>NC_072005.2:64115105-64436365 GCF_028885655.2 Pongo abelii
CCATAAAACTTGCACCGTTTTACATTCCTAACATTCCACAAAAGTTATGATTTGTCCTCATTCTAATCCATAGAAGGCAACATTTCTAACAGGTTTCTGGGTGACTTTGTTGTTGCTGATGTAGGGACTACATTTTGAGAACTGTCCTATCCCATTTTTATAACAATGCAGAGCTTCTCTGTAAATACCCCTTGTTTCTATGTTCTATCCTGTGAGACTTTTCATTTTGTTAATTTTTCCCAATGTTTATAACCAGGAAATAGCTTGTCATCTTTGATATAAAACAGAAATCTTTGCAAAATACCAATTGCATTCTGTAGCCCTTGGATCATTTTCTCCCCCAATCTATGTAGATATTTAGTGGTGTATAATCTTGTATGAGAATACATCATGGTAAGAATGCATTTTAAAGGACCTTAAGTAAGGTCACAAAATACAGCAATTTACCTGTGGACCTGCCCTCCACCCAGGCCGTCCAGTCCCAATGACTGTGCTCTTACTGCTGCTTTCCAGGTGTGTACCTATCATGGGGTGTGCATGCCACTGACCATCCCTCTGTGCTCTTACTGCTGCTTTCCAGGTCTGTACCTATCATGGGGTGTGCATGCCATTGACCATTCCTCTTAATGGGTTCTAGGCAACAGATAGAATAGCTTAGGTGCCAAAGCCACAGAACCTGTCAGGGGTTGTATCATTTTGAAAATTATGCCAAATTCTAAATGATCTTATATGGCAGCAGTCCCCCAACCTTTTTGGCACCAGGAACTGGCTTCATGGGAGACAGTTTTTCTGTGGATGGCAGTGCAGGGGGCTGGATGGTTTCGGAATGAAACTCTTCCACCTCAGATCATCAGGCATTAGTTAGATTCACATAAGGAACGCACCTAGGTCCCTCGCATGCAACAGTTCACAATAGGGTTTGCGCTCCTATGATGTCTAATGCCGCTGCTGATCAGGAGGTGGAGATCAGGCAGGAATGCTCGCTCCTGCTGTGCAGCACTGTGTGGCCTAGTTCCTGACAGGCCATGGACTGGTACAGTCTGTGGCTTGGGGGTTGGGGATCGCTGTTAAATGGGATTTGGGGAATTTTATTTGGGTTCTCTCTTTGACTATTCTATTGTCAAAGTTATTCCATCTAATTTTTCTAGAGTAAGCCAGGTTCTGTGTCATGTAATAGAGCCGCGTAAACAGCAAAGGTGCTATTGCGAACTGTGCGTGCGAGGGATCAGGTTGTGTTCCTTATGTGAATCTGAGCTAAAATAAGAAAAAAATAAAAAATAAAAATTTAGCGTGTGAGGTTAGAAGGAAGACAGTCATGTTAGATTTCTGTCATTATTCATAGTTCTGCAAAGGTGGTTTCAGGTTCTGCATCAACCGAAACGTGCTCTTCCATCCAGCAGCATTTAAAACCAAAGATGCTGTCCCTTAATTAGTTAACCCTCACAATCCATTTTAGTAATGGTTCCTCAGGAAACTGACTATTTCAATCTATAAAGTAAAACAATTTCTTCACATTATACTCTCTTGTTTGAATAGTTGCTTGGTTTTGCTCTTCCCCACAATGACTACCTTCTTGGTAGCCGTAGGTCTCAGAGGCATTTTCTGTTGTCCCTAAATGATTCTGCCCTTGGTGGGAGGTGGCTTTTAGGCTGGCTGGTGGCTTTCGTTCAGATGGACTGAAATCTAAGCTTGATCTAGCATCAAGTTTGGACCCAGCACTCTCTGTTTTTTTTTTTTAGCTATTATAGATAACAAAGGATTGAATAATTTGCCTTTTGCTTATTAGCTTGCATTTTCTTATGCATCCAGTGAACCAGAGATTGAATATTTTGCTTTTTGCATATTAGTTTGCATTTTCTTATGCATCCAGTGAACCAGAGATTGAATATTTTGCTTTTTGCATATTAGTTTGCATTTTCTTATGCATCCAGTGTACCAACTCCCTGGGAGTTGGATCCATCTCTAAATTTCCATGGTAACTCTTACCTTTAGTAACTGAGCACAGACAGCCACAGCTCCATACCATGTATGGCCCTATGGCCACTAAGGAATCAAAGGTTTTTCATCCTCTACCCATTTTTAAATTGAGGATTATTCGAAAGTTAAAGAAAAACTTTATTATCTCTTATTAATATATGTAAATTGTGTTCAAAATAGAAAATGAACTTCTACTTTTTTTTTTTTTTTTTTTGAGACAGAGTCTCACTCTGTTGCCCAGGCCAGTGTGCAATGGCACGATCTTGGCTCACTTCAACCTCTGCCTTCCGGGTTCAAGTGATTCTTCTGCCACAGCCCCCTGAGTTGCTGGGATTACAGGTGTGCACCACCTTGCTCGGCTAATTTTTGTATTTTTAGTAGAGACGGGGTTTCACCATGTTGGCCAGACTGGTCTCGAACTCCTGACCTCGTGATCCGCCCGCCTCTGCCTCCACCTCCCAAAGTGCTGGGATTAGAGGTGTGAGCCACCGCACCCAGCCTTTTTTTCTTTTTCTTTTTTTTTTTTTTTTTTTGAGACAGAGTCTTGCTCTTTTGCCCAGGCTTTAGTGCAGTGGTGCGATCTCGGCTCACTGCAACCTCAGCCTCGTGGGTTCAAGCAGTTCCCCTGCCTCAGCCTCCTGAGTAGCTGGGACTACAGGTGCGCAACACCACGCCCGGCTAATTTTTTATATTTTAGTAGATAATGGGGTTTCACCATGTTGGCCATGATGGTCTCGATCTCCTGACCTTGTGATCTGCCCGCCTCAGCATCCCAAAGTGCCGGGATTACAGGTGTGAGCCACTGCGCCCAGCCGAAATTCTATTTTTATATTTATGTATTGTCAATACTAAAGCTAATTTGCATAAAGTCTTATAAACAAATCCATCCAATTTTAATCAGGTTTTGACCACACAAGGTAAGATTTTTCCATAAACCTTTTATACCTTCTTAAAATTTTTTTTCTATTTTTCTATTTCCCCAATTTTTAGATCTATTTACCTTTGTTTGTTTGAGACAGAGTCTCATCTGTCACCCATACTGGAGTGCAGTGGTTTGATCTTGGGTCACTGCAACCTCCACCTCCCAGGTTCAAGTGATCCTCATGCCTCAGCCCCCCACATAGCTGGGATTACAGGCCTACACCACCATGTCCGGCTAATTTTTGTATTAGTAGAGATGGGGTTTCTCCATGTTGGCCAGGCTGGTTTCAAACTCCTGGCCTCAAGTGATTCACCCACCTCAGCCTCCCAAAGTTCTGAAATTATAGGCTTGAGCTACTACACCCGGTCCTAGATCTATTTACTTTTATCTACATGTTTTTCCTTTCATTTTGAAATGATCTTTACATAACCCCTAAACTAGACGAATTCCTTTTTTTTTGAGGGAAGTCTCACTTTTGTTCCCCAGGCTTGAGTGCAATGGCCCGATCTTGGCTCACTGTAACCTCCGCCTCCCGGGTTCAAACAATTCTCCTGCCTCTGCCTCCCAAGTAACTGGGATTAAGGCATCTACCATCACGCCTGGCTAATTTTTGTATTTTTTTTAGTAGAGGCGGGGTTTCACCAAGTTGGCCAGGCTGGTCTCAAACTCCTGACCTCAGGTAATCTGCCTGCCTTGGCCTCCCTAAGTGCTGGGATTACAGGCGTGAGCCATCACGCCCGGCCCAGAATTACTTTTTCTTTAGCAAAAACCACATCTTCATTTTTTAAATATAAGCTTCTTCACGAAAAACACATAGTATAAACATCATGGCACTGGGCTGCACAGTACTTTGATAGAGCACGTTGATGTAAAGACATTTTTGTAAGTGTTTAGAGCATGCCTTTTATATCTAAATATGCAAAGAAATGAGTAGCCTCCTGTCATAATAACCATTTACTGTAAACAACTGCCACCAGCTGCCTCTGACACTGCAGCTCTTGCTTGTGACAGCCATTACGCACAAAAAGGTCAAGTTCTTTCACAGGACAAAGTAATCTCTGGGACCCCCCGAAACCAGTGATATCAGGTAATGCACTACAAAAGAAGGCAGAATTTTAGACCTGAGATAAATCTGTCCTCTTAAAACTCTTGAGAGAGAGAGAGAGAGAGATTTCCTCATCTGGTTAGTGTAGATAGCAGGTTGGCTTCCTGAGCTGGTCAGTGCAGTAGTGGGTTAGTTCTGTTTTATATTTTATATTTAGTTCTGTTTTATATTTGGCTTGGCCATTGTTGATTTCTATAGTCAATTTCTTACATGTAAACAAGGAAGATATCTATAATATTGAGATTTCTTGTTTTCTTAACTGGTCTTAGGTTGAAAATTGATTTGATTTTCATTCTCCTCCCCCCTCCCCCCTCCCCCCACCATCCCATTCTTCTGCCTCTGCCGGATCTTCAGCTGGGTAGCATTTTGGTTTTGTTTGTTTTTTAACCTGGAGGATGTCCCCAAATATCAAAACCTAAACTTCCGATTCTTTGAAGTCCTCCCTTCGATGAGTTGCTAGTTTTATTTCTGAACATGAACTTACCAAAACATCCCCCAGAAATCCCCTGGTCTCAGACATAGCTCTATGCTTCCCATTCCATGGCAGCAACTCAGCCTAACTCATCCAAAGCAAAAAAGCAATCCCTTCTTGCTTAAGTGACACAAGGATCCCCAGATGAACAAGTAGCTGTATCACCCTTCAATTAAATGTAAATAATATTTACTTCTGGTGGAACCTCTCCTTCCTTGGAACAAAAGGCCCCCAACCAGCAGAATTTACATTAAGAAGAAGTGGCCAGGCACAGTGGCTCAAGCCTGTAATCCCAGCACTTTGGGATCTGCCGAGGCAGGCAGATCATAAGGTCAGGATTTCGAGACCAGCCTGGCCAACATGGTGAAACCCTATCTCTACTAAAGATACAAAAAATTAGCTGGACGTGGTGGTGCATGCCTGTAATCCCAGCTACTCGGGAGGCTGAGGCAGGAGAATTGCTTTAACCCGGGAAGTGGAGGTTGCAGTGGGCTGAGATCATGCCATTGCACTCCAGCCTGGGCGACAGGGTGAAAAAAAAAAAATTAGCCGGGTATGGTGGCGGGCGCCTATAATCTCAGCTATTCAGGAGGCTGAGGCAGAAGAATCGCTTGAACCTGGGAGGCAGAGGTTGCAGTGAGCTGAGATCGTGCCAATGCACTCCAGCCTGGGTGACAGAGCAAGATTCTGTCTCAAAAAAAAAAAAAAAAGAAAAGAAAAAAAAGAAAGAAGAAGAAGGGTAGCAGAAATTCTGTGAATGAGTTATTAGGTTCAAAAATGAGGATGCTCAATATAATGCATAGGCTCAGAAAAAAAATTACGATGAAAAGAATTGTCAAATTTTGTAACTGATACTTGACCTAGTTAAATTTGAATTATTTCTAATTCCCTATGTATATGTGCAGTGAGATAAAAGATAAATATTGTATGTGACATACTTATCATAGAATTATTTGTTGTTTATCTGAAATACATTCTAAATCAGGGGTCCCCAACCCCTGGGGCCACAGATAAGTACTATGGCCTGTTAGGAATGGGGCCATATAGCCGAAGGTGAGTGGCAGATGAGTGAGCATTGCTGCCTGATCTCTGCCTCCTGTCAGATCGGCAGCAGCATTAGATTCTCATAGGGGTGCAAACCGTACTGTGAACTGCACAAGAGAGGGATCTAGATTGTATGCTCCTTATGAGAATCTAATGCCTCTGAAACCATCTGCCCCCAAACACCTCTCCCTTATCCATGGAAAAATTGTCTTCCACAAAACCGGTCCCTGGTGCCAAAAAGCTTGGGGATCACAGTTCTAATGACATAACTCTTTCCCTGATAATTTGCCACTACTTAGCAATTCCTTGTTTTATATAATTTGCTTACAGAATTCCTGTAGTTACAGTCTTGATGCCATTTATGTTGTGACAAACCTTCGTCATTTGTCATATTCAACTTATTTCATTCCTTTATCTATTGGACATTCATTAATGAGAAACACACTCAACAGTAGCATTCTGAGCCTAAAGACTCATGATGATAAACAGTGTAGAAAGCATTACAAACTGTATTATAATTATTCTACCATCTCCATCTGATTTTAACAAAAAAGTTATTTTGTCTCTTTCTTTGAAACTA
Source organism: Pongo abelii (assembly GCF_028885655.2). Taxonomy (NCBI): domain Eukaryota; kingdom Metazoa; phylum Chordata; class Mammalia; order Primates; family Hominidae; genus Pongo; species Pongo abelii. Next base: position 64,121,206 of record NC_072005.2, read on the forward strand.
GTTGAGAAAATCATGCACCTTCCAAAGTTAATATATATTTGACTGTCCACCATTTTCATTAGTCAATGGGCAGTTACATAGAGTCGAAGACCTTCAAAGGGAATTTTAAATATTCCTCAGTAAGTTCATCATAAATTATAAACTTGCATTTTGACATTTTTTTGCATTCAATATACTCAAAATATAGACAATAGCAACTTCTACAAGAGTTGAAAAACATTGTGGGTACAGTGGCTCATGCCTGTAATCGCAGCACTTTGGGAGGCCTAGGCGGGCAGATCACTTGAGGTCAGGAGTTTGAGACCAGTATGGCCAACATGGCGAAACCCCATCTCTAATAAAAACACAAAAAATTAGCCAGGCATGGTGCCACGCGCCTGTAATCCCAGCTACTCGGGAGGCTGAGGCACGAGAATCACTTGAACCTGGGAGCCAGAGGTTGCAGTGAGCCGAGATTGTGCCACTGCACTCCAGCTGGGTGACAGAGTGAAACTGTATCTTAAAAAAAAAAAAGAAAAGAAAAAAGAAAACACTGGAGAAAACGTTGGATTTTACAATGTATGTCTGGGTCAGTTAGTCTACCATTTCATATCCAAACTCATAACTAATTATAAAGAGAGATGGAACCATTGAAAGCTTGCAAACTTTTAAATTATATTCATATAATTAAAATATAAGTAATAATTTATATTCAATTAAGAATAAATTGGGCCAGGCGTGGTGGCTTATGCCTGTAATCCCAGCACTTTGGGAGGCCGAGGCAGGCGAATCATGAGGTCAAGAGATCGAGACCATCCGGGCCAACATGGTGAAATCCCACCTCTACTAAAAATACAAAAAAATTAGCTGGGCGTGGTGGCGTGCATATGTAGTCCCAGCTACTCAGGAGGCTGAGGCAGGAGAATCACTTGAACCGGAGAGGCGGAGGTTGCAGTGAGCCGAGATCACACCACTGCACTCCAGCCCAGCAACAGAGCAAGACTCCGTCTCAAAAAAAAAAAAAAAAAAAAAAAAAGAATAAATTGATTTTGATATCTCAAGGAAAAAAAAGTGATGTTCCTCTTTGTCTGCAGGGCAGAGCTGTAGTTGTCAGGCAGTCTCCTCAAACAAAGCCAAAACTGCTATTATATGAGCTTTTAGGAAGGCTGGCCTTCAGGGATTGAGGACTTTCAGAAGAAGCAGAGGTAAAAGATTGATGGACTTTCAGGTGTGTTAGTGTAAATGCAACCATTTACCAACTGGCTTTCATAAACAGGATTACTGACAGGAGGCACTTGTGGATTAGTTGTTGCCAGCAGCCTGGGGCTGCCACTGATTGACCATCTTTAGTACTGGGCCTTACCCCCATTGGAAAAATTTTAGAATCTTGGCCTAACAGCGATTTGCTAAGTTTCTGGTTAGTTACTGGGGTGAAGCTTTTGCTGACTAGCTGACTTTTAAAGCATAGGTACGCATCCCAAGTTATCTCTAATTAATGGTGGTTTCTTGTTTATGATTATGGATTTGGGGCAGAGATAAATTTTTTCCTTACTTGAACATAAGCCAGCAACTTAATTCTCATTCCCCATTTTTGGTTTCCAAACAGCCAGAATTTGTAAGAAATCATATGCTATGGTTTGGATGTTTGTCTCTTCCAAAGCTCATGTTGAAATTTAATTTCCAATGTTTGAGGTGGGGCCTAATGGGAGGTGTTTTGGTCATGAGGGTAGATCCTACATGAATGCTCCCACTTGAAGATGTGTAAATTCTCACTCTATTAGTTCCCAAGAAAGCTGATTGTTAAAAAGAGCCTGATACATTCCCCACCCACTGTCCTCCTCTCTTGCAATATGATTTCTTCGCATTATAGCTCTCTTTCGTTTTCCACCATGAATAGAACCCGCTGAAGACCCTCACCAGATGCAGATGCCCAATTTTAAACTTTCCACACATCAACATTTTGAGCCAAATAAACATTTTTTTCTTTATAAATTACCAGCTTCAGGTATTCATTTATAGCAACGCTAACTGGACTAAGACATCATCAGTATTATCTAGATATTTGTTTGTGAGGATACGATTTTCAACTCGTGTTGCCAATGAGTAATTTAACGGCCAGTTACAGTCTGAGAAAAATGTGTCTCCCACTGGTGATTCTTTGTAATATATTATAACCAGCTGATATGTAGGATATGTAGGCCATTCTGATAAGTCAATACAGGATTCAGGAAAAATCATTATATATAGGTCATATTCTTAAACTGTGCCCAGGTCTTAATTAATAACTAGCAATGACACAGAGGGGTCACTGCCATCAAAAGAAAAGATTAATGTTACAGTTGCCCTGGAAATAAGAGGCACTGAACATCACACAGGCCACAAGAAACCTTATTACATACAGAGACCGGAAAGCAGAAAGAGAAAAGAGAGTAACTGGAAGTATGTCTTTATAACTAAAGTGGCAGAGAATGATGAGGTAGAGATACCATCGATGCGCAGGAAGGAAAAACACATTTTAGTGTTTGTGGTTGGGGGGTTTTATATGAGTTTCATGCACTTGAGTAAGTGGCTTGCAAGAAAAAAAGTAAACAACTTTGGTTCTATTAGTTTGACCCTGTGATTAATGAATATCAAACAGACAAATACAGAATCTAAGAAAACATAGAACAGTCCTGTATACACATAACAGCTGGGAAACCTATTCCCAGTGTGTCCCATGCACCTATCATTGATCTGAAACCCAAATACATATGTGCTCATTGAACATTTACTAGAGAAGTAAATACACATCATCACACAGCTTCTCTATTCATTTTTATCTTGTGGCAAGTCTTTCAGTTTATCATCTGTACTTACCCCTCTAAGCAGTTAATGAGCAATGTTTTCAAGTGTGTAAAAAAATTACATTTTGGAAACAAAAGCATAGTGTGTCCAAGTGTCCAGCAGAGCCACAGGTTCAATTTCATTCTCTGACTTCTCAGAATTTGCTGTCTCTTACTCAAACATTGAGATCTTATCTTTTTCTCACATCACAGATCGATTTCTCTAGGGCTTCTGTTTGTTTTTTTCTTTTGGAATAACCTACATAATTACTAATAGATTTCAGTAATTTTTTTATTTCACAAATGTTTTTCACATTTCGACTCCCTGTGCAAATACGGTTGTAAACACAGGTGAAATTTTAAATCACTTCTGAGGAAGAAAATAACATAATGGAATTCCACACCTTTTTTGAGGATAAGATGTGCATATGCTTCAACTATGAAAACGGTAGACAATGTTGTCCAGAAATGGCATGTATCAGCTGCTCTTGAGGAATAAAAATAAAATTCTAAGCACCCCCTAACTGACTGAATGGATGCCCTCTTGACCGTGAGAACCCTAGAATAACTTTGGTAGCTGAATTCACCACTATAGAGGAATGGGAAATCAGACACACCTCATTATATCCCCTACCACACTACAATCATTAGGTTTTCTTCCCTAAGGGCTAAATAGAAATCAACCTTTTCAGAAGACTACTAGCTTATCTTCCAAGGTACAGAACAGAGAGAAGATGAGATTATTCATTCCTTCATCCTTCTATGAGACATCTGCTTTCTCTATTCCCTTTTCCCCTCACGTGTTTACTCTATCTTATGTAAAATGTAGATTTACTGGGCACTAACTAAAGTTTCACATGTCTGTAATCATTTATCTCACTGCCAACCTCTCTTCCTTTTTAAGGAAAATGTATAATAAATACTAAACCTCCTAAGAACCTCTTTGGAAAAATCAGCCACAGATGCTTCTGTGACTTACAGTTTTCTGGATGTGCCCTTAGGCTGGTCCAGTAATCCTCTATGATTTGTGACTTATGCCTCAATCACTCATTTTGGTCATCACTCTCGTTTTCAGATAGGATTGTGATTCTTAAAATAAATGGAAAATATCTCAGATATGAAGTAGTAAGTATTATTAGAATAAAAGCGTTGCACCCTTCGTAGGAACACAATCGCTGACTCTACAGTCAGGTAAGACGTCTTCTCTTTGATTCAGAGGCATAGCTTCACCCTTTCAACCTACTTCAGTGTCTCCTGCCATCCTTCCTACAAATTCTAGTCCCTAGGCCTAACTGTGTAGTCTTTCTTTCTTCTTCTGGACCAAACATATTGAAGCTTACTAAACAGACGCCAAAGCGTAACTGTATGTGTATTTGAAAAGCAATAATATGGCTGGCAGGCATGAGTAGAGGCAGACTGCCTTTATGGTATGGGGTGCGTCTTTGGACGTGTAGTTATTGGGAATTAGCTGTGTTTAATAGAGTCTTAAGTAATAAGTTGCTAACATTTCTGTAAATATCCTACACTACAATCCAAAAAAATACCGTATGTTGCCTTTAAGAGCAAGCCAAGTCCCCTCCTGTCTTTGGAGTCGGGGACTCCGTTTCCCAGCTCCCCTGACAGTGCCACTGGGCCTTTATCTGCCATATAAGGACTGATCAACGCTCTAAGACAAGTCCGGAAGCGGTGTCGAAACTTCATAACCCAGAAGACACTGCAGCTCTCGGCGGCACGACTTACCCAATAAAGGCTTAGAAGGGGACGTTTGCGTGCGTGCGTGCGCACCGACGGAGGGCAGGACTTCCGCCGTCCTCCTGGTGGTGGTCGTTTTGGTTCTCTCTGGTGTTTCACCAGCTCTGGCCTATGGCTGTGTCTGACGTCACCGAAGTGACGGAGCGGAAAAGCGCGAGAAGCGGCTTGGTTCCCACCACGGAGAGGCGGGAGTGAGTCAACTGACAAGCGCTGGAGACAGTGGCGTCCTTGTCTTGCCTTTGTCGCCCCCGCCCCGCTCTTCCCTGGCTGGGCTGGCGGAGGCCTTGCTGATGAACCTGACTGAGGTGGGTGCTCCGTCCCAGGCTCCCCCGCCCGACCGGTCCTCCCAGTGCTGAAGCCCCCTGAAGGGGCCTTGCAGGTCAAGGCCCCTTGTCCCGAAGAGAGGGGCGTTCCTGCGTGGGGTCCCCGTATCAGCTGATTTGATGCAGCCTCAGAGCTCCCGTTAGGGACCTCAGGTTCAGGGCATGGAGGCGCTGCCGAGTGGGCTGTGTTGGGGCGTCAGGGGTGTGTGTTGTTTCTGCGGGAAAGAGAGGGTTTTGTGAATTCTCGCTTGGAATGGCAACCTGAGCAGCCAGTAACCATGGAAGGTTGTCAAGGGAGGGACAGTTGGAGGGGGCAGGTCCAGAGTTCGAAGTTTCAAGTTAGGAAAACCAGGTTAGGAATGGACACAGAGAGACTGGCGAAAAGGCCCTGAGGCCACTGCAGTAGACCCAGGAGAATTATGGTTGGGGCTGGACCAGTGACAGTAGAGGGAGATGTGATGAGATTCTTCATAGGCCTGAAAGATAGGGCCGGTAGGTTTTCCTGGTGCTTCAGTTATGTCTGAACAAAGGCAGTGAAGAACCGTTTCAAGTGTTTGTTTTGTTTTTTTGTTTTCTGTTTGAACGTTTGAAAGAATGGAGTTGGGGAAGTCAGCATAAAGAGATTTCCAGGATAAGATTACAGGTTGGATTTTGGACATGGCGATTCTCAAATGTCTCAAGATGTGTATGTCACACAGGCAGGTGGACGTAAAGGTGTGGAGTCTGAGGAAGGGGATTGGGTTGGCGATACCAGAGGGATGGAGGGCGTGGACTGGGCCAGAGCATGGTCTGAGGATCAGATGGAGTAGGGAGGTCTCTGGGGTTTTTTTGTTTGTTTGTTTGCATAAATTTAAGGAGTCAAGTGCAGTTTTGTTATATGGATATATTTGCATAGTGGTGAAGTCTGGGCTTTTAATGTATCCATCGCCTGAATAATGTACATTGTATCCATTAAGTAATTTCTCATCACTCATCTTCGTCTCATCCTTCTACCTATTTGGAGTCTCCAATGTCTGTCATTCCACACTCTGCGTCCATGTGTACACGTTATTTAGCTTCCACTTGTAAGTGAGAACATTTGGTATTTGACTTTCAGTTTCTGAATTGTTTCATTTAATAATGGCCTCCAGTTCCATCCTCATTGCTGTAAAAGATATAGTTTCTTTCTCTTTTTTTTTGTGGCCGAGTGGTATTACTTTGTGTATATATATGGCACATTTTCTTTACCCAGTCATACATTGATGGACAGTTAGGTTAATTCCCTATCTTTGCTATTGTGAATAGTGCTGTGATAAAAATACATGTATGTTTTTTATATAATGATTTCTTTTCCTTTGGGTAGATGCCCAGTAGTGGGATTGGTGGATTTAATGGTAGTTCTATTTTCAGTTATTTTAAAAATCTTCAAACTTTTCCATTGAGGTTGTACTTATTTACATTCTCACCAACAGTGTATAAGCTTTTTCTCTTCTCCATATCCTGGGCAACATTGGTTATTTTTTGACATTTAAATAATAGCCATTCTGACTGGTGTAAGGAGATATTGTGGTTTTAATTTGAATTTGTCTGATGATTAATGATGTTGAGCATTTTTTTATATGCCAGCTTGCCATTTATATGTCTTCTTTTGAAAAGTGTCTGTCCTGTGCTTACTGTGTTGTTGTTTTTTTTTTTTTTTTTTTTTTGAGACGGAGTCTCGCTCTGTCGCCCAGGCTGGAGTGCAGTGGCGCGATATCAGCTCACTGCAACCTCCACTTCCCAGGTTGGTTCAAGCAATTCTCCTGCCTCAGCCTCCCAAGTAGCTGGGATTACAGGCGCCCACCATGAGGCCCAGCTAATTTTGTGTATTTTTAGTAGAGACGGGGTTTCACCATGTTGGCCAGGCTGGTCTTGAACTCCTGACGTCAGGTGATCCACCCGCCTTGGCCTCCCAAAGTGCTGGGATTACAGGTGTGAGCCACCGCGCCCAGCCCTGTGCTGTTAATGAGATTTTTTGTCATTGTTGTTTTGTTATGTTTTGTTTGTTGTTGAGTTCCTTGTAAATTCTGGATATTAGTACCCTGTCAGATGCATAGTTTGCAAATATTTCATCCCATTTTTCAGGTTGTACATTCACTTAGTTGATTAGTCTTTTTGCTATGCAGAAGCTATGTCCTATCTGTCTACTTTTGTTTATGTTGTTTGTGCTTTTGAAGTCTTATTCATGAATTTTTTGCCTAGAGCAATGTCCAGAAGGGGTTTCCCTGGGTTTTCCTTTAGTATTTTTAGTTCAGGTCTTACATTTAAATCTTTAATTCATCTTGAGTTGATTTTTGTATATGGCAAGAGAAATTGGTCCAGATTCATTCTTCTTCATATGGCAATCCAGTTTTCCCAGCATCTTTTATTGAAAAGTGTGTCCTTTCCGTAGTGTGCGTATTTGTTGCCTTTCTCAAAGATCAGTTGGCTGTGGATATGTGGCTTTATTTCTAGGAACTTTGTTCTGTTCCATTGATCTTTGTGTCTATTTCTGCAGTCAAATGCTTTACTACTGAGCTATACACCTTATGTGTCTGTTTCTATACCATTACCATGCTGTTTTGGTTACTACCAACTTGTAGTATAATTTGAAGTCAGATGGACTTAATTTGTGGGAAATCTTGATGTTGTCATTTCAGGTGGGCTCTGTGTTGAGAGAGCAGAGGGCTGAGACTTGGGGGCCAGACCACTGGTGGCTCCAAAGACATCATACTGTGTCCAGAAAGGTGCAGACCTGGCATAACAGGGATTCTGGATTGTAGCTATAAAAAGAGAGGCCTGGACTGGGTAAGCACATAGCCTGGGATGGAGGCTGAGGTGTGAGGTGGTTTCGATCCTGCACCTGCAGGCTTCGTTGACCCTCAGGGCCACTCTCTGTTGAACAAGAGAAATGTTATTGAGGCTGGTGGAATAGCTGGGTTCCAGATCAGAGCACTGCTTTTTCCCCTTCTCTACATGTCAGGGCAAGAGGGGATGATCTACTGCCCCAGCCAAGGTCTCCTGGCAAGCTCACTTTAGAAGATTATGTAGCAGGTAGACCTGGTTGCAGAAAGGACCAGTACTTGACCTGCCTACTCTTCCCCTCTCTGTAACTCATTAACTTAATAATGTATGAAACACTTACTGATTTAAACCCTAATTAGACAATATCTTTCTAAGTGTGTGCAAACAGGTAGGCAGTTAATAGTGAAGTCATTATGTTAAATTTCTAAAAGTGAGCCGGGTGCAGTGTACAGGTGATCACACCTGTAATCCCAGCACTTTGGGAAGCCGAGGCGGTCGGATCACCTGAGGTCGGGAGTTCGAGACCAGCCTGACCAACATGGAGAAACTATGTCTCTACTAAAAATACAAAATTAGCCAGGCGTGGTGGCACATGCCTGTAATCCCAGCTACTTGGGAGGCTGAGGCAGGAGAATCGCTTGAACCCGGGAGGCGGAGGTTGCAGTGAGCCAAGATCACGCCATTGCACTCCAGCCTGGGCAACAAGAGCAAAACTCTGTCTCAATAAATAAATAAATAAATAAATAAATAAAATAAAAATAAATAAATAAAATTTTCTAAAAGTGCTTCATAATTGGTTTGATGTTAATTTATCTCATTTACTTTCCTTGGAAAAAGTTAATATCACATCCTCTAAAATCTTAAGCTAAAAACTACATGAAAATTTCAAAACCCCACTCTTTCATTTGCATTGAACTCATGTACAAAACCGTTAATCTTGGACCATAGCAGCTGATATATATAGTACATGCTACTGATGTTTGATACTAATATGAGCCCTGTGACGGGGGCAGCTGTTCTTGCAATCTATTTACAGATGGGGACGCTGAAGCTCAGGTGGGTTCAGTTCTTTTCCATGGTCACAGAGCTGCAGCACTGAGGCCTGAGGAACTTTATTCAATGAATTGAGATCAGTTTGCTCCCAGGCAGGGCAGACGAGGTGGTGGTCCATCTCAGCCTGAAGGATCCTTCCATGGCTGTCAATTTCTCATGGCCTTTCTCTTCCCTCAGGGTCCCTGGTGATGGCAGAAATGGACCCTACACACGTGAGTAGAGTGTTTCCTACCATTCATCCACCCTGGTTCTCTCCCAGATGGTTTTGGCAGGTGACAAAACCTCTTTTCCTGTCTTTCTCTTATGTCTGAAGAGTAGGTGGTTTCACCAGTTTCAGTATTACAAGTTGGCTGCTGGGTTACATAGACTGGTCCCTGTTTTTGGGAATTGATCTGATAAGATATGTTAGGGCTTCTTGGGCACAGGATTCAGAATGTTTCAATGTTTGGAGGAGAGACTGAGCTGGGTTTTTAGGGAACTGCAAATGTCTGTTACATCTGGTAGGAATATGGAGCAGAGTGGGAGGTGGCTAGAGACACACAAACATCAGGCCTGGAATGACAGCCTAGGCCCTGGGTCTCTAATCTAAGGGAAGTGGGAGACGGGGAAGATTTGAAGCAAAAGAGGTAGTGATAGGACCCTAGTTTAAGAGACTTTCTTTGGCTTCTGAGTGGAGGACAGACTGTGGAGGTGAGGGTAACGGCAGGGAGATCTGAGAGGATGCTTCTGCAGCAGTCTAGGTGGATGTTGGTGGTGGCTTGTCAAGAGTTGTCATAGCTTCAGTTTTAACTAGAGCTGCCCACATTTTATAATATAGAGAGTGAGGCAACTGGGGAGGTGGGATAGAAGGGGAATCAGGAGTGGCCCCATGGTTTTTGTTTGGAAGCATAGATGCTCCATCAGCTAAGATGGGAGAAGTCAGCAGTATTAGGAATTTTCAGAGTGAGTATGAGGAGTCAGTGTTTGTTCAAGCCACAGATGTCTCAGAGACTCCTGGTGGAGGAGTTCAGGTTGGAGACGTCCACGCTACGGTGGCTGTCGTATGGACCAGGATGAAGCCATGGATTCAGTTTAGGTGACAGCATCTCTAGGTTATGGTGGCAGTGCTGATCGAAGACAGAGAATTGGAATGGGGCATGAGAACTGGGTCTCTTACTGGGTACCTGTGCAGTGGTGGAGGAGTCACTAGACAAATGAGGGAATAGAGTGTTTGTGGGGATGAGTGTATGTGAGATGGTGGGGTATAGAAGTGAGAAAGGCTTCTGAAGGAGAGTGGACATGATGGGGTTGCTGATGGGGGATAATGGGTGAGATTGGAGAGTTGCTAAGTAGCAGTTGGGAGGAGGTGAGGATGGGAGTTGTATTAATCCGTTTCCATACTGCTGTAAAGAACTACCTGAGACTGGGTAATTTATGAAGAAAAGAGGTTTAACTGACTCACAGTTCTTCAGGCATAACAGAAAGCATAACTGGGAGGCCTCAGGAAACTTACAATCCTGGCGGAAGGTGAAGGGGAAGCGAGGCACATCTTCCCATGATGGAGCAGGAGAGAGGGAGAGAATGAAGGGGGAAGAGCCACACACTTTTAAACAACCAGATCTCGTGAGAACTTACTACTATGAGAAAGGCAAGGGGAAAATATGCCCTCATGATCCAGTCACATCCCACCAGGTCCCTCCCCTGACACGTGGGGATTACAATTCAACATGAGATTTGGGTGGGGACACAGAGCCAAACCATATCAGGAGTGGAAATGTGGAGGTCAGTGCAGCTGGGCTTGGAATGAGGTTTTGGTGGAGAGCAATTTTCCTGACTGTTTATGGGACAGAGTGTACCATGAGGCAGAACACAGCTGAGAGTATGTGAAGTCCTCACATGGTTTGGGCAGCTGACAGTGAAGTGAGAAACAGGGCCATGTAGGGAACCTTCAATCCAGGGCCTAGGGCTGCCCCCGGTGCTAGGGGACTTTGGTGTTCTGGGACAGGACTGGGAATGAATTGGATGCTGAGCGTATTTGCCGTGCACCACCTGGTTTCCATGTGCAGAGTGGCCTGTTAGGAGCTGAAGGAAATGCCTGTGGTGTGGGCTGGGAGGTGTCTGTGGAATTGAGAGGAGTGGAGGTGTGAAAGATGGGATTGGAGTGCTGTCCAAAGAGTGATGTGCAGGCAGGAGGAGTGTGAATGGAGGGCCCCAGGCCTTGGCCCTGGTAGCTCAAGGGAGGAGGATGAGTCTGAGTTTGGTTGTCTTGGGAGGCAAGATCTGGGTGACTCCATGCAAACTGGCTGTCAGGAGAGGATGGATCCCCCCATGGGAGGCCCACATCCTAGAGGGTGCTTTTCTACCTTGTCGTTCACCTGTTTTCTCTGTGTGCTGGACATGGTAGCCAATGGAAATGGGGAGAGAAAAGTCACTTATGCCACCTGGATGTGGTTTCTCTTCCACATTGGGAGGGTGTGGAAGAGATTGAGCAAGGAATGGAGGTGTAGGGGACAGCGATGAGATCCTGGAGAGAGAAATGTAGCAGTCATTTTACCTATTGGGTTTTAATTTATGGATGTGAGTGATTGATGCTGGGGACAGGCCAATGACTGATAGAAGATATTTATTCCTTGCATTTCCCCAAGGAGGGTGCATACCACATAACACAGGGCCACATGGTGAGGCACCAGATTTGGTCAGGAGGAAAATTGGAGTGAGGGGAAAGTTTAGTTTAGTCCATAGACGTTATTGGGGTTTCCAAGGGAAAGCAAGGCAGGGCTGGGCGTCAGGATAGTTTGGCTAGTTTAAATAATTCCAGGACACCTGGGCTATTGGGACTGTCCCTAGTTTTGCAGTACCTGGCCCTGGGTTGATTTAGAGCATAGGAAATACTGGCTTAGTTTGAGAATATGGGCCCAGGGTGGTAGGGGAGATGGAAACACATTTGGCTGTTAGTTTGGCCCTGTGTTTAATGGGTGGTAAATATAAGTAGAAAATAGAGAACTTAAGTAAATACAGCTTGAAAAGAAGCTGCTTATGTATTCATCTTTCCCAATTTGGCAGGCCCGTGTGGTCTTTGAGGACGTGGCCATATATTTCTCCCAGGAGGAGTGGGGGCACCTTGATGAGGCTCAGAGATTGCTGTACCGTGATGTGATGCTGGAGAATTTGGCCCTTTTGTCCTCACTAGGTAAGGCCCTCACACTTGCCCAGTGTCCTGGGTTGGGCTGTGTTACCCCTTTTTACCCAAAGGCAGCTCTGCGTTTCCCACAGTGAGACCATGGGTGCTGCTTCTTTTCCCTGTTTCTTGGCATATATGCTGTGGGAGTCAGGGCTGGGCTGTGTGTTCTATACCCCCTTTTTCCTAGCATCCCCATCCCTGCTGCTCTGAGGCTTACAAGAAAGGGCTCAGGAGCCAGAAATGTTGAATTTGGCATAGAGACCCCACCAGCCTTGTCTGTCCCTGGTCAGGTTACTCTGTCCAAACACATGAGACCTGTGTTCTGTTGTCCCCTTTCTCTCGCTGATATTTCTTGGTGCCTTCCTGTGCTTGGAATTTCAGGCACTGCCCTGGTCACTAATTCTGGGGACTGCTGAGTTGACTGTGCAGGACGCAGGACTCTTCTGTGAAGTTCTTACGATTATAGAATATGGGATGCCATGGGCTTGATCTCTCTGGGCATGTGCTCTTTACCCTTTTTCTCTTTCTTTCCCCTAGAGACGGCCCTAGGTACCTGAGAGGGTGGATATTACTTCAACAATGGCATTAGAGGCTCAGGGACATGGCCCTGGTTCCTGGGAGTTGGGAAAAGGGTTGACGTCACAGGTGGGGTCAAATCACCCTGGGAACCAGTCCTGTGTTCACCGTTGTTTGTTGCCAGGGCCGCTGGCCACAGATTTCTACCTTTTCTTCCCCATTATCATTTCTAGTATGATTCCTGGCCCCTGCACCTCCAATGCCCCACAGTCTGTACTTCTGGGGCCACCACCTTTCACCCATTCTTTTCCACTGCTCCCTTTGAATGCCTGCCAACGCATGGCCTGTATTTAACATGGTGTGAGGTCTGCATGTATCCCTGAACACGAGCTCCTCTGTCACTGTCTGATCTCTCTGGGTTTGGAGAGAACCTTCTACACACTGCTTGCCAGTCTCCAGCAACCATGGCTTGTTGATGGCTGTTTTCAGAGGAGTGAGTTGGAGACCCTGCCTTCTCTCTCTGTACCATACCCCTCCCTTGTATGCTTACCATCATCAGGGCTCTCCCATTATGGGGCCTTTCCAGGCCCAGCCCTGCATAGTGGACCCTCCTCTCACTGGCCTTAATGTCCATGATGTCCCCAATCCCATGGCCTTATTTGTGTGTGTGCCTGACACACATTTGTGATGGAGCTGCTTCCTCCCACAAGAGTCAACATGCACTTCTCCAGCATTTCTGTTCTGACAGGTTCTTGGCATGGAGCTGAGGATGAGGAGGCACCTTCACAGCAAGGTTTTTCTGTAGGAGTGTCAGAGGTTACAACTTCAAGGCCCTGTCTGTCCAGCCAGAAGGTCCACCCTAGTGAGACATGTGGCCCACCCTTGAAAGACATTCTGTGCCTGGTTGAGCACAATGGAATTCATCCTGAGCAAGACATATATATTTGTGAGACAGAGCTTTTTCAGCACCCAAAGCAGCAAATTGGAGAAAATCTTTCCAGAGGGGATGATTGGATACCTTCATTTGGGAAGAACCACAGAGTTCATGTGGCAGAGGAGATCTTCACATGCATGGAGGGCTGGAAGGACTTACCAGCCACCTCATGCCTTCTCCAGCACCAGGGCCCTCAAAGCGAGTGGAAGCCATACAGGGACACAGAGGACAGAGAAGCCTTTCAGACTGGACAAAATGATTACAAATGTAGTGAATGTGGGAAAACCTTCACCTGCAGCTATTCATTTGTTGAGCACCAGAAAATCCACACAGGAGAAAGGTCTTATGAATGTAACAAATGTGGGAAATTCTTTAAGTACAGTGCCAATTTCATGAAACATCAGACAGTTCACACTAGTGAAAGGACTTACGAGTGCAGAGAATGTGGAAAATCCTTTATGTACAACTACCGACTCATGAGACATAAGCGAGTTCACACTGGAGAAAGGCCTTATGAGTGTAACACATGTGGGAAATTCTTTCGGTACAGCTCCACATTTGTTAGACATCAGAGAGTTCACACCGGAGAAAGGCCGTATGAGTGCAGGGAATGTGGGAAATTCTTTATGGACAGCTCCACACTCATTAAACATCAGAGAGTTCACACCGGAGAAAGACCTTATAAGTGCAATGATTGTGGGAAATTTTTTAGGTATATCTCCACACTCATTAGACATCAGAGAATTCACACTGGAGAAAGGCCTTATGAGTGCAGTGTATGTGGGGAATTGTTTAGGTACAACTCCAGCCTCGTTAAACATTGGAGAAATCACACTGGAGAAAGGCCTTATAAATGCAGTGAATGTGGGAAATCATTTAGGTACCACTGCAGGCTCATTAGACACCAGAGAGTCCACACGGGAGAAAGGCCTTATGAGTGCAGCGAATGTGGGAAATTCTTTCGTTACAACTCCAACCTCATTAAACATTGGAGAAATCACACTGGAGAAAGGCCTTACGAATGCAGAGAGTGTGGGAAAGCCTTTAGCCACAAGCATATACTTGTTGAGCACCAGAAAATCCACAGTGGAGAAAGACCTTATGAGTGCAGCGAATGCCAGAAGGCCTTTATTAGGAAGTCTCACCTGGTTCATCACCAGAAAATCCACAGTGAAGAGAGGCTTGTGTGCTCCATGAATGTGGGGAATTCTTTAGCTAAAACTCCAACCTCATTAAACATCAGAGATTTCACAATGGAGAAAGTTTACCATTGACTATTGTAATTGGGTAGTAATGTCATATAAATTCCACATTTTTATGCAACTAATCTCCAGAACATTTTTCCTCTTACAAAAAAAGTAAAATGCTGTAGCCATTAACAACTCATTCCCCTTCCCTGCTTCCCCAGAAATGTCTCAACTATGTTTCTATACTCTGTATCTATGAATTTGATATCTATTGGTACCTCATATAAGTGGATTCATACAGTATTTATCTTTTGACACTGGCTTATTTCACTTAGGATCAGGTCTTCACGGTTCACCCACGTTGTATAATGTGTCAGAATATCCTTCCTTTTTAGGTGAAATAATATTCTATGGTATTTATATACCACATTTATTTATCCATTCATCTGTTAGTGGATGCTTGGGCTACTTCCACCTTTTGCCTATTGAAATAATGCTGCTATAAAGATGAGTGTACAAGTGTCTATTCAAGATTCTACTTTCAATTCTTGTAGGGTATATACTCAGAAATGGTGGTGCTGGATCATATAGCATTTCTTTTTTTCTTTTTTTTTTTTTTTTTTGAGACAGAGTCTTGCTCTGTCACCCAGGCTGGAGTGCAGTGGTGTGATCTTGGCTCACTGCAAGCTCCGCCTCCTGGGTTCGTGCCATTCTCCTGCCTCGCCCTCCCAAGTAGCTGAGACTACAGGTGCCTGCCACCGCGCCTGGCTAATTTTTTTGTATTTTTAGTAGAGACGGGGTTTCACCGTGTTAGCCAGGATGGTCCTGATCTCATGAACTTGTGATCTGCCTGCCTTGGCCTCTCAAAGTGCTGGGATTACAGGCGTGAGCCACCGTGCCTGGCCAGGATTTCTATTTTTAATATTTTTGGGAAAATTTTTTTCATAGTACCTGTGCTATTTTACATTCCCACCAGCAGTGCACAAGGATTGCAATCTATATACATCGTCACCAACATTGTTCCATTTCTGTTTTTGGGGTTTTTTGTAGTGCCTTTTGTTTTGGATAGAAGCCATCCTGTTGGATGTGAGGTGGAATCTATAGTGTCTTTCATTTTTATTTTGTGAATGATTAATGATGTTGAGGATCTTTTCATGTGCTTGTTAGGCATTTGTGTATCTGGAAAAATATTCAAGTCTTTTTTTCCATTTTTAATGGGACTATTTGCTTTTTGTTGTTGAGTTGTAGAAGTTCTTTATACATTCTGGATATTAACTCCTTACCAAATATATGCTTTTTACATATTACCTCCCAGTCCATAGGTTGCTTTTTCACTCTGTGGATTGTGTCCTTTGATGAAATTTTAAATTTTGATGTACTGTTGACTCTCTCTGTCTGTGGGCTCTGTATTCATGGATTGAAGCAACCATGGATCAAAAGTATTTGGAGCATCCATGGATTGCAGTGATCATTAATCAAAAATATTTGGAAAACAAAAAGGGTAGTTGCATCTGTACTAAACATGAACGGACATTTTTTCTTGTCATTATTCCCTAAACCATATAGTATAATAAATATTTACATAGCATTTACATTGTATTAGAAGTTATAAATAACCTAGTGATTATATAGGAAGATGTATGTAGGTTATATGCAAACACTATGCCTTTTTATGTGAGGGATCTCTTGAGCATCAGATGATTTTGGTATCCACAAGGGGTCCTGGAATCAGTCCCCCACGGACACCAAGGGATGACTGTAGTCCATTTTATCTATTTTTACTTCTGTTACCTGGGCTTTTGATGTTATATATATATAAAAATTAGTATCAAATCCAACGTCAAGCATTTTCCCTATGTTTTATTCTAAGAATTTTATATTTGTAGGTCTTACATTTAGGTCTTTTTTTTTTTTCTTTTGGAGACAGAGTCTTGCTCTGTCACCCAGGCTGGAGTGCAGTAGTGGAATCTCAGCTCACTGCAACCTCCGCCTCCTGGGTTCGAACCATCACCCCACCTCAGCCTCCCAAGTAGCTTGGATTACAAGTGTACGCCACCACACCTGGCTAATTTTTGTATTTTTAGTAGAGATGGGGTTTTGCCATGTTGGCCAGGCTGGTCTTAAACTTCTGGCCTTAAGTGATCCCCCTGCCTTGGCCTCCCAAATTGCTCAGATTACAGGCAGGATTTGTAATGCACTGTACCTGGCTACATTTAGATCTTTAATCTACTTGGGGTTCATTTTTGCATATGGTTTAAGGCAAAAGTCCACTTTGTGTGGCTATCCAGTTTTCCAAGCACCATTTGTTGAAAAGAGCATCTTTCCTCTGTTGAGTAGTCTTGGCACACTTGTCAAAATCATTTGTCCATATATGCCATGGTTTATATGTGGATTCTCTATTTTATTGGTCATATGTCTGTCTTTATGTCAGTACCACACATTTTAGGTGTGTGTGTGTGAGACTCAGTTTTGGGGACAAGGCTAGTGGGCTTTCACACTCCAGACTGCTGTATTCCAGCCCAAATTATTCAAATTAGCCAGTCCACGGGGAACATGGAAAACATAGCTAATGCAATCCCCTTGCCTTACCTAAGTTGTCCCCTGCAGCCTCAGGTTGCTGTTACTCTGTCTCAGATGCAACCTTCTGTGGGACCCTACCCAAGTTCTCTCATTCTTAGCTATAGGTAATAAATAGTTCTGATTTTGTGTATCCAAGTGACATTGGGTTGTTTCCTGCTATCAGAAGAACCCAGAAAGGTATTATGAATCTAATGAATGTTGGAAAGTCTTTAGCCATTAGCATAACCTCATTTCGTGCCAGCAAGTTCACCCTAGAGAAAAGTAGAAGTGAAGGCAATGTCATCTTTCCTTGTTAACATGATAACTCAGTAGAGCAGTGCTTTGGAGATTAGCTTTTTAGGGAGAGAGCCAGCAGTTGAGCCTCCTGCATCTAAACATCCACACTAGGGATAATGTCCATACTGCCAGATACATGGGAAGATTTTGTGAACTGTGTTGCACTTTTCAACTTGACTGGGGCCTTTCCCAGAGTTATGCCCCTGCCAGTGCCTGTTTAAAAATGTCATCTGTTTTCTACCAACTGGCAAAGAGCCACGGTGTGTAGCATTTTAGTCACATTAAAATGCAGTTATGGTAGCATGCTGTGTTCTCTATCTGAAGAATTCACTAGTCACTTGAACACTTTGGAGTCCTCACCCCCCCTCTTATGATTGATTAGGGCATAGACATCAGCCTTGGACAGAAGACATGGACTGGCTTTGGCAGGCAGATTGCAGAAATTTCCTTTCTCCAGGGGAAAGTATTGGTTATCTCATTGATAGTGGTAGGAGGCAGATAAATTGCTAGACAGACTAAGGATGGGTCCCTGGTGAAACCCAAACTTCAAGCCAACGACAGTTTAAAGCCTGAAAATTGAGCTGTCAGTTCCAAGTGGAGTCCGTGACTGGAGTGAGAACTTCCTCAATGCCTTTTAGCCAATCAAATGGTGCTTTTTCCAGGCCCACCCATGGACCAATCAGTACGCAGTCCCCATTCTAAGCCCATAAAAACCCTGGGTCCAGCTACACACTGGGCTACCCACTTTCAGGTCCCCTCTTGTTGAGAGCTTTTCTGCCACTCAATAAAGTTCCCTGCCTTGCTCACTCCCTGGTGTCCACATAACATCATTCTTCTTGGTCATGGGACAAGAACTCAGAAACTGCCAAATGGCGGGTGTGAAAGGAGCTGTAATACTGTAGCCCTCCTGCCTTCCACCAGCCCCAGGCAGCCACCCCATGTGACAGGAAGCAGCGGCAGCAGGGCCAGGCCAGCCCATGAGCCGTGGGCTGGAGCAGGGTGGCAGGACCAAACAAGCTGTGACACACCCCCATTCACTGAAGTGTGTGGATGGTGGGAATGGACAAGCTGTAACACAAATGAGCTGTAATGCTTCCTTGGGCCTCAGACCTTGGGATTCCCTGAGCAAAAGCTGTAGCACCCCTTGGGGCTCTGCGGTTGCTGGCATCTCTGAGTTTTTGGGTGCTGCCATGTCCCCCTTGTCCAGATACCAGCTTCCAAGGCAGAAGCCGGTCGCAGCATGCCTGGACCAGCTGTAGGCCAAGCACAGAGCCATGGTGGGCACAGGATCCGGCTGGTAGCATGAGCCAAGCACAGCCTGTTGGACTGAGTTAGTGGAGTGAGCCCAGCAGGCCAAGTGATGTCTGGGCAGAAGTGCTTCGGCCATGGAGGTTTCCGGCTGGTGAAGTGGCACGGAAAGTATCCTGTGTCATCATGACACTTGGGATGGAATTTTCCAGCCTGCCAGTCGCCCACACTGTGAACTCCTTCTCACCCCTAATGCACACACATACCCTGGTTGGTTTTGTGATAATAAAGGTCACATTGTTTAGGCTACCTTAACTCTTGGAAATCTAGTCACCGTATGCAGTGGGTTTTGAACAGAATTGGTCTCTGCTAGAATAAAAGCATGAATGGTTTTTTGTGAGACCTTTACTTTATGAGCTCCAGAGGGAGCAGTAGGAAGCAAAAGATCAGTTCGTATGCAGATTTGGACCAATTTGCATTGCCATGAGAAGCCTCCTGGGAAAGTGTGAAAGACTTCTGCACAAAATCTCAAGCCCTGAGTACAAAGATTATTTGTATTCAGAAGAGTACAATTTGAGGAGAAAACAGTTGCCTTGATGTTTAAGGCATTGGGCAACAGTATGCATTGGGTATCCCTACCTATATTTCCCATATTTCCCCTGCATTGATGAGGGATAGCTGTTTCTTGTGACCTGCTGGAAGCTATGGGTCCTGAAGTAAAACGCTATCTAGGTATATGTTCCTGGCTGTTGACCTTTAGGGCCAGATGGAAGCCATATTCTTTTTTTTTTTTTTTTTTTTTTTGAGACATCTCGCTCTGTTGCCCAGGCTGGAGTGCAGTGGGATGATCTCAGCTCACTGCAACCTCGCTTCCTGGGTTCAAACAATTCTCCTGCCTCAGCCTTCCGAGTAGCTGGGACTGTAGGTGCACGCCACCACGCCCGGCTAATTTTTGTATTTTTATTAGAGATGGGGTTTCACCATATTATATTGGCCAGGCTAGTCTCAAACTCCTGACCTCGTGATCTGCCCACCTCAGCCTCCCAAAGTGCCAGGATTACAGGCGTGAGCCACTGCACCTGGCCGGAAGCCATATTCTGTAATAAATACTGGTTGGATTAATAGGACATGGGAGAGACTGCAGTAGAGTGGATGAGTCCCCTCTAAAGGAGCACTCACAAATGTCCCGGTAGCTATGGCTGTGTGGGGTGGGGTATTACAGGAATTCCAAAGACCTAAGGACCTGTGTACCTCCTGTAGCCAAGGTCAATGTCAGAGCAACTAAATCAATGATTTTATGAATTCCTGTAGCCTCCCTGGACTATAAATTTCAAACCATATTTGCATCATCTACATAGGGATGGGCCTTGAGCCTTCCCTAAAGATAAAAAGCCTACATAGCCCGTGCTGCCCCATCACCTGTGTGTTGGAACATCTTCCTTGTTTCAAGCTAAATGAGTGCTTTTTTGTTCTGTTGAAGTGTGTCATGTCATGCCTGGTGAATTAATAAATCTGTCCTCTGCAACTGACAGGGTTCTTCCACTGTGAAACAAGAGGGTTGTGTATAGGTTGTGTTTAACTAACAGAGTTAATTAAACCTTTTTACTTTAAAAATTACTCAGTCTTGGGCCGGGCGCAGTGGCTCACGCCTGTAATCCCAGCACTTTGGGAGGCTGAGGCGGGCGGATCACGATGTCAGGAGATCGAGACCATACTGGCTAACACAGTGAAACCCCGTCTCTACTAAAAATACAAAAATTAGCTGGGCGTGGTGACAGGCACCTGTAATCCCAGCTACTTGGGAGGCTGAGGCAGGAGAATCACTTGAGTCCGGGAGGTGGAGATTGTGGTGAGCTGAGATCGCGCCATCGCACTACAGCCTGGGAAACGAGCGAAACTCCATCTTTTTTTTTTGACACAGAGTCTTGCACTGTCACCCAGGCTGGAGTGCAGTGCTGTGATCTCAGCTCACTGCAATCTCCGCCTCGTGGGTTCACGCCATTCTCCTGCCTCAGCCTCCCGAGTAGCTGGGACTACAGGTGCCCGCCACCACACCCAGCTAAGTTTTTGTATTTTTAGTAGAGACGGGGTTTCACCGTGTTAACCAGGACGGTCTCCATCTCCTGACCTCGTGATCCGCCCACCTCGGCCTCCCAAAGTGCTGGGATTACAGGCATGAACCACCGTGCCCGGCCACTCCATCTTAAAAAAATTTAAAAAATAGTTTATCTCTCTATTTTTGAATTCACTTTTTTGTTTGTGGGGGTTTTGAAGATGTATCAATGGTTTTGGTTGAGTAGGGCATTTTAGCTTTACTTCTGAGTGCATGCAGCAGTAAAGTTTTTTTATGATTTCCTTGGCTTTAAACAGCTCAAGTGGTTTTCTCGTGTGTTAGGGTGCACATTGTTAGTTATTAGTGGAGGTTTTGGTAAAGTTGTGCTGGGAACAGAATGCCAGATGAGCTTATCTTCAGGCTTTAGCAGTACTACTGGTGGTGAGCTACGAATGTTTATCCCTGTGCTTTGTGGTGCTGAATGTTGGTACCTGTGTTGGCAGTTCTAGGCAGGCTGATTCTTAGGCCTCTGGTTGGCTTTCTTAGATGCTGATTGTGATAGCAGTGTACCAAGCATGTGAGTGTACTCTTGAGCCCCTGGGCTGCTGGTGTGGCATCCGTGATGGTGGTGGCAGTGGTGCGAAACTCTTCTGGGTTTCATTTACTGTGCTCATTAGCAGTGGTTGTAGTGGGCTCTGTGGGCCAGCCACTAGACCAGCAGATGGCGCCTGCAGACAGGAGATGGCTGAAGTGGGCGCAGTAGGGTATTTAGGCCTAACCTCAGCGCCCTAGGAGGAGTGCTCAGGTGTTTCACATGGTGGACTAGGTTGTGCAATCTCTGGGGGATTTTAAAAGTTTATTTTGCAATTGAGAATGGGATGTTTAGAATTTTTGTCTCCTACAGACTAAAGGTAGAGTATGGGAAAAAAAAAAAGCAAAACTAGGAGTTTAAAGAAAAGGAGAGAGAAGAAAAAGAAATGAAGATACAATAATACAGAGAGAACAGAGGAGAAAACTTTATTTATATTTCATACCTGTGATGTGACATGCCCGGAGTTAGGAGCATTCATAAGCACCATCTCATATTATCCTCCAACTAAGCTACTCATGTCAGAAAAAATTAAAATTAACAAAGGTCAACAGGGAGTAAGAAATAGAAAATGGAAAGGAAACAATTTTGGAGTGAGACCTACAAAATGATCTCAGAATTTACCCTCTGATAAGTCTTTCTTTGATCCCAGAGTGCACAAAATGTTACATGAAAAAACAAATTAATATAATTACATCTAAATTTCAAGCTTTCTATTTCATAAAGATTATGAGTCAAAATTGAGTGAGTTCAGGGACTCAGAGAAGCATTTAAAATATCTAAATGTGCTGAGTTTTACGGTTTTAGGCATGCGAGTTTTAGATTTTTTTGCTTTTTTCTTGAGACAGGGTCTCTTTCACCCAGGATGGAGTGCAGTGGCGTGATCTCCACTCACAGCAGCCTCCACCTCTCAGGTTCAAGCAATCCTCCCACTTCAGCCTCCCCAGTAGCTGGGACTACAAGTGCGCACTACCGTGCTTGGCTAATTTTTAACTTTTTGGTAGAGACGGGGATTTCACTATACTGCCCAGGCTGGTCTCGAACTCCTAGACTCAAATGATCCTCCCACCTCCACCTTTCAAAGTATTGGGATTACAGGCATGAGCCACTGTGCCCAGCCAAAGTTTCAGAATCTTCTTAAAGGAATAAAGTCAGAGATCTTAGAAATGAACTAAAACATGAGCATACAATAAACAAGAGAGAAAAATCAGAAGGTTATCAAGAATATGAATGGATATTCAAACTCGTTAGTGTTAGAGAAATGCAAATTAGATATTATTGCATGTTACTTTAAGTTCTATAAATTACTATACTATGGAAAGAAATATGGGGTGATGTAGCTGCAATCATGTTTATTTCATGGAAGAGTCAAAGACTGTAGCAGTTTGATAAAACAATCTGCACAGGTACTGTAAAAAAATGATTTTCTAGAATATCATGTGACACAGAAAGCCTGTTTCTGGTATATCTCTCAGTCAAGTCCATAAATTCTTATGTGAAAGAAGTTTTCTCACAATACTGTTCAAGGCAGCAGGGACATGGAGACAATATGTTGTAGCATTAAGTGTAAGAGGAGGACCAAAGACATCTATGAGTGAAGTAGAAGACTGAATGTCCACACTAAAGTACAACAGGGCAGTTACTAGCATTTAAGTAGACTTCGACACAGGAGTATATGTACATATTCAACACACATTTTGAGTACCAACAAAGGGAGAGAGAAGTCTATAGTACAGTACAATTAAACTACACAAAAAGTAACAGTGGTCCTCTTTCTAAAACACATGTAAATACAAAAACACACAACAGACTTTTAGAATCGTTGTCTACAAGTGGTGGGATGATGAAGTGTGAGGAACAGGAATGAGTGGAAACATGTCGGAACATTGAACAAGATGAGGTCCTTGTGGGGAAATAAGAAGAGAATGCCCTTTCACTGTCCAGAGCCTCCTAGGCCATTGTCACCATACAGCCGCTCATTACATGAAAGTGGAATTTCAAAAGGTAGCGGAACACCTAATAAAATATATTAAAAGGGCTGGGCACGGTGGCTCATGCCTGTAATCCCAGCACTTTGGGAGGCCAAGGTGGGTGGATCATGAGGTTAGGAGTTCAAGACCAGCCTGGCCAATGTGGTGAAACCCTGTCTCTACTAAAAATACAAAAATTAGCTGGGCGTGGTGGTGCACACCTGTAGTCCCAGCTACTCGGGAGGCTGAGGCAGGAGAATTGCTTGAACCCAGGAGGCAGAGGTTGCAGTGAGCTGAGATCATGTGACTGCACTCCAGCCTGGGCAACAGAGCAAGACTCTCTCTCTCTCTCTGTCTCCATATATATATATATATATATATATTCAAAGATATATGGCCTGTCACCAAGTATTAGATGGATGTTTGGGCCAGGCGAGGTGGCTCATGCCTGTAATCCCAGCACTTTGGGAGGCTGAGGCGGGTGGATCACCTGAGGCCAGGAGTTCAAGACCAGCCTGGCCAACATGGTGAAACCCCGTCTCTATTAAAAGTACGAAAATCAGCCAGGCGTGGTGGCCATGCCTGTAATCCCAGCTACTCCGGAGGGTGAGGCAGGAGAATCGCCTGAACCTGGGAGGCAGAGGTTACAGTGAGCCGAGATCGCGCCATTGCACTCCAGCCTGGGCGACAGAGACTCTATCTCAAAAAAAGAAAAAAAAAAGTTTGTTTAGTTTGTTTTGGTAAATATCTAGAAATAGAATTGTAGGATGGTAGGGATGTATTGTTGGTAAATGATTAACATGTTTTTAATTTTCAATTTTTTCAGAGACGGGGATCTCACTATATTGCCCAAACTGGTTTTGAACTTATGAACTCAAGTAATCCTCCTGTCTTAGCTTCCATGTAGCTGGCACTCCTGAACAGCTTTAACTCTTCCAGACCTTCAGTTGGGTGGTTTTTCTTTTCTTTTCCTTTCCTTTCCTTCTTTCTCTCTCCTTCCTTCCTTCTTTTTGTAATTTGATAAACCAAGTTTCAACACTTTGGCCAAAAAACTGTCTTCTCCTTTACTGAATATCTCAGTGCTCCATTTTATTTTTCCCTCACCAATTCTGCAGGAGAGATCACAAGACTATGTCCATATCTTTATTTGTGGGGGTATGATTTTCAGCTAACATAGCTGCTAAGTGATTTAATTTACAATTATAGTGGTAGAAAAATAGCTCTAACTTCTGAGGTTTTGTAATTTAGTGTAAAAAGCTGAATACAGGACATTTAAAGTGACCTGACAAGGTCAATACAGGACTGAGGACTAATTCATTAAATATGTCTTACATGTCTTATAGGATCACAGACAGCTAGCAACCCTATTCCTGATGTGTCCCATGCACTTAGTATTGTACCTGGCATCTAATGAATGTTCATCAAACATGTTAGAGTAATAAATACGACAGCACAGTTTCCCTGTTCAGTTTTACTTTTCTGGTAACTCTTTTAATGTATAGTCTTTACCTCTCCCTTCAAGCTGTTAATGCACAATGTTTTCAAGTTTGAAAAAGAATCCGATTTTGGACACCAAACTTGAGTGTGTCCAAGGTTCCAGGACAACCTTAGCTTTTTTCCTCCTATCACAAATATGTTTCTCTATAACTATTTTTGCCACTTTCTTTGGATATCTAAATAATCATCAGTAATAGTTTCAGTAATAGCCATTTCACAAGTGTTATTCAGAGACAATTTCAACTCCCTGTGCAGACACTGTTGATACAATTTCAGGCGAAATGATAAACCACTTTCCAGTAATGAGATGAGATCATGCATTCCCAAACCTTTATCTCAGGGGTAAGATGCTTTCTTTGCACAAGGGCTTTGACTGGTGGAAGGCCACACTACTCTGGCAGATAATGGTAGATAAGTCGCTTTTCCTTTTCAGTTAGGTTTCAGTTTCTTAAAATAAGTGGAAAATATCTCAGATATAAAGTAATAAGTATCATGTGAATAAAGTGTTGCTGGGTAGGCTGAAAGACAATACCTGATTATTCAGAAAGGAAAGATATTCCTCCTCAAACTCCCCATCATGCCATGTCTGGGTCTTTTCAATGTGCCCAGCAGAGCACATTGAAGATCATAAAACAGTCTCCAGAGCTTCGTTCTGTGTGTATTTGGCAAGCACAAAAGAGCTGACCGCTATGCGTGGAAGACCAGTTCTTTATGGTTGGCCACGTTCCTTCGGATGTTCGTCCTTTGGGAACTTGCTGTGCTTTACAGAATCTGAAAGGGCAGGTCTCTGAAACATTTCTCTGACTTGTTCTAGACTGCCTTCAGGGAAAATCTGGATGCTTGCCGTTTAAAAGCCAGTGAAGCCCCTCCACGTCCTTGGAGCCCTGCAACTGCATTTCTCAACGCCTCTGGAGGATCCTCCTGGCTTTCATCCTGAACGCGAGTTACTTAAGTTCAGAGGCGGGGCAGGCAGCGGCGTGGGAACTACATTACCCAAAAGACACAGCGGCGGACACAAGCAGCGAGTGTAGCCAATGAAGGCCTAGTGGAGGGGCGGCTACGTGGGTTCGCAATGCGTGTGGGCGGGACTTCCTGCAACGCCCTCTAGGGTTGTCAATATGGCTGCGTTGGGATCTGTTCACCTTCAGGCTGAGTCGAGACTGAGGTTAAAGAGCGGAAAAACGCGAGAAAAGGTTTCCCCGTTGTACAGAGGCTAGAGTGAGGCTCGGCTGAATCGGTTGCAGGCGTTGGTGCCTCTGTCAGCGTCCAGGTCACCGCCGCTCCCGCCCCGCTCTTCCCTGGCTGTGCTGGCGGAGGCTGCGCCGATGAACCTGACTGAGGTGGTTGCCGCGTCCCAGGGCGCCCCGTCCGACCCCTCCTCCGAGTGCCGAAGCCCTGAGGAGGGGCCCTGTAGGTCAGGCCCCTGTGTCCCGAAGAGAGGGGCGTTCTTGTGTGGGGTACCGGTGTCCGCGGTGCTGTGAGGCGGGGAAGCTCCTGTCAGGGACCTGCACGTGCGAGGCTTAGAGGCGCTGCAGAGCCGGCGGCACGGGAGCCGGAGCGTCTTTGTCTCCACGGAGCTGAGGGTGAGGCGGAGTCTCGTCTGGGAGGGCAGCGGAGCCACTGAAAGCCGTAGAAGGCTGTGCAGGAAGGGTTATGCCCAGAGGTAGACGTTTAAAGTTGGGAAAAACAGGGTTTTAAACCAGGACAAGGGGACCGCTGAGGAGATCCCTTGAGTTATGGTAGGGATGGGCCAGAGGGGTTGCAGTAGAGGGGAAGTGTGATGAGATTCTGGATGGATCTCAGAGAGAAAGTTGACAGGATTTCCTGCTGCATCAAATATAGCAGTGAGTGTAGTGAAGGGTCTAGTCCATGGATTTTGTTTTGGCCTGAAAATCTGAAAGAATGGAGTTGGAGAAGTCAGCTTAGGGAGCAGGTTTCAGAGAGGATTACGAGTTGCATTTTGGAGGGCTGAGTTTTGGAGGGCAGATCATGGGGTGGGTCCATAAGCCTGACGCTCTCTTTAGAAAGGCGCAGACCTGTCATAGGAAGGATTCTGGCTCATATCTGCAAAAACGGAGTTCTGAATGGGTTAAGGAATTGGCCTAGGCTGGAGACTGAGGTGTGAGGTGGTTTAGATTTCTGCACCTGCAGACCCAGCAGCCCCCCAGGCCCACTCTGGAACAATAGGAAGGTCATCCAGACTAGTGGGGAAATTGGGTCCAGACGGGGGTAGGGCTTTCTCACATCTAGTCAAGGGCCTCCAGCAAGCTTCCAGCAACTGAATTTGTAGCAGGCAGGCCTGGTTGCTGATGGGACCAGTAACTGACCTCCTTGCTTATCCCCTCCCTACAACTTATTTATTTATGAATGTATACAACATTTTTTTTTTTGAGACAGAGTCTCGCTCCATCGTCCAGGTTGGAGTGCAGTGGTGCGATCTCGGCTCACTGCAAGCTCCGCCTCCCGGGTTCAAGCAATTCTCCTGCCTCAGCCTCCCGAGTAGCTGGGACTACAGGTGTTCGCCACCGCGCCCGGCTAATTGTTTGTATTTTTAGTAGAGACAGGGTTTCACCGTGTTAGCCAGTGTGTTCTCTATCTCCTGACCTCATGATCTGCCCGCCTCAGCCTCCCAAAGTTCTGGGATTACAGGCATGAGCCACCGCGCCCGGCCGAATTTATAAAACATTTATTTAACCACTAATGAACCAGTATCCTTCTAAATATGTACACATAGGTCGGCAGTTAGAAATGAATGTAACCAATAGTTAAATTTATTCACTTAATAATTGTTGAATGTTAATTCTTCTTTTTTCTTTTTTTTTTTTTTTTGAGACGGAGTCTCGCTGTGTCGCCAGGCTGGAGTGCAGTGGCGCAGTCTCGGCTCACTGCAACCTCTGCCTCCCGGGTTCAAGCGATTCTCCTACCTCAGCCTCCCGAGTAGCTGGGATTACAGGCATGCGCCACCATGCCCATCTAATTTTTGTATTTTTGATAGAGACAGTGTTTCACCATGGTTGGCCAGGATGGTCTTGATCTCTGAACCTCGTGATCCGCCCACCTCGGCCTCCCAAAGTGCTGGGATTAGAGGTGTGAGCCACCGTGCCCGGCTGAATGTTAATTTTTCTATTTGTTTGCAATGGAAAGTTTTATGTATCACATTTCCTTAACACTGTAAGAAGTAGGAAAAATACCCGAAATTTCAAAACCCATCCATGTCATTTGCACCAAAAACGTGTACAAAATATTTAATCCAGTAGAAAGAGATTGCTGGTACATAGTGTGTACTACTTATGTTTGATGCCAATATAAGCCCTATTAGTTGGCAATCCTTTTAATCTCTATTTTACACATAAGGGCACCGAGACTTAAGGAAGTTCAGTCCTCGTCAAGACACTGAACCCTGAGGACTTACTGTGTAGCCTCAGGTAACTTTGCTGTAGTTGCAGGGCCAGAGGTGGTCGTACAGTCAGCCTGTAGGATGTTGCAATGCTGTCTTAATCCTCATGGCCTGCCTCTTCCCACAGGGTTCATAGCAGTGGCAGCAATGCTTATGGATGCTGGACAGGTGAGTGGAGAGTGTTTCCAGCTTTCACCTATCCCAGATGGTTTCAGCATGCTGATATAGGGAATGGTGTTATCCTGAGACTGTTCACCTTTTCTTCTGTCTCCCTTGGGTCCAAGGAGAGCCTGTAGTTCCACCAGACCTGGGTTCCAAACTCAGTCCCTGGTTACATAGAGTGGTTCTAGTTCTCACAACTGATGGTTTGAGATTTGGCAGGGCATCTCAGACACAGGATCCAGAATGTTCAAATGCTTGGTGGTGAGACTTAGGTGGGATGCTTAGAGAACTGTAGCTTAATGTTCTAGTTGGCAAGGATAAGGAGCACAGCAGCAGGGCAGGAGGTCGGGGCATGCAGGGATCAGGCATGGAATGGCAGCCTGAGGTTGTCTAGGTTTTTGTTTTTGTTTTGTTTTGTTTTTGAGACAGAATCTAGCTCTGTCGCCAGGCTGGAGTGCAGTGATGCGATCTCAGCTCACTACAACCTCCGCCTCCCGGGTTCAAACGATTCTCCTGCCTCAGCCTCCTGAGTAGCTGGGATTGCAGGCGCCCGCCACCACGCCTGGCTAATTTTTGTATTTTTAGTAGAGATAGGATTTCACCATGTTGGCCAGGATGGTTTCAATCTCTTGACCTGGTGATTCACCTGCCTCGGCCCTCCCAAAGTGCTGGGATTACAGGCTTGAGCCACCACACCTGGCCTTGTTTTTTTTTTTTTTTTTTTTCCAGACAGAGTCTCGCTCTATCGCCCAGGCGGGAGTGCATCGATGTGATCTCGGATCATTGCAACCTCTGCCTCCCAGGTTCAAGCAATTGTCCTGCCTCAGCCTTCCAAGTAGCTGGGATTACAGGCATGATCCAATACACCCAGCTAATTTTTGTATTTTTAGTAGAGACAGGATTTCACCATGTTGGCCAGGCTGGTCTCGAACTCCTGGCCTCAAGCGATCTGCCTGCCTCAGCCTCCCAAAGTGCTGCGATTACAGGTGTGAGCCACTGTGCCCAGCGGTTCTAGGTCTTTAGTCTGAGGGGGGTAGTAGCTAGGGAAGGTTTGAGAAAGAAAAAAGAGGTGATTTGACCTAGATTCTTTTTTTTTTTTCTTTTTGAGACGGAGTCTCGCTCTGTCGCCCAGGCTGGAATGCAGTGGCGTGAACTTGGCTCACTGCAAGCTCCGCCTCCTGGATTCACGCCATTCTCCTGCCTCAGCCTCCCGAGTAGCTGGGATTACAGGCACCTGCCATCACGCCTAGCTAACTTTTTTTTGTATTTTTTAGTAGAGACAGGGTTTCACCGTGTTAGCAAGGATGGTCTCGATCTCCTGACCTCATGATCTGCCCGCCTCGGCCTCCCAAAGTGCTGGAATTACAGGCCTGAGCCACTGCACCCAGCCAGATTTGACCTAGATTCTAAGAGGCTTCCTCTCCCTGCAGAATGGAGGACAGAGTGAGGGTTAGGGAAGAACCAAGGATACCTGGGTGATAATTCCTGCCACAGTCCAGTGGAGGTTGGTAGTGGCTGGACACGAGTGGCGGCTGTGGAGGTGGGAGGGGTGGGTGGCTTCTGTAGGTTTTGATCTAGAGCTGCTCACATTTTTTGATGTACAGAGAGAGGAAGCTCGGGAGGTAGGATGCAAGAGGGAGTCAGGAATGGCCCCATTGTTTTGGCCTTGTTGAGAAGGTTGGATGTTCCAGCAACTAAGATGTGGTAAATTTTGTAGTAGGGGGAGTTTAATAGAGCATATGAAGAACCAGGTTTGGGCTAAGTCAAAAATGTTCCAGAGACTCGAGTAGAGGTGCCAGACTGGCAGCTGAACACACAGGGATGGAGTTCATTGGAGGTGTTCAGGATGGAGACATCTACTACATGATAGCCGGTGTGTACACCATGGTAAATCTGTGGGTCAGATTTAGGAATAGACATCTTTAGATTCTGGAGGCAATGCTGTTAGGGAGAAGGAAGGGGAAGGAAGAGGCTGAGGACTGGATCTTTCTATTGGGCACCTGGATGGGGTTGCTGGGCATCACAAAGACAGATGAGGGAGTGGATGGACTGAGGATACATGTGTGTGTATTTGTGTGTTTATGTTGGGGACGGCCTTTGGAAAATAAGAAAGGCTTTTGAGGGGGAGGTGCACATAAGTTGGATGGTGAGGCATCTCCACCAAAGAGGTGAGATGGTAGTGAGGTCTGGGAGGGGCTTAGTACCCTGTTACGGACTCAGTAGGGTTTTGTGGCAAGTCTTGGTTGTACCTGGGTAGTTTCACGCGAACTCTGAGACTATTTTGGCAGAAGATGGGATCAGCTAGAATCATTGCTAGTCCTGGGGTGGGGATAGTGTTGGGGAGGTCAGTGTATTTGGGCTTTGGATTAGAGTTGGGAGATAGAGAAAGTCGTGACTGCTTATGGGACAGCATATACATGTAGAAGGAGGAGACAGCCAAGATCTGGAACTCAAAGGAGGTGTGCAAGAATATGTGGGTTTGGAAAGCTGAGGTCAAAGCAAGAAACAGGATTGGGTTGGAAGACCTTCAAAGCAATGTTTCCTAAACATTGCATTCTGGTTATTCTAGGGGCAAATAGGATTCTGGTTGCATTTGTCATGCACTGCAGGATTTCATGTGCAGAGTGGCATGGTAGTACGCCGTGGAAATACTCCCAGTTGGGCTGTGGTGGTTGTTAGTGTTGCCAAGAGTGGAGGTGTTGGAGGGAGGTGCCATCCAAAGCCTGAGTGGAGAAGCATGAGTAGATGGTTCCATCTCTGGCACTGGGCACTTAAGGGAGGAGGGTGAGTCCAAGTTTGGTTATCTGAGAGGCAAGATCTGGGTGACTCTAGGGAAATTGAGTGACAAAAGAAAGGTAGGCCCCCATGTGCCATGTGTTTTTTTTGTTTTGTTTTGTTTTTTTGAGATGGAGTCTAGCTCTGTTGCCCAGGATGGAGTTCAGTGGCGCGATCTCGGCTCACTGCAACCTCTGCCTCCCAGGTTCAAGCAATACTCTGCCTCAGCCTCCCGAGTAGCTGGGATTACAGGTGCCAGCCACCATGCCCGGCTAATTTTTGTATTTTTAGTAGAGATGGGGTTTTACCATCTTGGCCAGGCTGGTCTTGAACTCCTGACCTTGTGATCCACCTGCCTCAGCCTCCCAAAGTGCTGGGATTACAGGCATGAGCCACCATGCCCGGCCATGTGCCAGGTTTTGATGGCGCTTTTCAGTCTCTCCCCCCACCCATCTTTGTTTTATACTGGAGTCAGTGATCAGTGGCAATGAGGGGAGAGCAGGTACAGTTGCCATGAAGACCTAGTGTCTCTTCCTCCTTCAGAAGTGGGTGGAGGCTAGCAGGGGGTGGATGTGTGTGGGTGTGGTGAGGAGCACCGAAGGTCCTGGAGTGGGAAGTGTATCAGTGATTGTACCCACAGGATTTCAATCTATGAACAAGAGTGAGTGATTACAGAAAAGCCAATGACATTGAAAAATTTTTTTTTTTCGATTGGTGAGAAATCATACCTGGATGAAATGATTTTTATTCCTTTCATTTCCTGAGTGCAGGAAATGCCACACCGCATAAAGCCACAGAGGAAATAGCGGATTTGGTCAGGTGGCAGATGCACAGTTGAAGGCAGAGCATACATCAGTGGCTTTATTGGGGTTTTGGCTTGAAAGGCATGCAGGGGAGAGTGAAGAGCTTAAGGCTGGGTAGTTTGCATGATTTTGGCAGCCTTGAGGTATAGGGACTATCCCTCCTTTTGTGGTACAAGCCTTGTATTGATTTAGGGCAGGAGAAAGAATCATGTGTGATTGTTAGATAGGAGGCAGTTCAGACTATGGGATCTGGATTATAAGAGAAATGTTAAAATGCTGGTTGTTATTTTGGTCCTCTAATTCTTAGATTTCAAATAGATAAATACAGATCTAAGGAAACAGAATAAGAAGTTGCTCGTGGGCCGGGCGTGGTGGCTCATGCCTGTAATCCCAGCACTTTGGGAGGCCAAGGCAGGCAGTTCACGAGGTCAGGAGTTCTAGACCAGCCTGAACAACATGGTGAAACCCCGTCTCTACTAAAAATACAAAAATTAGCCAGGCATGGCAGCATGTGCCTGTAATCCCAGCTACTCAAGAGGCTGAGGCAGGAGAATTGCTTGAACCCGGGAGGCGGAGCTTGCAGTGAGCCGAGATCACACAACTGCACTCCAGCCTGGCGACAGAGCGAGACTCCATCTCAAAAAAAAAAAAAAAGAAAAAAAAATGTTGCTCACAGACTAAATTGTCATAATTTTGGCAGGATTGTATGGTTTTTGAGGACGTGGCCATAAATTTCTCCCAGGAGGAGTGGGGAATTCTTAATCACGTTCAGAGACACCTGCACAGCGATGTGATGCTGGAGAACTTTGCACTTTTGTCATCAGTAGGTAAGGCCCTGACACCTACGTCAGTGTCTTGTGCTGGGCAATGTTTTTTCACTTTTTTCCTTGGCAACTCTGTCTCACAGCAGGTCATGGATGCTGCATCCTCTCCTGGTTTCCTGGCATCTGTGTTGTGGCAGCCACAGCTGGGCTCTGTGATCTGTATCAGTTTTCCTTAAGAAGCTTAGTTCTTGTCACTCTGAAGCCTTATAAGATAAAGCTCAAAAGTCAGCAGTCCTCAGGTTTCTCAAGAATATCCTAATGACCTTGCCTGTCCCTGGTTAGTTTACTCTGTCCAAATGCATGACACTTTCCACTGTGCAAGGCTTTCTCCATTCTTCTTGCCGACATAGGGATACCCTGTGTCAGGAATTTCAGGGACCTACCTCGTCACTGCTTGTGAGGACTGTGGGCTTATTTCTGCAGGACTTTCCACTAGAAATTCTGGTAACTTTAGAATGCATCATGTCCTGGGTTTATTGCTCTGTGTACATGCTGTCGACACCCTCCCTTTCCCTGTCTTTCCCCTAGCTTGGCTAATGCCACACCTAGATAGTTGCTCACCTTGAGCAAGGTAGAGGTCCCTGGGTGCCTGACAGAGTGGACATTACTCCATTGAAGGCAAGAGATGCTCAAAAGGACTTGGCCCTGGTTTGTGGGAGCTTGGAAGGGGTGTGATGACAGGGCTGGGTTCACATCACACTGGGAATCAATCCAGTTTGATGCCCCTGCCAGTGGCCACACCACATCTCTCTCTTTTCTTCCCTATTGTGATTTCTGTTTTGACTTTCATCTCCTGGCTCCCACAACTGACCCTACCTCTGTGGCCTCCACCTCTCACCTGTTCCTGTTTTTTTTTTTTTTTTTTTTTTTTTGAGATGGAGTTTTGCTCTTGTAGCCCAGGCTGGAGTGCAATGGTGTGCACAATCTTGACTCAGTGCAACCTCCGCCTCCCGGGTTCAAGCGATTCTCCTGCCTCAGCATCCCAAATAGCTGGGATTACAGGTGTGCACCACTGCACCTGGCTAATTTTGTATTTTTAGTAGAGATGGTGTTTCTCCATGTTGGTCAGGCTGGTCTCCAACCCCCGACCTCAGCTGATCGCCTGCCTTGGCCTCCCAAAGTTCTGGGATTATAGGTATGAGCCACCGCACCCAGCCACCTGATCCCTTTTACTGTTCCCTTTGTAGTGCCCTCAACATATGACCTATACTTAAGGTGTTGTGAGGTCTGGATGTATATACTTCAGTAGTCCCTGAACACCAGCTCTACTGTTACATCAGATCTCTCTGGGTCTGGACACAGTCTTCTACGCATTGTTCACCAGCAGCTATGGCCTGTTGAAAGCCATTTACTGAGGAGTAACTTGGGGACTCCACTTCTGTGCTCTGCACTGTACCACTCCCTATGTTGTTCCCCATCATCAGGACTCTTTCGTTATGAGTTTCTGTCAGGCCCGGTTCTGCCCAGTAGGCTTTCCTCTCACTGGCTTTAGTGTCCCTTGCCTGTCACCAATCCCATGGTCTTATTTGTGAGTTGGTCTGTCAGACATTTGTTATGGGGCTGCCTCTTCCCTCCAAAGTGAACATGCACTTCACAAGCATTTCTGTTTTAGGTTGTTGGCATGGAGCCAAGGATGAGGAGGCACCTTCCAAGCAATGTGTTTCTGTAGGAGTGTCACAGGTCAAAACTCTAAAACCAGCTTTGTCCACCCAGAAGGCCCAGCCCTGTGAGACATGTAGCTCACTTCTGAAGGACATTCTACACCTGGCTGAGCATGACGGAACACACCCCAAGCATACAGCCAAGCTTTACCTGCACCAAAAGGAGCATCTTAGAGAGAAGCTCACCAGAAGTGATGAAGGGAGGCCTTTGTTTGTGAATGACAGTGTTCACCTGGCGAAGAGGAACCTCACATGCATGCAGGGTGGCAAGGATTTTACTGGTGATTCAGATCTTCAACAACAGGCTCTTCACAGTGGGTGGAAGCCACACAGGGACACTCATGGTGTGGAGGCCTTTCAAAGTGGACGGAATGATTACAGCTGCAGCCAATGTGGGAAAGACTTTTGCCACCAACATACACTGTTTGAGCACCAGAAAATCCACACAGAGGAAAGGCCTTATGAGTGCAGTGAATGTGGCAAATTGTTTAGGTACAACTCCGACCTTATTAAACATCAGCGAAATCATACTGGAGAAAGGCCTTATAAGTGTAGTGAATGTGGAAAAGCCTTCAGCCTCAAATATAATGTTGTTCAACACCAGAAAATTCACACTGGAGAAAGGCCTTATGAGTGCAGTGAATGTGGGAAAGCTTTCCTTAGAAAGTCTCACCTACTTCAGCACCAGAGGATTCACACCAGGCCAAGGCCTTATGTGTGTAGTGAATGTGGGAAGGCCTTCCTTACACAGGCTCACCTTGTTGGTCACCAGAAAATTCATACTGGAGAACGGCCTTATGGATGCAATGAATGTGGGAAATACTTTATGTACAGTTCAGCACTCATTAGACATCAGAAAGTTCACACTGGAGAAAGGCCTTTTTATTGCTGTGAATGTGGGAAATTCTTTATGGACAGCTGCACACTCATTATTCACCAGAGAGTTCATACTGGAGAAAAACCTTATGAATGCAACGAATGTGGGAAATTCTTTAGATACCGTTCCACACTTATCAGACATCAGAAAGTTCACACTGGAGAAAAGCCTTATGAGTGTAGTGAATGTGGAAAGTTCTTTATGGACACTTCCACACTCATTATTCATCAGAGAGTTCACACTGGAGAAAAGCCTTATGAATGCAGCAAATGTGGGAAATTCTTTAGGTATTGCTTCACACTGAATAGACATCAGAGAGTTCACTCTGGAGAGAGGCCTTATGAATGCAGTGAATGTGGCAAATTCTTTGTAGACAGCTGTACACTGAAGAGTCATCAGAGAGTTCACACTGGAGAAAGACCTTTTGAATGCAGCATTTGTGGAAAATCCTTTAGATGTCGCTCCACACTTGATACACATCAGAGAATTCACACTGGTGAAAGGCCTTATGAGTGTAGTGAATGTGGGAAATTCTTTAGGCACAACTCAAATCATATTAGACATCGGAGAAATCACTTTGGAGAAAGGTCTTTTGAGTGCACTGAGTGTGGGAGAGTTTTTAGCCAAAATTCCCACCTCATTCGGCACCAAAAAGTTCACACTAGGGAAAGAACTTACAAATGCAGCAAATGTGGGAAATTTTTTATGGACAGCGCCACACTTATTAGTCATGAGAGAGTTCATACTGGAGAAAAGCCTTATGAGTGCAGTCAATGTGGGAAAGTCTTTAGATACAACTCTAGCCTCATTAAACATCGGAGAATTCACACTGGAGAGAGACCTTATCAGTGCAGTGAATGTGGGAGAGTCTTTAACCAAAATTCTCATCTCATTCAGCACCAGAAAGTTCACACCAGATAAAGAATGTGTATATAAAGCAGATGGGGAAAGACTTCACACAGAAATCTACTCTGATTTAGCACTGGGACCTACTTTTTTAAAAAAGTATTCTTGTAGAATACAGATAACATAAAATCTAACATCTTAACCATGTTAAAGTGTATAGTTCAGTACTGTTAAGTCATTCACATTGTGCAATGAATATCTAGAAGTCTTTTCAACTTATGAAACTAAGTCTATACCTTTTAAAACCTTATTCCTCACTCCATCCAGCCTCTTGACAAGAACCACTCTGTATGAATTTTACTAGTCTGGGTACCTCATATAAGAAAACTTAAGTTTTGGTCTTCTTGTGGTTTATTTTGTGGCTTATTTTGCTTAACGTTATATTTTTAAGGTTTCATGTTCTAATCCATTAGAATTTCCATCCTTTTTAAAGGCTGAATAAAATTCTGTTACAGTCATGTGTTGCCTAACAATGGGGAAGTGTCCTGAGAAAAGTGTTATTAGGTGATTTTCTTTCTTTTTTTGGTGGTAGGGGGATTGTGTGAATGCCTAGGCTGTATGGTATATCCTATAGCACCTTGCTACAAGCTTGTATAGCATATTACTGTACTGAATACTGTAGGCTGTTGGAACACATGGTAAGTAATTGTTTTTAAGTATATCTAAACAGAAAAGGTACAGTAAAAATACAGTATAAAAGAAAAAATGATAGACTCACAGAGAACTTACCATGAATGGAGCTTACAGTACTGCAAGTTGCTCTAGGTGAGTCAGTGAGTGGTAAGTGAATGTGAAGGCCTAGGTTGTTACTGTGCTGTAGACTTTATAGACATTGTATACTTAGACAACACTACATTTTTATTTTTATTGTTATTTTTGAGACAGAATCTTGCTCTGTTGCCCAGACTGGAGTGCAGTGGTGCAATCTTGGCTTCCTGCAACCTCCACCTCCTGGTTCAAGCAATTCTGCCTCAGCTTCCCAAGTATCTGGGATTACAGGCATGCACCACCATGCCCCGCTAATTTTTGTATTTTTAGTAGAGAACGGGGTCTTACCATGTTGGCCAGGCTGGTCTCAAACTCCCGACCTCAAGTGAGCCACTCACTTTGGCCTCCCAAAGTGCTGGGATTACAGGCATGAGCCACCGTGCCCGGCTGGACAAAATTAAATTTATAGAAATTTTTTCTTTATTAACCTTAGCTGACCATTTTTTACTTTATAAGCTTGTATTTTAAAAAACTTTTTGACTATTTTATAATAATGTTTTGCTTAAAACATTGTACAACTGTACAAAAATATTTTTTATATCCTAACTTCTTAAATTTTTTTTGTTAAAAACTAAGATACGCACATTCGTCTAGGCCGGCACAGGATCAGGATAATGTCATTGTCTTCCACCTTCACATCCTGTTCCAGAAGGTCTTCTGGGACAGTAACACACATGGAGCTGTCATCTAAAATAACAATGCCTTTTTCTGGAATACCTCTTGAAGGACCTGTCTGAGGCTGTTACAGTTTGTGTTTGTGTGTATATACACCTGTATATTTATAGACATACACACAACTCCATATATACTCTACTGTTGGAGAACACCTAATGATAAAAAGCGTAGTATACTAAGAACATAAGCTAGTAACTCGTTTATATTAGTTTTATCTACTGTACATTATTGTATATGTTATACTGCTATATGACTGGCAGCACAATAGGTTTGTTTATACTAGCATCACCATGAACATGTGATTAATATATTGCCTTACCACTGCTATCATGTCATTAGGCAATAAGCATTTTTCAGCTTCATTGTAATTTTATGGAACCACTGTCATGCATGTGGCCCATTGTTGACTGAAAAGTGCGGTGCGTGATTATATATGTATGTGCCACTTTTCCTTTCATTAGTGGACATTTGGGTTGTTTCCACTCAGCTGTTGTTAATAGCAGATGAGCATGAATGTACAAATGTTTCTTTGAGGCTGTGCTTTAACTTCCTTTTGAGGATTTACGCAGAAGTATAACTGGTGCTTCCTATGTTTTTTGTTTTTTTTTGAGACGGGAGTCTCGCTCTGTCGCCAGGCTGGAGTACAGTGGCCTGATCGCAGCTCACTGCAACCTCTGCCTCCTGGGTTCAAGCAGTTCTCCTGCCTTAGCCTCCCAAGTAGCTGGGACTACAAGCATGCACCACCACACCCAGATAATTTTTGTATGTTTAGTTGAGACGGGTTTTTACCATGTTGGCAAGGATGGTCTCAATCTCGACCTCATGATCCACTCACCTGGCCCCCTATGTTCATTTAAAAAATATTTTTAATTTTTTAAATTTCTGCCTCACAATGTTCCCATCCCATGTTAATTCTATTTTAAAATTTTTGAGGACTCTTTTTTATAGCAGCTGCATCATTTTTTAATTTAACTTTATTATTAATTTTTTTTTAGTAGTAGCTTTACTGGGTTGAGTTTTTTTTTTTTTTTCTTTAGGGTTATTTGGTTTTGAGATGTAGGAGTTTTTTAGTATATGTGGGGACTTCAGAAAGTTTGTGGAAACATGAAAGTAAAGGATACAAGAAGAAAACATAAGTTTTATTTCTCAACAGAAGCTCCATCAAGTTCAAGACAATTTTGTAAGTGATGATACCAGGCATTTAGTCCATCCCTAAAGAAGTGAGGTTCCTGGGAATTTAACCTTGTCTATGTAATATTTTTTAATATTAACTAAAGAAAAATAGGTGCCCTTTAAAGATTTTTTAAAAGTAGGAAACAAGAAGTCAGAAGGAGCCAAATCAGGGCTGTAAGGTGGATGCCTTAGGATTATCAGAATTCTCATAAAGTTGCAGTTATTTGATGAGAGGAATGAGCAGGAGCATTGTAGTGAAGGACTCCTGGTGAAGCTTTCCCAGGGGTTTTCTGCTAAAGCTTTAGCTAACTTTCTCAAAACACTCATAGCGGGCGCGGTGGCTCATGTCTATAATCCCAGCAGTTTGGGAGGCCGAGTTGGGCGGATCACCTGAGCTCAGGAGTTTGAGACCAGCCTGACCAACATGGAGAAACCCCCCTCTCTACTAAAAAATACAAAAATTAGCCGGGCAAGGTGGCACATGCCTGTAATCCCAGCTACTCGGGAGGCTGAGGCAGGAGAATCGCTTGAACCCAGGAGGCGGAGGTGGCAGTGAGCCGAGATCACGCCATTGCACTCCAGCCTGGGCAACAAGAGTGAAACTCCATCTCAAATAATAATAATAAAGCCATGTTTCATCTGTACAGTTCTTCAAAGAAATGCTTCAGCATCTTGATCCTACCTGTTTAACATTTACATTGAAGGTTCTGCTCTTGTCTGCAGCTGATCTGGATTCAGTGGCTTTGGCACCCATTGAGTGGAAAGTGCACAACTTTAATTTTTCAGTCAGAATTGTGTAAGCTGAACCAATTCAGATGTCTGTGGTGTCAGTTACTGTTTCTGCTGTTAATCATCAGTCTTCTTCAGTTAGGTCATGAGTAAGATGAATTTCTTCCTCTCAAATTGATATTAATGGTTTGCCATTGTGGGCTGCATGGTCACCATCATCTCATCTCTTCTTAAAATGTTATCAGGCCGGGCGCAGTGGCTCATGCCTGTAATCCCAGCACTTTGGGAGGCCGAGGTGGGTGGATCACGAGGTCAGGAGATCGAGACCATCCTGGCTAACACAGTGAAACCCTGTCTCTACTAAAAGTACGAAAAATTAGCTGGGCGTGGTGGCGAGCGCCTGTAGTCCCAGCTACTCAGGAGGCTGAGGCAGGAGAATGGCGTGAACCTGGGAGGTGGAGCTTGCAGTGAGTGGAGATCGTACCACTGCACTCCAGCATGGGCGACAGAGTGAGACTACGTCTATAAAAAAAAAGAAAACAGGTTATCAATTTGTAAACTCTGATTTCTCTGGGGCATTGTGCCCATAAACTTTTCTTTTTCTTTTTTTTGAGATGGAGTCTCTCTCTGTCTTCTAGGCTGGAGTGCAGTGGCGCAGTCTCAGCTCACTGCAACCTCGTCTCCTGGGTTCAAGCAATTCTTCTGCCTCAGCCTCCTGTGTAGCTGGGATTACAGGCATGCGCCACCACGCCAGGCTAATTTTTGTATTTTTAGTAGTGGTGGGGTTTCACCATGTTGGTCAGAATGGTCTTGAACTCCTGACCTTGTGATCCGCCCAAACTCGGCCTCCCAAAGTGCTGGGATTACAGGCGTGAGCCACCGCGCCCGGCCGGTTTTACCATTTTTAGAGCCAAGCTTTACCATATATTTGATATTTGTTCTTTCTTCAACTTTAACTGAATTTACATTCCTCTGATAGAAGGTGTTTTCAAACTGATGCCGTTCTTAGTGCCTCAAACTAGATCCTGTTCATACTTGTTATAACAAATTATAACAAGTTTACTTTGGTGTAAAAAATTGAAATCCATACATAATTTTTCCTTTTTTTTTTTTTTTTTTTTTTGACAGTCTCACTCTCGCTAGGTTGGAGTGCAGTGGCATGATCTCGGCTCATTGCAACCTCCACCTCCTGGGTTCAAGCAATTCTCCTGCCTCAGCCTCTGGAGTAGCTGGGATTACAGGTGCCCACAATCATGCCCAGCTAATTTTTGTATTTTTAGTAGAGATGGGTTTTCACTCTGTTGGCCAGGCTGGTCTCGAACTCCTGACCTCAGGTGATCCACCTGCCTGGGCCTCTCAAAGTGCTGTGATTACAGGCTTAAGCCACCACCCCTGGCCAAGTTTTTCATAATATACATTTTTTTTCTCATTTTTCATGAAACTTTTGAAGACCCCTCATATTCTAGATATTCCTTCTCAGATATGTGGTTTTCAAATACTTTCTCCCATTGAGTCTTTTTCCTTTTCACTCTGTGCATTATGTCCTTTTTTACACAGGAATTTTGAATTTAAATGGAGTCTAATATATCTGTTTTATAAGTCTGATGCATTTGAGTTCATTTTAGCAACTTAATTCTTTTGTGTGTGGATATCCAGTTTTTTTTTTTTTTAACATCAAAAGAATAATGTTTTTGCCTAGCATTAAGGCCCTTGGTAGAGGCTTGTCAGTTCCAATTTTGGAGCAGCTGATTAAGTCCACACTCCCAACCACTTTCCTTATCAGGCTCTCAAACTCTGGGCCACAATATGTAAGACCCAATCACCCCAGGATCAGGAATCAGATATCTAGGGACAGCTTCTGTGCCCAGGAGCTTGTAAAATTATTCACATTGGTCAATGCACAAGGATCCCTGAAAACCTAGCTAACCCCAATTTACATGGCACACACAAGCTGCCCCCTACAGCTCCAGCTTGCTGTTATCTTGGGTTCCCTCATAACTGTTGCAGCCCTACCTATGTCCTTAGGTTTCAAGCTGTAAGTAGCAAAGTGGTCTACATTTTATGATTATCATTGTGACATGTCCTGACATCAGAAAAACATCTTTGTATGTTACTACTATACAACCAACAGAATATTGTGAGTGCACCAAATGTTAGAAAGTCTTCAGCCTAACTTCACTGAGCAAGAGTAAGTTCATCCTGGAGAAAGTCCTTAGGAATACAGGCAATATACTTTTTTTCCTTTGTCAATAGGTCAAAAATAGCAAAGCTCTATCAAGCTTGTCCTACCCACCCTATTTTTTTGTTGCTCTGTTTTGTTTTAGGCTTTTAGCCTGAAGCAATGGTTTTGTTTCTGTCTCCAGTGGTAGGTGGACAAGAGGAATGAGATGAGAAAGGGGCTTTACTGGCCCAGCTAGAAACAAACAACCCATGACTGTATTCTTTCCCTTGGACAACCCTGTGTTAGCTTGTTGAGGGAGATCTCAGCCTGAAATTGAATCTCACATCCAAACATCCACGCAAGGGAGATTTGTTGTAATTGTCAGATATATGGGAAATTTTTATGAATGATGTTGCACTTTCTGACCTGCCTGGGGCCTTTCCAGAGTTAAGTTTCTGAAAGTGTGCATTACAGAAGACTCCTGCTAGTAGCTGGCATGGTGCCACAATGTGCATCACCTTAGTCACCTTAAATTACTTAGAGAGTGATGAGGTCTAGACTTCTGGTTAAATGTTTTTAAAAAATGGGGAGGCAGTGCATAGATTGCTGTGTTCTCTACCTTTATCTGGAATATTCAGTCATTTGTTCCCTTTGGGGGCCTCATTCCCATTCCCCTGACTGGTTTGGGTGTGGACATCACCCAGCTTTGGACACAGAACACACGCCAACTTCAGCTGGCAGCTTGTAGAGATTTCCTTTCTTCAGAGGTATTATTAGTTGTCTGATACTGATAATGTTGATAATAAATTTTCTACCTTCCAAGCTTCCCAACCCAGTCAATTTCCACCTAAGCATTGCTGTTTTCTTCTGATGATAAAGGTCATATTGTTTAAGCTACATTTACTCTTGGGGTTCTCTTCACTGTGTGCTGCGGGTTGAGAAAAAAATTAGGCTTTGCCAGAATGAAAAAGTGAATGGTTTTTGGGGCCTTCAACTTTTTGTGCTCTTGAAGAAATAAGAAGACAAAATAGCTTTCAATCCACATCAGGCCCAGGAACTTCGGGAGTTCCTGGGAAAGTGATGGACTTCTATCCAAAATCTCACCCTGAATTTGATTATTGGTAGTTCCACAGTCAGCTTGAGGGTTGTTGGTGTGACAATTGTCAGAGCATGTTGCAGCTGTATGAGTTGGGTATCTGTACATATGGATGTCCCATATTCTCCAGCATTGCGTAGGAATAGCTGGCTTCTAGATCCTGCCTCAGGAGCCATGTGTCCTGAGTTAAAAAATCAGGTATGTTATATCCCTGGGGGATGTCAGACATACAACAACAGTGCATTAGTCCATTTTCCATTGCTTACAACAAAATACCTTAAACTGGGTAATTTGTAGAGAAAATAAACTTCTTACTGTTGTTTTGTTGTGCTTTTTTTTTGGTTTACTTTGTTTTTAGAGACAGGATCTCACTCTGTCCCCTAAGCTGGAGTGCAGTGGCATGATCATAGCTCACTGCCACCTGGACTCCCTGGGCTCAAGTGATCCTCCTGCCTCAGCCTCTCAAGTAGCTGGGACTACAGGTGAGCACCACCACACTTGGCTACTGTTATTATTATTTTGACAAGATTTAATGTAGAAAGTATAGCACCTGTTATCTACCAGGAATAGATGAGGATGATCAGGTACATTTATGTTTGAATCTGAGCGTTTAAGTGTATGGGAAGACATTAGACACTACCTTTCCTCATAAGACACTCAGTGATCTGAATTGAGGAACTTCTAGTTTTTGCTCTCCCACTTCTTGGAAACCCCTATCTACTTTCCTATGTATTTGACTACTTTAGGTAGCTTATACAAGTAGAATCATACAAATGTATTGTTTTGTGACTAGCTTACTTCACTTACAATAAGTCCTCCATGTTGTTGTGTGTGTCAAAATTTCCTTCCTTGCTAAGGCTGAATAATATTCCATTGTATATACATTTTCTGTATCCAGTCATTCATCAGTGAATACTTTTTTTTTTTTTTTTTTTTTTTTTTTTGTGGTAGA
Organism: Pongo abelii; assembly: GCF_028885655.2. Lineage (NCBI taxonomy): Eukaryota > Metazoa > Chordata > Mammalia > Primates > Hominidae > Pongo > Pongo abelii. The sequence continues at coordinate 64,164,906 of NC_072005.2, forward strand.
GTTTCGCTCTTATTGCCCAGGCTGGAGTGCAATGGCGATCTCAGCTCACTGCAACCTCCACCTTGTGGGTTCAAGCGATTCTCCTGCCTTAGCCTCCTGAGTAGCTGGGATTATAGGCGCCCACCACCACGCCTGGCTAATTTTTTGTATTTTTAGTAAAGATGGGGTTTCGCCATATTGGCCAGGCTGGTCTCGAACTCCTGACCTCAGGTGATCTGCCTGCCTCGGCCTCCGAAAGTACTGGGATTACAGGCGTGAGCCACTGCGCCCAGCCACATCAATGAACACTTTGATTGTCTCCACATTCTAGCTACTGTGAACATGGGTGTGGAACTATCTTCATGAAGCCCTACTTTAATTTCTTTTTGTATATACCCAGAAGTAAAATTGCTGGATCACATATAATTCTATTTTAAAATTTTTTCTTATTTTTAAATCATCTTTTGGAGACAAGATATTGCTCTGTACCCAGGCTGGAGTAAGTGGCACAGTCACAGCTCACTGCATCCTTGACATCCTGGGCTCAAGAGATCCTCCTGCCTCAGATTTCCAAGTAGCTAGGACTAAAAGTGTGCACCACCATGCCTGGTGAATTTTTTTTATTTTTTATTTTTTGAGGCAGGTCTTCCTCTGGCACTCAGGCTGGAGTGGTGCAGTGATGTAATCTCAGCTTACCACAGTCCAATACCAGGTTCAAGTGATCCTCCCACCTCGAGTAGCTGAGTCCACAGGTGCACAGCCACCATGGTGGCTGCATCATTTTACATTCTTATCAAAAGGCACATGTTTCTAATTTTTCCACATCCTTGACAACACTTGTCTTCTTCTGTTTCTTTTAATTGTAGCTACTCTGTTCGAATGGATTTTGATTGAAAACATTTGAGATATGGCTTTTAGGAGACTTGATCTTAATTTCCTAGCCTTTTTGACCTATAGTTTTATTGTGGTTTATTGTGGAAAAAGGTGCCCTGTAGCTCCCTATCCAGGTCAGTCTAATCACCTTTCATCATTCAGGATTTATCATCTGAGGTTCACACCAACATGTATACAAGTGGTATGTCTTAGTCTGTTTTGTGCTTCTATAACAGAATATTACAGGCTGGGTAATTTACAAAGAAGAGACATTTATTGGCTCATAGTTTGGAGGCTGGGAAGTCCAATACCAAGATACTAGCATCTGGTGAGGGCCTTCTCGCTGCATCATAACATGACATAAGGCATCAAATGGTAGAAGAGCAAAGAGAGAGCAAGAGGGAATAAGAACCCATTCTTGCGTTGATAGCATTAGTCCACCTATGAGGGTGGAGCCCTCATGATCTGAAGACTCTTAAAGGTTCCACCTCTTAATATTGTTACAATGGCAATTAGATTTCAGCATGAGTTTGGAGAAGACAAAGGTTTAAACCATAACATGGTGTAAGTCACATAACTCTGGGTCATATGCATATGAAAGAATTCGAAATTCCTCTATGAACACATGCTAGTCTTATTTGGGTTTAGAGAAATCTTTAGTTGCAGCTGTTAATTCATCCTGGGTCAAAGGTTTACATCTGACAGTTGCCTACATACTTGGCTCTTGAAAGCATAGATCTTTAGAGGTAATTGGCATTTTGGAATTTTAGGATATTGTTTGGGAAAAATATAGGGAGGCTGGGCAAAGGATAGAGGAGGGAGGAGGTGCAAAAGGAGAAATATGAGGCAGGGCACGGTGGCTCACGCCTGTAATCCCAGCACTTTGGGAGGCCGAGGCGGGTGGATCACGAGGTCAGGAGATCGAGACCATCCTGGCCAACATGGTGAAACCCCGTCTCTACTAAAATACAAAAAATTAGCCGGGCGTGCTGGTGCGTGCCTGTAGTCCCCGCTACTCAGGAAGCTGAGGCAGGGGAACCACTTGAACCCGGGAGGCAGAGATTGCAGTGAGCTGAGATTGTGCCACTGCACTCCAGCCTGATGACAGAGCAGGACTCTGTCTCAAAAAAAAAAAAAAAAAAGGAGAGAGATTAGAAGGGTAAAGGGGAAGTAGAAGAGCTAGATATAAGGCAGCAACTAGAGGAACAGGAGGGGGAGGATTTTGCTTAAGTTTGCCAAATTGTTCAATGGCTTTATTCAAGGAAATTTTTACTGAAACAATTTTTTATTCAGAACCTTGGAGATTGTACAAATAAGATTCATTCCAATAAAAAACTACTGCTCACTGGGCCTGAGAAATTTTGTTTTCTTTCTTTTCTAATGCATCTCTTAAATTAACAGTTTTTGTTTTTTTTTTTTCAACTGAAATGTTCCTCCTAGTAGCCACTGAAGACAAAAATTATCCGGGTGAAGTTATGCCACTTAGAAACCTAAACACTAGAATTATGATTGTAATCAGAGTACATATAACATGCAGGAGACTTTCCTGGAAAGGAGATGATTTCAATTTAGACAATCCCATAAGTGCTGGCACTGTCTGAGGGGAGTGTAATGATTATGTACCTTAGGCCTGGTTCTACAGCATGATAGGTGGCTACTTCCCCACAAGAACACAACAATCTTCACACCTCAGCATGCAGAAAATCTAAGAGAATACTCTTTCTGAATGAATGCCTAATTCTCTGGACAAAAAAGAAAAAAAAAGAAAGAAAAAGAAGATAAGAGAATCTTATCCCATTTTATCAGTGACCCAAAGCAAAGTCTGTCCAAATGGTCACCAGTCTGTTGAGAATCAGAAAACCCTTGGTCTGTGATATTAGCTGAAACAAGTCACTAGGACTATGCTTGAGTTTTTTTGTTTGTTTTTGTTTTTTTAACGGAGTTTCACTCTTGTTGTCCAGGCTGGAGTGCAATGGCGTGATCTTGGCTCACTGCAAACTCTGCCTCCCGGGTTCAAGCAATTCTCCTGCCTCAGCATCCCGAGTAGCTGGGATTATAGGTGCATGCCACCATGCCTGGCTAATTTTGTATTTTTTAGTAAAGATGGGGTTTCTCCATGTTGGTCAGGCTGATCTCGAACTCCAGACCTCAGGTGATCTGCCTGCCTCGGCCTCCCAAAGTGCTGGGATTGCAGGTGTGAGCCACCGCGCCCAGCCTATGCTTGAGTTTTACCCTATTCTTATCCTCTTCATGACAACACTTTAAGAAAGTACATCACTAAACTGTTACATATAAGATAGCAAAAAGAGATGAAAAGAAATGGTGTGATACTATCAAGGATGGCAATGTCATGGGAGCCAATTAAAAAAAAAAAAAGGAGGCTGGGCATGGTGGCTCATGTCTATAATCCCAGCACTTTGGGCGTCTGAGGCAGGCAGATCACCTGAGGTCAGGAGTTTGAGACCAGCCTGGCCAATGTCTCTACTAAAAATACAAAATTAGCCAGGTGTGATGGCACGAGCCTGTAGTCCCAGCTACTCGGGAGGCTGAGGCAGGAGAATTGCTTGAACCCGGGAGGTGGAGGTTGCAATGAGCTGAGATCCTGCCATTGCACTGTAGCCTGGGCAACAGAGTGAGACTCTGTCTTAAAAAAAAAAAAAGGTGGGAGGGGGGACTAAACAGAGTCTAAATAGCCAAGAAACTCAGTGCAAAGACAGTAGTGTTCAAACTTGTTGCTGACTTAACATGTCATCACGGATTTGACAAGGTGTGAAGACCAAAGCATAAAGGACCTCTGTGGTTACTATACCTGTTTGATGACTATGGCCCATGGTGATGAACAGGTTAGACCTTATTTCACTGGGACCTCTATAAGTGTGATACATTGTAACATAATTTCTACGAAGGTCACATCTAATTATATCAATCCTTTGTTCACTGCACCTTCATTAGTAAGAAGTATGCTTAATGGTAGCATTCATGGACTGCAAACAGACAACTTGGAAATAAATGAAGACCCAAATGAGAACAAACATAGCCTATTAAATCAGACCACACCATAGTAAAGGAGTCATCCACAATCTCTTGCACTCAGCAGAGCTTGAAAGGCAAGCAGAGGTGTAAAAAGCTTCATAGTAGATAAAAGGTAAAGTATTAGGTATGCCATGACTGGAGGCTATAGTCTTGAGAAGTGTGTGTGTGTGTGTGTGTGTGTGTGTGTGTGTGTGTGTGTGTGTGTGTGTGTGTGTGTTGGAAGGGGTTATTTAGAAGGTTGACATCCTATGTGATTGGCTAGTGATGCACTGACTTTCTCCAGTTGCTCCTAAGTTGAACATGTGGGCAACAATGAGAAAGCTGTCAGTTCTTAGTCATGTCTTAGCCATTTTAAGCCAGTTGTTACGTGGGATGTTGTTTGGCTTCCTGGCCTTGTTGCTAGACATAGTATTCTGACTTGGGAGTGGTTACTGTAGATACCACATTAGATTTCTGAATGGGTTGGTGTAGATTATGGGTCAGAGTCAATTTTTATATTTGGTGTAGCCATTGTCCGTTTGTATAGCAAATTTCTCACACCTAAATAAGGAAATAACTATCCACGTTAGTGGGATTTCTTATTTTTAACTGGTTATGTTGAAAATTAGTTTAATATTTATTAATTTTCCACAACCCTTTCAAAGGTTTGTTTTTGCTGGACCTTCAGTTGGGCAGAGTTAATTTTTCCATTTTTTTTTTTTTAAACTGGTTGGCAAACTAAATTGTAACGCTTTGGCCAAAAAATAGCCCTTTCCTTTTCTGAATATAAAGAGAATGGGTTTTAATTTTTGGTCTTTTCTTTTGTTCTTCCTTCACTAATCCTGCAGAAGAGACCATAAGGCATTATCCAAATCTTCATTTGTTGGGGGCATGGTTTTCAGGTAGTATTGCCACCACCTGATGGCAATACTATTGCTACTCAATTTTTCTCTCACTGCTACTCAATTGCAGTGAGAGAAAAATAGCTCTAAATGCCGACTTTTTGTAATGCATTGTAAAAAGCTGAATAAAGCCAGGGACAGTCTGGAGGCTGAGGTGGGAAGATAGCTTTAGCTCAGGAGCTGAGGCCTTATCATAAGGCCTTATAAGACTACCTGGAGGCTTCATCTGCATGATATAACCTTGGTCTTCACAACCCCTTGTCTTTTTTTGTTTTTGAGACGGAGTTTCACTCTTGTTGCCCAGGCTGGAGTACAATGGCGAGATCTCGGCTCACTGTAACCTCCGCCTCCTGGGTTCAAGCGATTCTCCTGCCTCAGCCTCCCGAGTAGCTGGCATTACAGGCATGTGCCACCATGCCCGTCTAATTTTGTATTTTTAGTAGAGATGGGGTTTCTCCATGTTGGTCAGGCTGGTCTCGAACTCCCAACCTCAGGTGATCCGCCCACCTCGGCCTCCCAGAGTGCTGGGATTACAGGCGTGAGACACCACGCCCGACCCACAACCCCTTATCTTAACCCAGACAACTATTTCCACTGATTCCAGGTCTTTAGATAAAAGCTCTTTCAACCAATTGCCAATTGGAAAATCTTTGAACCCACCTGACCTGGAAGCCCCGCCCCTCCCTTCCAGTTGCCCCGCCTTTCCAGAGGAATTACATGTATTGATTGATGTCTTATGTCTTCCTAAATTGTTAAACCAAGCTGTAGATGGGCCACCTTGGGCACATGTTCTCAGGATTTCTTGGAGCTGTGTCATGGGCCATTAGTCACTCATATTTGTCTCAGAATAAATCTCTTCAACTATTTCACAAAGTTCCACCCTTTTCGTCGACAGAAAGATATTCCTCCTTCAACTCTCCATCATATCCTGTGTGGGTCTTTTCTTTCTTGTCCCAACAGCAGCACACTAACGATCAAAAAAAAGTCTCCAGAGCTTCAGTATGTGTGTACCTGACAAGCACAAAAGAGCTGACCGCTATGAGTCGAGGACCAGTTCATTATGGTCAGCCATGTCGCTTCTGATGTTCTTCCTTTCGGAACTTGCTGTGCTTCAGAGAATCTGAAACGACAGGTCTCTGAAATATTTCTCAGACTTGTCCTAGACTGCCCTCCGGGAAAATCTGGTTACTTGCAGTTTAAGAGTCAGCAAAGCCCCTCCATGTCCTCAAGGGCCCCGGAACTGCATTTCTCAACGCTCCTCCAGGAGCCTCCAGCTTTTTTCCGTAAGGTCAGCGCGCCCTACATTATGAGGGGAGGCAGGCAGCGGCGTGGGAACTACATTACCCAGAAGACACTGCGGGCGACGCAGGTAGCAGCGTGGGAACTACATTACCCAGAAGACACTGCGGGGGTCACGGCAGCGAGTGTAGCCATTGGTCTAGCAGAGAGACGACTAATGAGGTCTCAATTGTGTGGGCGGGACTTCTGGCGGCGCCCTCATGCTTACGTTAGCATGGCTGCCTAGGGATCTGTTCACTGATTTAGGGGGTCCCAGAGCTCTGGGTCGGGACTGAGGTGACAGAGCGGGAAAACGCGAGAAGCGGTGTTCCTTCTACACAGAGGCTAGAGTGCGGATCGGCTGAGTCGGCTGCAGGCGCCCCTGCCTCCGTCAGCGTCCAGGTGACCGCCGTTCCCGCCCCGCTCTTCCCTGGCTGGACTGGAGGAGGCCGCGCCGATGAACCTGATCGAGGTGCGTGCAGCGTCCCAGGCCGCCCCGCCCAACCCTTCCTCCCAGTGCTGAAGTCCCAAGGAGCGGCCCTGCAGGTTAGGCCCTTGTGTCTCTAAGAGGGGCGTTATTGTGTGGGGTGCCTGGGACTGGGACTGCGGTGCGATGAGGCGGAGGAGCTCCCGTCGGAGACCGACACGTCTCTGGGGCTTGGAGGCACTGCAGAACGGGCGGCACTGGGGAGCCCGAGCGTCTTTGTCTCCAAGGAGCAGAGGTTGAGGCGGAGTCTCCCCTGGAAGGGCAGTGGAGCCGCAGAAAGCCATAGAGGGCTGTGCAGGGAGGACGAATGGGAGGGTCACGTCCAGAGTTAGAAGTTTAGAGTTGGGGAAAACAGGATGTTGAACTGGGGCAGGGGGACCGCTGAGGAGACCCCTTGAGTTATGGTAGGGCTGGGCCAGAGGGGTTGCAGTAGAGGGGAGATGTGATGAGACTCTGGATGGATCTCAGAGATAGAGTCAACAGGATTTCCTGCTGCATCAAACATAGCTGTGAGGGAAAGTCGGTAGTGAAGGGTGTCTTCCGTAGGTTTTGTTTTGGCCTGAAAAATCTGAAAGAATGGAATTAGAGATATCAGCTTAAGGAGCAGGTTTCAGACAGAAGATCTTGGGTTGGATTTTGGGCGACATCACATGGGTAGGTGGACGTAATTTCCAAAGGTGAGGGAAGGTAGCTGGCCTGTAGCTTTAAATGAGTTAGAAGTTGTGCACTTGAGAAGTTGGCCTGTGGATCAGATTGAGAAGGAAGAATTCTACATTGTTTTTTCATATGGGCTGAGGTAGGGGAGGGCTCAGATTTGGAGGAAAGACCATGGTAGGGAGGGCATCTCTGATACTCCCTGCAGAAGGGAGCAGATATGGGCTAAGAGTTTGGTCTGTTTCTGTTGAAAAAGAGGCCTGGATGGATAAGGAGTTGCCCTGGAATACAGAGACTGAGGCATGAGATAATTATAGTCACTCCACCTTTCTAACTCAGCTGGCCCTGAGGGCCACTCTTTGGGGAACAAGATAAGGCCATGGAGCAACTGGGTCCAAAACTGGGCAGGGCTTTCTCACGTCCTCCACCACAGTTAAGGGCCTCCAGCAAGCTCCCTTTACTGCATTACATGGCAGACTGACCTGTTTGCTGAACGGACTAGTAACTGATTGACTGCTCAACCCCATCCTATAACTCATTAACTTAGGGATGTAAAAACAGGTAATTGACTTAAACACTAATGAACTATATCAATCTTAAATAACCAAGCAAGTCAGAATCTAGTTTAAAGAGAGTTTATTCAAGTTCACATGTTGATGATAGCCATCTGGGACCATAGATTGAAGTTGTCCTAAATATACACTTCAATTACCACAGTGACAAGTGTTTGTTTTTTTGTTTTAAAGGAAAAAAGCTGTTTCTGAGTTGTTGACCAATAACTTATGTTAAAATAACATAAGTTTTTATTGGCTATACATTCTTCTTTATATTATAGATTACAGAAACATGAAGATAATAGGTGAGACAGCTAGTCAGGAACAAAATGTCTTTAAACAGTTGTCCTCAGGCATAGGTTCAGGGATGTGACTGACATCTCATATATTCTTGCCTCTCTGAGCCTGATACATTTTGTGTAGGTCAGACAGGTCTGGGCTATTTTTTTTTTTTTCTCAGCCAATATCCTTCTAAATATGTACACATAGGCAATTGGAAATAGATGTAGTCAATAATTTAAATGTATTAAAATATTTATTGTTAGAATGTTAATTTACCTGTAACTCTGCTTATAGTACAAAGCTTTATATATATATCACATTTCCTTAAAACATTAAGAAGTGTGGGCTGGGCACAGTGGCTCACGCCTATAATCCCAGCACTTTGGGAAGCGAAGGTGGGCGGATCACGAGGTCAGGAGGTCGAGACCAGCCTGGCCAACATGGTGAAACTTCGTCGGTACTAAAAATACAAAAATTACCTGGGTGTGGTGGTGGGCGCCTGTAATCCCAGCTACTCAGGAGGCTGAGGCAGGAGAATCGTTTGAACCCGGGAGGCAGAGGTTCCAGTGAGCTGAGATTGTGCCATTCCACTGTAGCCTGGGCAACAGGGCGAGACCCTGTCTCAAAAAAAAAAAAAAAAAAAAAGTGGGAAAAATACTCAAATTTTCAAAACCCTTCTACTTTGTGCTGAAAACATGTACAAAACCATTAATCCTATAGAAAGTAATGCTTATACATAGTGTGTACTACTTATGCTTCTTGTCAATATGAGCCCTGTGAAGTGGGAACCCTTTTAATCTCCATTTTACACATAAGGGCGCTGAGGCTTAGGGAGTTCAGTCCTTGTCCAAAGACACAGAGCTGCTAAGAGGCAGCACGGAACTTAGGACTTGCTGTAGCTTCAGATTACTTTGCTCCAGTACAGGGCAGAGATGGTTGTACAGCTCAGCCTGTAGGATGCCGCAGTACTGTCCTGATACTCATGGCTTGCCTCTTCCTGTTACAGGCCGAAAGAGAGTCGTGATCAACTCAGTATACCACTGGAGGCTATATGAGTAAACAGCAAACTGTTTCTCATGAAAGCAGGATGTTGGCAAACTGACAAACTGCATCTGCCACCCAGAAGGAATGCTGAAGGCAGTCACGACCCAGGCACAAGTGTTTCTTGTGATTAGGCATAATTGAAGCCTGTTAACAATAATGTGAACTTGTGATCAATTAAGCAGCTGACCAGTGGTTACCTCCTCCTCCCTTTCATCCTACCCAATAAATTCGGAGGGCTGTGGAAGCTCAGGGGCTGCCTTTGCTCACTAGAAGCAGGGAGCTCTCTTCTTCCCTGGTTCACCTTTTTTAAAACAGTTTCTTTTGTCTTAAGTTTTCATTTCTACGTTCGTCCCCCTTCATTCAGTCTTGTAATGATGGTCTCAAGTAGTAACAGTAGTAACTGTCGTAGTGACGGTCTCAAGTGGTAACTATACAAGTCTGCCACATCTTCCCACGGGGTCCATTGCAGTGGCAGCAATGCATAAGGACCCTGCACAGGTAAGTTAAGGGTTTCTCAGGCTCTCTCCCCCAGGCCCCCACCACTTATCTCTCCGATATTTTAGGCATGCTGATATAGGGAAAGGTAGTGTCCTGGAACTTCATGTTTTTCCCTTCCTTGGGTCTGAAGACTGTGTTTCCACCACAACCAGGAGTCAGAACTCAGCCTCTGGTTATAGAGTGGTCCTAGTTCCGACAACTGATGGGATAAGATGTGGCAGGGCGTTCAGGCACAGGATATAGAAAGTTCAGATGCTTACTGGTGCGACTTAGCTGGGATGTTTAGTGAACTGAAAATTCATGTTGTATCCGGTCGTGATAGAGTATGGCAGCAGGGTAGGAGGTTGGGGCATACAGGGCATGTGGGATCAGCATGGAATGCAGTCTAAGGTTCTGGGCCTTTCATCTGAGGGCGATGGTAACTAGGGAACGTTTAAGCAGGGGGGGAAAAGAGGTGACCTGACCCAGGTTTTAGTGGCTCCCTCTGCCTGCAGAATGGAAGACCATGTGTGGGTGAGGGTGGAGCCACGGATACCTGAGTGATCGGTCCAGCAGCAGCCCAGGTGGAGGTTGTTGGTGACTGAACAAGAGTGGCGGTGGTGGAAGTGGGAGGAGTGGGGGGCTTCTGTATGTGTTTGATCTAGAGCTGCCTGTATTTTATAATGTAGAGAGCAAGGGAGCTTGGGAGCTGAGATGGAAGAGGGGGTCAGGAATGGCTCCACAGTTTTGGCCTTGGAAGGATGGATGTTCCAGCAACTAAGATGTAGTAAGTTCTGTAGCAGGGGGAGTGTTTATATAGTAGAGCATATGAGGAACCAAGTTTTGGCCAAGTCAAAAATGTTCCAGTGGCCAGGCATGGTGGCTCATACCTGTAATCCCAGCACTTTGGGAGGCAGAGGTGGGAAGATCGCTTGAGGCCAGCCTGGGCAGCATAGGGAGACCCTGTCCCTACAAATAATAATAAATAGCTAGGTGTGGTGGCGTCTGTCTGTGGTCTCAGCTAATCGGCGTGCTGAGGCAGGAGGGTCACCTGAGTCTGGGAAGTAAAGGCTGCAATGAGCCATGATTGTGCCTCTGCACTCCAGCCTGGACAACAGAGTAAGACAAAAACAAAAAAATCCAAGCCAAAACAAAAACAAAAATACACAAAAAATGTTTCAGAGACTTTGAGTGGAGGTGCCAGGCTGGCAGTTGTACACACAGGAACGGAGTTCATTGGAGGTGTTCAGGAAGGAGACATCCACTACATGATAGCTGAACTGCTGTGAAACTGGGTCAGACTTAGGAAGCAATGGTGTTAATAGGAAGGAAGGAGAAGGAACAGACTGAGGACTGGGTGTCTCCACTGGGCACCTGGATGGTATTGGTGGATGTCACAAAGACAGATGAGAGAGTGGATCGACTGAGGGTATGTGTGTTATGTTGGGGACGGCCTGTGGAGTATAAGGAAGGGCTTTTGAGGGGAGAGTGGCCATGAGATGGATGGTGAGGCATCTCCACAAACTCACCAGGGTTTTGTGGTGAGTCTTGCTTGGACCTGGGTAGTTTCATGCAAACTGTGAGACTACTTTAGGGGGAAGATGGGATCAGCAAGGAGCATTGCTAGGCCTGGGGTGGGGATAGCATTGGGGAGGTCAGTGTATCTGGGCTTTGGATTAGGATTAGGGGGATAGAGAAGGTTGTGACCGCTTATGGGAGAGCATGTACAGTGCAAAAGGGGGAGACAGCCAAGATCTGGAACTCAGAGGAGGTATGCAAGAACTGTGAGGTTGTCACTTGGGTTTTGGGGGGGACTGAGGTTAAACCAGGAAACAGGACTGGGAAGGGAGACCTTCAGAACAGGGCTCGGTGCTGCCCCAGGTGCTAGGGAACATTATATTCTGGGCAGCCCAGGAGCAAATAGGGTTCTGGTGCACTGCAGGACTCCAGCCTGCCCAACATGGGGAAACCCCGTCTCTACTAAAAATACAAAAATTAGCCGGGAGTGGTGGCAGGTGCCTGTAATCCCAGCTACTCAGGAGGCTGAGGCAGGAGAATTGCTTGAACCTGGGAGGCAGAGTTTGCAGTGAGCCACTGCACTCCAGTCTGGGCGACAGAGCAAGACTCTGTCTCAATAAATAAATAAATAAATAAAAAAGAAGGTAGGGCACCCTGGGCTAGGCATTGATGATGCTTTTGCTTTCTCCCCACCCATCTTTGTGCTGTGCTGGACTCAGCAATCAGTAGCAGTGGGGGCGAGAGAAGTGCAGATGCTACCAGGATGTGGAGTCTCTTCCTCCTTGGGAAATGGGTGGAGGCTAAGCAGGGGATGGATGTGTGTGGGTACTGGGGAAGCACTGAAGATTCTGGAGAGGGAAGTGTATCAGTGATTGACTCGCTGGATTTTCATTTTTGGAAAAGAGTGAGTGATGACAGAGAGGCTAATGGCATTGAAATGATTTTTATTACTTTCATTTCCTTAGTGCAGGGGGAATGCCGTGCTGCACCAGGCCACAGGAAATACTAGATTTGGTCAGGAGGCAGAGGAATGACTGAAGGGAAAGCATACATCAGAGACTGTATTGGAGTTTTGGCAGGAAAGGCATGCAGGGTGGGATGAGGAGCTTCAAACTCAGTGGTTTGCATAAGTCTGGCAGCCTTAGGGCTTAGAGATTATCCCTTATTGTGTGGTGACAGGGCTTGTGTTGATTAGGACAGGAGAAATAATCATGTATGAGCATTAGATAGTGAGTGGTTCAGCATATGGGATCTGGATTGCAAGGGAAATGTAAAAACATTGGCTTTTAGTTTGGCCCTCCAATTCTTAGATTTTAAGTAGATAAATACAGATCTAAGGAAACACAGAATAAGAAGTTGTTCATAGACTGAAGTGTCATAATTTTGGCAGGATTGTATGGTCTTTGAGGATGTGGCCATATATTTCTCCCAAGAGGAATGGGGGATCCTTAATGATGCTCAGAGACACCTGCACAGCAATGTGATGTTGGAGAACTTTGCGCTTTTGTCATCAGTAGGTAAGGCCTTCATACCTACTCTGGTGTCTTGTGCTGGGTGCTGTTTTTTTGCTCTTTTCCATGACAACTCTGTCTTTCTCACACCAGATTGTGGGTGCTATGTCCTGTCCTCTCCTGGTTTCCTGGCAGATGTGATGAGGCAGCCAGAGCTGGGCTGTGTATACTGTACCACCTCCCCTTAAGCAGCCCCAGCTTCTGTTGCTCTGAAACTTTACAAGATAAGGCTCGGAAGTCAGAAATCTTCAGGTTTCTTTAAGATATCCTAATGGCGGTGCCTGTTCCTGGTTTGATTACTCTGTCCAAATGCATGAAACCTCTGTCCAAGGGTTTCCCTGTTCCCCTTGCTGACATACTTGGAGACAGTGTCTGTGCTAGGAATTTCAGGCACCTCCCTGGTCACCACTTGTGAAGATTGTGAAGTTATTTCTGCAGGACTCTCTACTGGGTGTTCTGGTAGCTTTAGAATGCAGCATGTCCTGGGCTTATTGCTCTGTGTACATGCTGTCCCCTCCCTTTCCCTGCCTTTCCCCTAGCTTGACTTATGCTGCAGCTAGATAGTTGCTCACCTTGAGCAAGGGGGAGGTCTCTGGGTGCCTGGCAGAGTGGATAGTCCTCTATTAATGGCAAGAGACACTCAGAAGGACATGTCCCTGGTGGGTGAAAGCTGGGAAAGGATGTGATATCAAGGCTGGGTTCAAATCACATTGAGAACTTACCTTGTGACCACTATTGTTTGATGCAGGGCCACTGGCCACCCCTCACTCTTCCTTTCCTTCCGTGTTGTTATTTTTACTCTGACTTCCGACCCCTAGCTTCCACCTCTGACCCCTCCTCTCCAGCCTTCATCTCTCCACCATTCTCTTCTACCTCTCCCTTTGCAGTGCTGTCTAATGTATGACCTGTTCTTTAGGTGTTATGAGGTCTGCATGTATCCTTCAGTAGTCCATGAATACTTGCTCTCACACAATCAGATCTCTCTGGATCTGGACACAACAGTCATGGCCCATTGAAAGCCATTTGTAGAGGAGTGAGTTGGAGACCCCACCTGCTCTCCCTGCTTGGTACTTCTCCCTTTTGTCCTTACCACCGGGATTCCCCCACTACACACACTTGACAGGCCCACCTCTGAACACTGGGCCTTCCTCTTACTGGCCTTATTTCCTTGCCTGTGACCAGTCCTGTGCCCTTATTTGTGGGTGTGTCTCACAGACATTTATGATGGGGCTGCCTCCTCCCTCCAGAGTTCACATGCACTTCACCAGCATTTCTGTTCTTACAGGTTGTTGGCATGGAGCCAAGGATGAGGAGGTACCTTCCAAGCAGTGTGTTTCTGTAAGAGTGTTACAGGTCACAACTCCAAAGCCAGCTTTGTCCACCCTGAAGGCCCAGCCTTGCAAGACGTGTAGCTCACTTTTGAAGGACGTTCTGCACCTGGCTGAGCACGATGGAACACACCCTGAGCAAGGGCTGTACACTTGTGCAGCAGAGCATGACCTGCACCAAAAGGAGCAGATTAGAGAGAAGCTCACCAGAAGTGATGAGTGGAGGCCTTCATTTGTGAACCACAGTGCTCACATGGGAGAGAGGAACTTCACATGCACACAGGGTGGCAAGGATTTTACTGCCAGCTCAGACCTTCTCCAGCAACAGGTCTTAAACAGTGGGTGGAAGCTATACAGGGATACCCAGGATGGGGAAGGCTTTCAAGGTGAACAGAATGATTTCAACTCCAGCCAAGGTGGGAAAGACTTTTGCCACCAACATAGGCTGTTTGAGCACCAAAAAACCCATAATGGAGAGAGGCCTTATGAGTTCAGTGAATGTGAGGAATTGTTTAGGTACAACTCCAACCTTATTAAATATCAGCAAAATCATGCTGGAGAAAGGCCTTATGAGGGTACTGAATATGGAAAGACCTTTATTAGAAAGTCCAACCTAGTTCAGCACCAGAAAATTCACAGTGAAGGCTTTCTTTCAAAAAGGTCTGACCCCATTGAACATCAGGAGATTCGCAGAAGACCAACACCTTATGAATGCACCCAGTGTGGGAAGGCCTTCCTTACACAGGCTGATCTGGTTGGTCACCAGAAAACCCATACTGGAGAACAGCCCTATGAATGCAACAAGTGTGGGAAATTTTTTATGTATAACTCCAAACTCATTAGACATCAGAAAGTTCACACTGGGGAGAGGCATTACGAGTGTAGCGAATGTGGGAAATTGTTTATGGACAGCTTCACACTCGGTAGACATCAGAGAGTTCACACTGGCGAAAGGCCTTTTGAATGCAGCATATGTGAAAAATTCTTTAGTCACCGCTCCACACTCAATATGCACCAGAGAGTTCATACTGGCAAAAGGCCTTATAAGTGTAGCGAATGTGGGAAAGCCTTTAGCCTCAAACATAATGTTGTTCAGCATCTGAAAATTCACACTGGAGAACGGCCTTATGAGTGCACTGAATGTGAAAAGGCCTTTGTTAGAAAGTCCCACCTAATTCAGCACCAGAAAATCCACACTGATGCATTTTCAAAAAGGTCTGACCTCATTCAACACAAGAAGATTGACATCAGGCCAAGGCCTTATGCATGTAGTGAATGTGGGAAGGCCTTCCTTACACAGGCTCATCTGGTTGGTCACCAGAAAATCCATACTGGAGAACGGCCTTATGAATTCACTCAATGTGCGAAGGCCTTTGTTAGAAAATCCCACCTAGTTCAGCACCAGAAAATCCACACTGATGCATTTTCAAAAAGGTCTGACCTCATTCAACACGAGAGGATTGACCTCAGGCCAAGGCCTTATGTGTGTGGTGAATGTGGGAAGGCCTTCCTTACACAGGCTCATCTAGATGGTCACCAGAAAATCCAGACTGAAGAATGGCCTTATGAATGCAATGAATGTGGGAAATTCTTTTTGGACAGCTACAAACTTGTTATTCATCAGAGAATTCACACTGGAGAAAAGCCTTATAAATGCAGCAAATGTGGGAAATTCTTTGGATATCGCTGTACACTGAGTAGACATCAGAAAGTTCACACTGGAGAAAGACCTTATGAGTGTAGTGAATGTGGGAAATTTTTTAGAGATAGCTACAAACTCATTATTCATCAGAGAGTTCATACTGGAGAAAAGCCTTATGAATGCAGCAACTGTGGGAAGTTTCTTAGATACCGCTCTACATTCATTAAACATCATAAAGTTTGCACTGGGGAGAAGCCTCATGAGTGCAGTAAATGTAGGGAATTGTTTAGGACTAAATCAAGCCTTATTAGACATCAGCAGTCTCACACTGGAGAAAGTCCTTTTAAGTTAAGGGAATGTGGGAAAGACTTCAACAAATGTAATACTGGTCAGCGCCAAAAAACTCACACTGGAGAAAGGTCTTATGAGTGTGGTGAATGCAGCAAAGTGTTTAAATACAACTCCAGCCTCATTAAACATCAGAGAATTCACACTGGAAAAAGGCCTTAGTGGAGTGAATGCAGGAAAGTCACCAAAACTGTCACCTCATTCAGCACCAAAAAGTTCACATCAGAGAAAGAACCTATTAATATATGTAAATCTAATGTTGAAAGAGTTCAGATGGAAATCTGCGAGGATTTCCTGCTGGGAACTACGTTAAAAACATTTATGTCCAGGCATGGTGGCTCACGCCTATAATCCCAGCACTTTGGGAGGCAGAGGTGGGTGGATCACCTGAGGTCAGGAGTTTGAGACCATCCTGGCCAACATGGTGAAGCCCCATCTCTACTAAAAATACAAAAATTAGCTGGGCATGGTGGCGGGTGCCTGTAATCCCAGCTACTCAGGAGGCTGAGGCAGGGAGAATCACTTGAACCTGGGAGGCGGAGGTTGCAGTGAGCTGAGATTGTTCCATTGCACTCCAGCCTGGGTGACAGGGCGAGAGTCTGTCTCAAAAAGAAAAAAATTATAATTGTGGCAAATTACAGGTAACTTAAAATCTACCATCTTAACCCATATTTAACTGTACTGTTCAGTAGTGTTAAGTCATTCGCATTGTTGTCAATTAATATCCAGAATTTTTTCAACTTAATGAAACTAAAACATTATACCCTTTAAACCAGGGGTCCACAACCCCCAGGCTGCAAACTGGTACCAGTCTGTGGCCTGTTAGGAACCGGGCCAGCATCACTACCTGAGCTTCACCTCCTGTCAGATCAGCAGCATTAGATTCTCATAGCAGCCTGAGCCCTGTTGTGAACTGTGCCTGTGAGGGATCTAGGTTGTGTGCTCCTTATGAGAATCTAACTAATACCTGATGATCTGAGGTGGAACAGTTTTATTCTGAAACTATCCACCCCCTCCTCCGTGGATGCGTGGAAAAATTGGCTTCCATGAAACCAGTCCCTGGTGCCAAAAGGTTGGGGACCGCTGCTTTAAACCACTCCTCTTCCTCATCCCCTACTCCAACCAGCCCCTGACAACTACTACGGTATGAATTTTACTATAAATATATGAGGAAACTTAAGTTTTAGTCTTTTGTGACTTATTTTGAGGCTTATGTCCCTTAATGTCTTCAAGGTTTGTCCATGTTATGGCATAGCTTATGATTTTCATCTTTTTTAAAGGCTGAATAAAATCCCATTGTAGTCATGTGTCGCCTAACAAGAGGACTGTGTTCTGAGTAATCATCTTAAGGTGATTTTGTCATTGTGTGAACGAAGAGTGTACTTACACAAATCTGAAGGGCACAGCCTATTACGCACCTAGGCTATATGATATGGTCCATTGCGCCTCAGATATAAACCTTAACAGCATGTTACAGTATTGAATATTGTAAGTAATTGAAACACAATGATAAGTAAATGTGTATCTAAATATATCTAAGTTTACAAAAGGTACTGTAAAAATTTATAAAAAATGGTAAAAACTTTATAGGGCACTAACATGAACGAAGCTTGCGGGACCCCTCTGGTTGAGTCAGGGAGTGAGTTGTGAGTGAATGTGAAGCTCTAGGACATTACTGTACCCTATTGTAGATGTTATAAACATTGTACACTTAGGCTACTCTAAATTAATTTTTTTCTTTAGTAATAAATTAACCTTAGTCTACTGTAAAGTTTTTACTTCATGAATTTTTAAAATTTTAAGAAGCTTTTTGACTCCTTTGTAATAATAGCTTAAAACACAAACACATTATACAGCCTGTATAGAAGTACTCCTTTATATTCTATAAACTTTTTCTATTTAATTTTTTTAACTTCATAAAAAAGAAGTTAAAAATGAAGACAGACATACACGTTAGTCAAGGCCTACACAGGGTGAGGATCATTAATATCACTGTCTTTTGCCTCCACATCTTGTCCCACTAGAAGGTTTTCAGGCTCAATAACAAGGAGTTGTTATCTCCTATGATAACAATGTATTCTGGAATATTTTCTGAAGCCTTGCCTCACACTTTTTTTTTTTTTTTTTTTTTGAGACAGAGTCTCGCACTGTTGCCAGGCTGGAGTGCAGTGGCACAATCTCGGCTCACTGCAACCTCTGCCTCCCAGGTCCAAGTGATTCTCCTGCTTCAGCCTCCCGAGTGGCTAGGATTACAGGTGCCTGCCACCACGCTCAGCTAATTTTTTGTATTTTTAGTAGAGACGGGGTTTAGTAGGCTGGTCTCGAACTCCTGACCTCATGATTCACCCGCCTCGGCCTCCCACAGTGCTGGGATGACAGGCATGAGCCACCGCGCCTGGCTTTATTTTTTTTTGAGACAGAGTCTCGCACTGTTGCCTGGGCTGGTGTGTAGTGGTGTGACCTTGGCTCATTGCAACCTCCACCTCCCGGGTACAAGCGATTCTCCTGCCTCAGCCTCCCGAGTAGCTAGGATTACAGGTGCCCACTAGCATGCCTGGCTAATTTTTTGTATTTTTAGTAGAGACGGGGTTTCACTATGTTGGCCAGGCTGGTCTCCAACTCCTGACCTCATGATCCGTCCACCTCGGCCTCCCAAAGTGCTGGGATTACAGGCATGAGTCATGGCGCCCGGCTTGTGCTCTTTATATGACTGGCAGCCCAGTAGGTTTGTTTACACCAGTGTCACCACACACACTTGAGTAATGGGATTGAGTTACAGTGGCTATGGTGTCACTAGGTGATAGGAGTTGTTTAGCTCTGTTATAATACGGGATTACTGTTATACACATGGTCCATGGTAGACAGAAATGCGTGGCACATGACTGGTATATGTATATGCCACTTTTCCTGTATTCTTTTATCAGTGTACACTTGGGTTGCTTCCACTCTTCTGTTCTTGTTAATGCCGCTATGAGCATGAATATACAAATACCTCCTGAGGCCCTGCTTTAAATTCTTCTTGGACATATACCCAGAAGTGGAAATGGTGCTTCCCGTTTATTATTATTATTATTATTATTATTATTATTATTATTTATTTTGAGGTGGAGTCTTGCTCTGTCACCCAGGCTGGAGTTCAGTGGCACGATCTCGGCTCACTGCAAGCTCCGCCTCCTGGGTTCACGCCATTCTCCTGCCTCAGCCTCCCGAGTAGCTGGGACTACAGGCGTCCGCCACCACGCCCAGCTAATTTTTTGTATTTTTAGTAGAGATGGGGTTTCACCGTGTTAGCCAGGATGGTCTCGATCTTCCTGACCTTGTGATCCATCCGCCTCATCCTCCCAAAGTGCTGGGATTACAGGCATGAGCCACCACGCCTGGCCACTTCCCGTTAATTCTATATTAAGTTTTGGGGGAATTATTTTCCATAGCAGCTGCACCATTTTACATTCTCACCAGTGCAGGGGTTCTAGTTTTTCACATTATTGCCAGCACTTTGTTTTTTAATCATGATGGGTGTAAGATGTTATTTTATTATGGTTTTTTAATTTGCATTTCAGTATTCATGTTGAGCATCTTTTCATTTGCTTGTTGACTAATCGTATAGGTTCTTTGGAGGAATGTCTGTTAAACGTCTTTGCCCATTAAAGTTTTTGTAAATTTTCAGATAACATTGTATGCTTTTGTTGTGTACAACATGATGTGAAGTATATATACTTTGTTGAGTGGTTAGCATGTACGTATTACATATGTACATATTCTGTATACATATTTTAAATATTAACCCCTTGCAGATATGTGTTTTTCAAATACTGTCTCCCATTCAGTCTGTTTCCTTTTCACTCTGTTCATAATGTCTTTTTTTTTTTTTTTTTTTTTTTTTGCACAGGAGTTTTCAAATTTCAGTGGAGTCCAATATATGTTATGTTTGTTTCCTATGCTTTTGTTATTATACCCAAGAAATTATTGCTAAATCCAGTGTCATGAAACTTTTTTCATGTTATTTTCTAGGAGTTTTATAGTTTTAAGTTGTGCTTTTATGTCTGATTTATTTCAGTTCGTTTTAGTAAATGGAGGAAGGTAAGAGTTCAACTTCATTCTTTTGCATAGATATCCAGCTTTTTGAAACACATTTGTTGAAGACTCCTTAATAAGTTTTTGCACTCTTGTCAAAAATCTGAGCATAAGTATGAGGACTTCCGTCTGGCCTCTTTATTCCACTATATGTATGCGTTTGTGCTAGTACCAAGGTGTTTTGATACATAATTCTTTTAAAAGAATAATGTTTCTGTCCACTGTTGAGGCCCTTGCTAGAGGCTTGACAGTGCTACATTTGGAAGAGCTGATTAAGTACACTTCCAACCACTTAACAGGCTGTCAAACTCTGGGTCAATATATTATCAGCCCAGTCACCCCAGGAGCAGGTATCAGACATCTGGGGACAGCTCCTATGCCCTGAAACGTGTAAAATTACTCAAATTGGGCAAGGTATAGAAAGCCCAGAAAACCTAGCTAACCCGAATCCACTTGCCACACACAAGCTGCCTCCCACAACTCCAGTTTGCTGTATTACTATCTATATTCCTTCACAACTCCAGTGCAGCCCTGAATCATGTCCTCTGGTTCTGAGTTGTAAGTTACAACATGCTCCACCTTTCATCTATCTGTCATGTCATGTCCTGACATCAAGAAATCTTCTAAATCTTAAAACTACACACCCAGAAGGGTATTATGAGTGCAGCGAATGTTGGAAAGTCTTCAGCCATTAACCTCATTCAGCACCAGTAAACCATCTTGGAGAAAAACCTTAGGAATGCAGGCAGGCAAAGTGCTTTCGCCAGCAGATAAAATAGTAAAGCTCTGGATATTAGCTTTTGTGAGGGAGACCTCAACCAGAAATGGAATCTTACATCCAAACATCCACACAAGGGAGGTTTGTTGTAATTGTCTGCTATATGAGAAGCTTTTGTGAATTACTTTGCACTTTCTGACCTGCCTGGGATCCTTGCCAGTGTTAAGTCACTGAAAGTGTGTACTACAAAAGACTTCCATCCACTATTAGCTGATATCATAGTGTGTATCACCTTAAAATACTTAGGGAGGGCAGACAGCTGTGCTCTCTACCTTTATCTGGAGTATTGAGTCATCTGATCCCTTTGGGCGAGGCTTCATTCCCACTTCCGTGGCTGGTTTGGGTGCAGACATCATTCAACTTTGGACAGAGGATACAGGCTGGCTTGAGCTGGCAGCTTGTAAAGATTTCCTTTCTTCATGGGTGTTATTGATTGTCTTATAATGTTGGTGATAGATTTTTCACCTTCCAAGGTGCCCAAACCCAGTCACTTTCCATGTAACCATACTGGTTTTAGTGATGATAAAGTCATTGTTTCAGCTACATTTACTCATTGGGGTTTTATTCTCTGTGTGCTGTGGGTTGAGAGCAAAATTGGAGTCTGCCAAAATGAAAAAGTGAGTGGTTTTGTGAGGTTTTCGATTTTATGTGCTTCCAAGGAAATAGCAAAAACAAAAACAAAACAAAAAACAAAACAAACTCTCAATCCACAAACGCCTGATGTATATTGCTTCAGAAGGTTCCTGGGAAAAAGAGGATTTCTATCCAAAATCCCTTACCCTGAATTTGAAGATTATTTGTGGTTGCACAGCCAGCTTGCAGCCAGGGCAATTGGTTTGACAACTGTCAGGATTTATGGCAGCTGTGAGAGTTGGGTATTTGTACCCATGCATGTCCCATATTCTCCAGTATTGTTTAGGGATAGCTTGCTCCTGTGATGTGCCTTATGAGCTATGTGTCTTGAACCCAAAAATGATGTAGTTTATGTTCCTGGATGTAAAATGTAAGAGTGCATTAGTTTGTTGTCCATTGCTTATAAAATAATACCTGAAACTGGGTTATTTATAAAGAAAAATGTATTTCTTACAGTTATGGAGGTTGAAAGGTCCAAGGTTGAGTGGCCGCATTTGGTAAGAGCCTTCTTGCCGGTAGAGACTGTGCAAAAAGTCCCAAGGTGGTACAGGGCATCACATGGTGAGGCTGCTGAGTATGCTCACATGTTAATATGCTAGCGCAAATCATTCTCTCTTTTTTTGTTGTTTTTTTTTGAGACAGAGTTTCGCTCTTATTGCCCAGGCTGGAGTGCAATGGCACGATCTTGGCTCACTGCAACCTCTGCCTCCTGGGTTGGCTCACCGCAACCTCTGCCTCCCGGGTTCAAGCAATTCTCCTGCCTCAGCCTCTTGAGTAGTTGGGATTACAGGCATGCGCCACCATACCCCGCTAAGTTTTTATTTTTAGTAGAGCAGGGTTTCTCCATGTTGATCAGGCTGGTCTCGAACTCCCGACCTCAGGTGATCTGCCCGCCTCGGCCTCCCAAAGTGCTGGGATTACAGGTGAGAGCCACTGCCCCCGGCCCTTTCTCTTCTTATGAAACCACCAGTTCTCCCAGGATAACCCATTAGTCTATCAACCCATAAATTGATTAATTCATTCATAAGGATAGCACCCTCATGATTGAATCACCTCTTAAAGGTCCCACCTCAATACTACCACACTGTAGATTAAGCTTCAGTGTGACTTTTGGAGGAGATGGTCAAACCATAGCAAGCAGTTTGGGAACCATAGTCTGTACAGAAACAGTGATTGTATTAATAGGAAGTATGAGACACTAGCAAACTAGAGTGGAATGGATGAACGCCTTGTAAAGAGACATCCATAAATGTTTCAGCAACTATGGCTATGTGAGATGAGGGTATACAGAAACTCTGAGGACCTACAGACGTGTGTATCTCCTGTAGGCAAAGTCATTGTCAGAGCAAGTAATCCAAATGTCTTATGGATTCTTGTGTCTCTGGCGTTATAAAACGTATGTTGAATTTTAATTGCCATTTTAACAGTGTGGAGAAATGGGACCTTTAAGAGGTGATTAGGTCATGATGGCTCTGCCCTTATAAAGGAATCAATGCCTTTATCGTAAGAGTGGGTTTGTTAACCCGAGAGTGACATTTTTATAAAATCAGCTGTCTCTGTCTTTCATGCCCACTTGCCCTTCTGTCACATTATGACAGAGTAACAAGGCCCTCACTAGATGCCAAGCAGATACCGGTGCCATACCCTTGGACTTCCCAGCCTCCAGAACTGTATGAAACAAACTACTTTATAAATTACGCAATCTGTGGTGTTTTGCTATAGTAGTGGAAAACAGACACAGACATAAAGCCTGTTAATTCAAACCACTACTGTACAGGTAGGAACCTCATGATTGAATGAAGGGAGATTCTATACTTCTGAGATAAGTCTTTTTTTTTTTTTTTTTTTAACCTAAACATAATTCCTGGTGACTCAGGTGGACATAACCTTCATTGTCTCTGGTTCTTCTTCTTCCCTGAGATTCTCAGTTTCCAACAACATTGCTTCCAGTTTTTGATACTATAAAATCAGAGTTGACCCACCTAAGACATGAGGAGAGGTTAATGATGGAATCAACACAGCTTTGTCAGAGGTTATAAAAGAGGAATGGGAAATCCAGATTTTATTTGGAATCTTTTCTAACAGCTTTATTGAGGTATTAGTGACATTCAGTTGCACATTGTTAAAGTGTAAAATATATAAAAACAATCACCAAAGTCATGATAATAAACATATCCATTGCCTCAATAGTTTGTTTGCATCCTTTTCTATTCTCTTTCCCTCACAGTCCTACCCAAATTTTTATGCTCGGGTAGCCATTGATTTACTTTATGTCACTATATAAATCTTTCCTTCCTTCCTTCCTTCTTTCCTCCCTCCCTCCCGCTCTTTTCTTTTTTGTTTCTTTCCCTCCTTCTCTTCTCCTCTCCTCTCCTCTCCTCCTCCTCTCCTCTCTTCTCTTCTTTCTCTTTCTCAGAATTTCACTCTTGTTGCCCAGGCTGGAGTGCAATGGCACGATCTCAGCTCACCGCAACCTCTGCCTTCTGGGTTCAAGCGATTCTCCTGCCTCAGCCTCCTGAGTAGCTAGGATTACAGGCATGCGCCACCACGCCTGGCTAATTTTGTATTTTTAGTAGAGACGGGGGTTTCTCCATGCTGGCCAGGCTGGTCTCGAACGCCTGACCTCAAGTGATCCACCCACCTTGGCCTCCCAAAGTGTTGGGATTACAGGCGTGAGCCACCGTGCCCGGCCTATAAATTTTCTAGTATCTTATACAAATGAAATCCTACATTACATTCATATGGAGCACTTTTTGATATTTATACATGTTAAGGGTATTCATTTTTTATTGATGAAGAGTATTGCATTGAATATACCACAATTTATTAATCTATTAATAAATATTTTGATTATTTCTAGTGTTGGACTAAAAAACTAACAAAGACCCATGAACATTCATATACAAGTGTTTATATGAATATATTTAGCAGAATTGCATTTGTTAACACCTCCTTGTCAATGACGGTTATAGTGTATTTTAAAGATTAACCATTTTCATAGATGTGGTCGGTGTGGTTTTTAAATTTGCATTTCTCTAATAATGATGTTGAATAAGTTTTTATATGCTTATTTGTTGTCTGTATATTTGGCCAAATTTCTAAATCTTTTCCCTTTTTTTATCTTTTTTTTTTTTTTTTTTTTTTTTTTGAGACGGAGTCTTGCTCTGTCGCCCAGGCCAGAGTGCAGTGGCGGGATCTCGGCTGACTGCAAGCTCCGCCTCCCGGGTTCATGCCATTCTCCTGCCTCAGCCTCCCAAGTAGCTGGGACTACAGGCGCCCGCCAGTACGCCCGGCTAATTTTTTTTGTACTTTTAGTAGAGACGGGGTTTCACCGTTTTAGCCAGGATGGTCTCGATCTCCTGACCTCGTGATCCGCCCACCTCGGCCTCCCAAAGTGCTGGGATTACAGGCGTGAGCCACCACGCCCGGCCTAAATCTTTTCCCTTTTTTAAAAAAAAAAAAAAAAAAAAAATCTTATTTTTCTATTTTAATAGAGTTTTAATTTTAGAACATTTTTAGATGTACAGAGAAATTGCAAATATAGTACAGAGATATCTCATTTACAAGCACACCCAGTTGTCACTAATATATAGTCATATATTAGTATACAGCATTATTTACAATTAGTGAAACAGTTTTGATACATTATTAAACTAAAGTACATCTTTGATTGAGATTGCCTCAGTTTTTACCAAAATACATGTTCTGTTCCAGAATTCCATCTAGGATACCACATTACATTTATTTTATTATTTTTTATTATTTATTTATTTTTTTTTCATGTGTCTCTAAATGTAACCACATTATAGTTAGTACTCACATTTCTTTAGGCTTGTCTTGCTTATGAGAATACTCATTTATTTTGATATTGATTTTTAATTTTTTTTTTTTTTTGAGACAGTCTTGCTCTATTGTCCAGGCTGGAGTGCAGAGGTGCTTTCTTTCTTTCTTTCTTTCTTTTTTTTTTTTTTGAGACTGCGTTTGGCTCTGTCACCCAGGCTGGAGTGCAGTGGTGTGATCTCGGCTCCCTGCAACCTCTGCCTACTGGGTTCAAGGATTCTCCTGCCTCAGTCTCCTGAGTAGCTGGGATTACAGGCATCTGCCACCATGTCTGGCTAATTTTTGTATTTTTAATAGAGATGGGGTTTCACCATGTTGAACTCCTGACTTCAAGTGATCTGCCTACCTCAGCCTCTCAAAGTGCTGGGGTTACAGGCGTGACCCACTGTTCCCAGCCACTTTTAATTATTTTTATTTTTATTTTGAGTCTCCCTCTGTCACCCAAGCTGGTAAGTAATTCTCATGCCTCAGCCTCTGGAGTAGCTGGGACTACAGGTGTGTGCCACATGCTGGGCTAATTTTTGTATTTTTAGTAGAGACGGGGGTTTTGCCATGTTGGCCAGGCTGGTCTCGAACTCCTGGCCTCAAGTGATCTTTAGTGGATCACTTGAGGCATTTGGGAGTGCCTCAGCCTCCCAAAATGGTGGGATTACAGGCGTGAGCCACTGTGCCCGGCCTGCACATGTCTTTCTTACATGTGGACTCTCCAGGGGATTTATGCTGTTCAAGAAGCACCTGAATCAAACTGTGCTTTAAAAATATTTTTAAAACCTTCCATGATTCTTCAGAGTACAAAAATGAGAAATTTCCCCTAAATCTCTACACTAAAGAATTCCCTTTTTAAACCTTTTTTGATTTCCTGAACTTGTCTGAAGGACTTAACACAGAGTGTTCTTTGTGTAACAGTATCCATGATTTTCATTTTTAGCTCTGGTATTAGATCTTCCTGGACAAGAGCATTATGGGCCATGTGTATGCTGCGATCACAAATTACTAGCACTTAATATTTCCTAAATCTTAGCAAGAGTTGTGATGAATAGCTGAATTCCATGAAGAGAAAAGACTCATGGCATGACAACCAGATTAGGAAAGAGTGTTTTCCTTGTCCTGCCGGCAAAACAGAACTGAGAGATACGAGTATCACTCATGATGAGGACAAAAGGGCTGAGTGCTGGGAAACATGAGGCCAGAAACAGAGTTGTTCACCATCCACTGGCCTGGGTTTGCAACTACAGTTGTCCAAATTGTCAGAAAACTATGGACTGAATAGAAAACAAAAAGGGAGCTCACCAGGACCATGATGGTGCGTGTGGCTCTGGCTTCACGGAAAGGTCTGCAGGAGAGTCTGTTGCTGTGAATGTGTTGGACTTGCCGCTTGGGTCTGCAGGAAGAAGACCATGGAGCCACTGGCCCAGACCATGAAGCCCAAACTCATAAAATCGGGAAAAATATAAGACTGTATATAATGAACTAAATCTCTTTGATGCTTTGTAAGAACAGTATCCATAATTGCTTTTGCACTACTGTTTTTGCTATTCAGTGGGCCATTCACTAATAGAAGAACAGATGCATTCATCAAGACATGCAGGACCCAGCAGAAGAGAGAACAGAAGCCAATAAACCTTGGGGATCTAATCTTGATCTCCATCCACCTGAATATACTGGGGTTGAGCTTAATGGCTTGGAATCCATTGAGGAGGCAGATAGTGCTGAGGGAAACTCCTGTGCCCACCCTGTGATAATAAAAGACAAACTTACATCCAGTATCATTCAGGAAATATTTCAATCCAAAAGCTGCCATTGTCTGAGGTATCCCTTTAAAGAAAAGGACCATGGAGTTAGCCAAGGCCAGTTGGCTAAGAATCAAGTCCATGGGTCTCAGCTTGTGTCCAGTGAACAAAATTAAGTTATAAAAACAAAGGAGAAAGGAATTTCCCAGGATCCCAACTCCAGTCTGAATGAGGAAGCTAATCCCTGATTTTACTTTTCCAAAAGCCATTTCATCAAAATCTAGGAGAATGTTGATTTTCATTGAGGTCTGAAGAATCAGTAGAATAAAAAAGCAGAAAGAAATATCTTGTCATCAGTGGAGACAGAAGTTTTAGTGTGTCTCCAACCATATTTTCTCATCTTAAACAGAAATTAAGATTGTCCCTGTTCGTGCAAAGGCAATTGCTTGTGTGTCCATCTGCAGAGAAGCAGGTGAATGAATGAGGGCTCAACTGCACAACAGATCCACAAATCAAACCCATAAAACTCAGGGCTTACACACATGCAACAAGTAAATACAAGCAAAACTAGGGAAATATATAAAAGCAGAACACAGAAGAGTCAATATCATTAGAGTGATATTATACTATAGTTTACAAAATGTAATCATGACGGAACCCTGGGTAATATGGACAGGGCTTTTTCTGTATTATTTCTTATGACTGCTTGTGAATCTAGACTTATTTCAATAAAACCTTCAATTAAGTAGCCTGGAGATATGAAAAGCAAAAATAATACACCATAAAACCTTTTCCACACATATTTTAGTAAACAACATTGTTATTGATGCATTGAAACAAATTTTAGGCTGGGGGCGGTGGCTCACACCTGTAATCCCAGCACTTCGGGAGGCCGAGATGGAGACCATCCTGGCCAACATGGTGAAACCCTGTCTCTACTAATAATACAAAATACTAATAATACAAAAATTAGCGGGGCGTGGCGACATGCACTAGTCCCAGCTACTTGGGAGGCTGAGGCAGGAGAATCGCTTGAACCTGGGAGGCAGAGGTTGCAGTGAGCTGAAATCAAACCATTGCACTCCAGCCTGGGCAACAGAGCAAGACTCTGTCTCAAAAAAAAAAAAAGAAATTTAAAAAACCCTACAATACAATTGGTAACAAGGCCTTCGGCACAGAGCAAAGCAAGTACAAATGCTCAGTCGAAGAATTTTTAAAAACTATGTATAATTTTTGGAACAATCAACATTGCATCATGGTATACTTTATTTTAAGCACATATATTTCTATTATTTTCCACTGGACAGGTCTAGAGATTGTGAATTGACTCTGTAGAAATAACCACGACCACCTTGAGCCCACACATTTTTATCTCAATGCCATTTCTCACAAGTAAATGCAAAAGATCCTGAAAATAAATACTAATCCCAGAAACACCTAAGATATCCTTAAAACTTGTTAAATAGGAAATTCAATATGTTCCAGAAAACTTGGGTTTATTTTTAGGGAAAGATAATTCAATTGGGAGGGAATTTCATTGCACAATATTCATATATATCAATCACAAAAGAAATAGTAACTGCGGCCAGGCGCGGTGGCTCACGCTTGTAATCTCAGTACTTTGGGAGGCTGAGGTGCATGGATCACAAGGTCGGGAGATCGAGACCATCCTGGCCAACATGGTGAAACCCCATCTCTACTAAAAATACAAAAATTAGCTGGGTGTGCTGGCGCGTGCCTGTAGTCCCAGCTACTCGGGAGGCTGAAGCCTCCCAGGTTCACGCCATTCTCCTGCCTCAGCCTCCTGAGTAACTGGGACTACAGGCACCCACCACCACGCCCGGCTAATTTGTGTGTGTGTGTGTTTTTAGTAGAGACGGGGTTTCACCGTGTTAGCCAGGATGGTCTCGATCTCCTGACCTCGTGATCTGCCTGCCTCGGCCTCCCAAAGTGCTGGGATTACAGGGATGAGCCACCTCGCCCGGCCATAATTTAGATTCTTTTGGTGTCTGGAATTGCTATCATCAGGGAAAATTATGAGGCATTTTCTCCCATGAATAACTACATCTCTTTAGGGATGTGGCAATCAATAACACAGCAGTATCAAGATTCTCAGGCTAGAGGTGGCTCACACCTGTAATCCCAGCAGTTTGGGAGGCTGAGGCTGGTGGATCAGCTAAGGTCGGGAGTTCGAGACCAGCCTGACCAACAGGGAGAAACCCCGTCTCTATTAAAAATACAAAAATTAGTCAGAGGTGGTGGCGCATGCCTGTAATCCCAGCTACTCGGGAAACTGAGGCAGGAGAATCGCTTGAACCCCGGAGGCAGAGGTTGCGGTGAGCTGAGATCACGCCATTACACTCCAGCCTGAGCAACAAGAGTGAAACTCGGTCTCAAAAAAACAACAACAACAACAACAAAAAACCTCAGGCTCTGAGGTATGAAAACCTTTTAGATTCCCACACACCATTTGTTGACAAATGTTTTTCCTATTTATATGAACTCGTCATTTATTTTCAAGATAGTTCCTGATTCTTTTCTTTAATCTCTTATTTTGCTCCATTGTCCCAGTTGTATAATTTATTTCCAATATGCATTTGGTTTCCTATTTTTTCAGCTTCTCCTTATAAAGTACCATTTTTACTATGACTATTTTGAAAGCTTCTTGTATGTATAAAGTTAGTGTGATTATTGACTTTAACATACCACCTCCTTCTCCTCCTAGCCTCAGAAAGAAGTGTTGGTAACTGGTGAGAATTTTCAGACAGATTTTCTTTTTTTTAAAAATTAAATTTAATTTTTTTTCTTTCTTTTTTTTTTTTTTTGAGATGGAGTCTCACTCTGTTGCCCAGACTAGAGTGCAGTGGCGCTATCTCAGCTCACTGCAAACTCCGCCTCCCACATTCAAGCGATTCACCTGCCTCAGCCTCCTGAGTATCTGGGATTATAGGCACCTGCCACCGCGCCTGGCTAAATTTTTTTTGTATTTTTAGTAGAGATGGGGTTTCACCATGTTGGCCAGGCTAGTCTCGAATTCCTGACCTCGTGATCCACCCACCTTGGCCTCCCACAGTGCTGGGATTACAGGCATAAGCCACCGCGCCCAGTCAATTTAATTTAATTTTTTAAAGTTCCAGGATACAGGTGCAGGACGTGCAGGTTTGTTACATAGGTAAACGTGTGCTATGGTGGTTTGCTGCACCTATCAACCCATCACCTAGGTATTAAGCTCAGCATGCATTAGCTATTTATCCTGATGTGCTCCATTCCCCCACCGCCTTGACATATTCCAGTGTGTGTTGTTCCCCTCCCTGTGTCCATGAGTTCTCATCGTTCAACTCTCACTTATAAGTGAGAACATTTGGTGTTTGGTTTTCTGTTTCTGTGTTAGTTTTCTGAGGATAATGGCTTCCAGCTCCATCCATATCCCTGCAAAGGACGTGATCTCATTCTTTTTATGGCTGCATAGTATTCCATGGTGTATATGTACCACATTTTCTTTATCACTGATGGGCATTCGGGTTGATTCCATGTCCTTGCTATTGTGAATAGTGCTGCAGTGAACATATACATGCATGTATCCTTATAATAGAATGATAATAATAGAATGATTTATATTCCTATGGATATATACCCAGTAATGGGATTGCTGGGTCAAATGGTATTTCTGGTTTTAGGTCTTTGAGGAATTGCTACACTGTCTTCCACAATGGTTGAACTAATTTACCTTCCCACCAACAGTGGAAAAGCATTCGTATTTCTCCACAACCTTGCCAGTGTCTGTTGTTTCTTGACATTTTAATAACAGCCCATTGAACAGCAAAAACCTTAGTGTGAAAAACAATTATGGAGTCTGTTCCTGGGCAATGCAAGAAACATTTGGCACCTTATATACAATTATATACTTTTCTCCTGACTTTTTGAGTTTGGGCTTTATGGTGTGGGCCAGTGGCTCCATGGTCTTTGTCCTGTACAGACACAAGCAGCGAGTCCAACATATTTGTAGCAACAGACTCTCCTCAAATCAGTATAAGTAAAATTAGGAAAATATTAAGATGATAGTGAGGGCCAGGTGCAGTGGCTCACGCCTGTAATCCCAGCACTTTGGGAGGCCGAGGCGGGCAGATCATGAAGTCAGGAGATCGAGACCATCCTGGCTAACATGGTGAAACCCCGTCTCTACTAAAAATACAAAAAATTAGCCAGACATTGTGGCGGGCGCCTGTAGTCCCAGCTACTCGGGAGGCTGAGGCAGAAGAATGGCATGAACTCAGGAGATGGAGCTTGCAGTGAGCCGAGATCGCGCCACTGCACTCCAGCCTGGGCGACAGAGCGAGACTCCATCTCAAAAAAAAAAAAAAAAAAAAAAGATGATAGTGAATATATCAAAATCAATATCATCGTGATATTATACTGTAATTGCCAAATGTAACCACGGGTGGAAACTGGGCCACGTGTAGAGGCTGTCTCTGAGTTATTTTTTAAACTGCTTATGAGTCTAAAATTAAATTAAAATTATTGTTAATAAAATGGTCAGTTAAAGTGCTCAGGAATATGTAAGGCAAAAATAAGGCATTATAAAACCTTGTCCATCATTATGTTTCAATACACATCTCCTCACATACTTATCGTTTCTTTCTGATGAGAACATTTAAAATCTACTCTTTTGCCAATTTTGGAATAGACATTAACAATAGTCACCACGCTGTGCAATAGATCACTAGAACACATTCCTTGTGTCTAACTGAAACTTTGTATGCTTTCACAAAAATCTCCCATTTTTCAGTTCCCCCTCTGTCTCTTTAGCCCCTGGTAACCACCATTCTACTCTCTACTTTTATGAACTCAACTTGCCTAAATTCTACATACAAGTGAGACCATGACCATGTGGTGTTGCTCTTTTTGGACTTTCTTTGAATGTGTCCTGCCTTCAGAGATGTGTTGACCTACAAAAAAAAAAAATGTATTGAAGCATACTACTATAATGTGTGTACATTTCTGAATGTCATGTATAAGATACCTATTTTTGCCACTTCTATTCAGTATAGTACTAGAAGTCCTAGCCAGAGAAATCAGGCAAGAAAAATACCTAACTAACTAAATAAAAGACATTCAGGTGAGAAAATATAAAGTAAAATTGTTTTTCTTTGTTGTAATATGACCTTATAAACTCTTAGAACTGGTGAACAAATTCAATATAGTTGCAAGACACAAAATCAATATACAAAAATCAGTAGCACTGCTGTATACCAATAATGAAATAGCCAAAACAGAAATCAAGAAGGCAATTCCATTTGAAATAGCTATAAAAAGTAAAATAAAACACTGAGAAATATTTAATCAAGAGGGGAAAGACAACAAGGAAAACTACAAAACATTGATAAAATAAACTGAAGAGGACACAAACAAATGTAAAGACATCCCATGCTCATGTATTCAATACATATTGTTAAAATGACAGACAGTACTACCCAAAACAATCTAAAGATTTAGTGCAAGACCAATCAACATACAAATGCCATTTTTTCACAGATATAGAAAAAAATTCTAAAATTTGTATGGATCTTCAAAAGAGCCCAAATAGCCAAAGCAATCCTGAGCCAAAAGAACAAACCTGGAGCATCATACTACCTGACTTCAACACCTTACACAGCCATAGTATCCAAAACGGCATAGTATTGGTTTTTGTTTTTGTTTTTTGGGACGGAGACTCGCTCTGCCGCCCAGGCTGGAGTGCAGTGGCGCCATCTCGGCTCACTGCAAGCTCCGCCTCCCGGGTTCACGCCATTCTCCTGCCTCAGCCTCCCCAGTAGCTGGGATTACAGGCACCTGCCACCATGCCTGGCTAATTTTTTGTATTTTTAGTAGAAATGGGGTTTCACCATTTTAGCCAGGATGGTCTTGATCTCCTGACCTTGTGATCTGCCCACCTCGGCCTCCCAAAGTGCTGGGATTACAGGCGTGAGCCACCGCGCCCGGCCTAGGCCTTCTTTTTAACATATGTGTTGAGATTCCAATCTTTGTGGATGCTATTTCTTTGATGATTAATTTATAGATTACAATGATTATTACTATGCAGTCAAATCACAATGTATTTTCTATAGAAATTAATACAAAATATATATATTTAAAATAAAATGAGTTAATGTTTATTCCAAAATTTTTTGTAGTTTAGAAATTATTTAAATTATTTGAGTTAGCATTTGTACTTGCTTTGTTCTATGGTGAAAGCTTTGCTACCAATTACATTGTAGGTTTGTTTCAATTCATCAATACCCAATGGTGTTTACCAAGATATGATTAAGACAAGGTTTTACAATATCTTATTTTCATCTTACATATCACTGGGCTATTTAATTGAAAATTTTATTGAAATAATTATAGATTCACAAAAACAGAAAGAGCCTGGCCCATATTGCCCAGTTTTTCCTCATGGTTACATTTGCAAATTATAGTATAATATCACAATAATGTTATTAACTTTGATAGATCTTATATATTTTAAATATTTCCCTTGCTTTATTTCTGTTCCTTTATGTGTGTAGAACCCCTGAGTTTTATGGATTTTATAATTTCATTTTAATTGAACATTATTTAGGAATTATATATTTATGTTTTCTAAAAACCCAAAGATATATCACAGAATAATTCCATAGAATCCTAACTTTCATTTCTGTTTCCCCACCTGTGTGTCCCTATATACATATGCCTCTGCTGGCTTCAAATAATTCAGCATCCTTTGTACACTCTTCTGACCCATGCCTTTTTCACTTAAGCATATACCCTTAAGTAAAACCATATATGCAGTTCAACCTTAATGCAAACTATATGTTCATACAAAGTACTGAGCTAGGCCGGGCGCAGTGGCTCACACCTGTAATCCCAGCACTTTGGGAGGCTGAGGCGGGCGGGTCACCTGCGGTCAGGAGTTCGAGATCAGCCTGACCAACACGGAGAAACTCCGTCTCTACTAAAAATACAAAAAATTAGCCGGGCGTGGTGGCGCATGTCTGTAATCCCAGCTACTTGGGAGGCTGAGAGAGGAGAATCACTTGAACCCGGGAAGCAGAGGTTGTGGTGAGCCGAGATTACACCATTGCACTCCAGCCTGGGCAACAACAGTGAAACTCCGTCTCGAAAAAAAAAAAAAAAAGAATGAGATCATGTCCTTTGCAGGGACATGGATGAAGCTAGAGCCATTATCCTTAGCAAACTAATGCAGGAACAGAAAATCAAACACCACATGTTCTCACTTATAAGTGGGAACTGAACAATGAGAACACAGGGAGGGGAACAATACACACTGGGGCCTGTCGGGGATGGGGCTGGGGGAGGGAGAGCATTAGGAAAAATGGCTAATATATGCTGGGCTTAATACCTAGGTGATGGGTTGATAGGTGCAGCAAATCACCATGGCACATGTTTACCTATTTAACAAACCTCCACATTCTGCACGTGTACCCCAGAACTAAAAATTAAAATAAAAAAAAACTCCTTGTTTTGTTAATCTTTTGTATTTTAAAATCTCTATTTCATTTATTTCTGCTCTGATCTTTATTTATTTCCTTCTACCAATTTTGAGTTTAGTTTCTTTGTTTTAGTTTTCTTCTTTGCTTTAGTTTTAGGTTTTTTGCTTTAGTTTCTTTTGGGTTTTTTTCTTTGTTAATGTATTCTCTGAATGATCTGCCCATTGCTGAAGATGAGGTGTTGAAGTTCTCTGGTATTATTGTATTGAAGTCTATCCTTTTGATCTACTAATATTTGCTTTATGTGTTTGTGGGTGCCCTAATGTTGGGGTCATATATATTTACAATTGTTATATCTTTCTAAATTGACTTTTTTCATTATATACTTTCTTTTTTAGTTTTTAACTTGAAAAACTGTATTATTTAAAAATAATTATTTTACCTGATATAAATATAGCTAGACCTGTTCCATTTTGGTTTTCATTAGCATGGCATATCTTTTTCTATCCCTTCACTCTCAGTCTGTACATCTTTATAGGTGTAGTGAGTTTTCTTGTAGGCAGCATATAGTTGGGTCTTTTTTTTTTTTCAATCCATTCAACTACTCTATGTCTTTTAGTTGAAGAATTTCATCCATTTACATTAAATCTTATATTTATAGTTAGGGACTTACTACTTCCATTTTGTCATTTGTTTTCTAAGTCTTCTCTAATTTTCTTACTCCCTTTTTTGTGGATAAGTGATTTTCTCTGGTAGTATGATTTAATCCTTTGCTTTTTGTTTTTAGTATCTCTACTATAAATTTTTGAATTATGGTTGCCATGAGACACAAAAAAATCTAAGTTACAAAAAGTTATTTTAAACTGATGACAACTTGACTTTGATCACAATGAAAAGAAACAAGCAAAGAATAAACTAAAAATCTCTACACTATAACTCATCACTCCTTTTCTTTTCATTGTCTCACTTTATATCTTTTTATATATCTCTTAAAAAGCTATTCAGTCATCATTCTTGATAGATTTGTATCTTAGTGCTCATACTAAAGATATGAGGGGTTCACCCACCAGAACTACAGTATTAGAATATTCTCAGTTTGTCTGTGTATTTACTTTTGCCAGTAAGTTTTATTCCTTCAGATGATTTCTTGTTGCACATTAGCATTCTTTTCTTTCAGACTGATGAACTCTCTTTACTATTTCTTGTAAGACAGGCCTGGTATTGATGAATTCCCTCAGCTTTTGTTTGCTGGGAAAGCCTTTATTTCTCCTTCATGGTTGAAGAATATATTTGATGACTAGAATATTCTTGGTTGAAGATGGTTTCCTTCAGCACTTTAAATATGTCTTTTCACTTTCTTCTGGCCTATGAGACTTCTGCTGAGAAGACTGCTGCCAAATGTACTGGAGTTCCTTTATATGTTATTTGTTTCTTTTCTCTTGCTACCTTTCCTCTTTTCCATCTTTGACCTTTGAGAGTTTGCTTGTTATATGTCTTGTGTTGAATCTGGTTGGCATTCTTTGACTTTCTTATACCTGGATATTCATATATATATATATATATATCTGTATATATATATATTCATATATATATATCTGTATATATATATTCATATATATATATCTGTATATATATATTCATATATATATATCTGTATATATATATTCATATATATATCTGTATATATATTCATATATATGTATCTATATATTCATATATATGTATCTGTATATATATTCATATATATGTATCTGTATATATATATTCATATATATGTATCTGTATATATATTCATATATGTATCTATATATATTCATATATATGTATCTGTATATATATATTCATATATATGTATCTGTATATATATATTCATATATATATATATCTGTATTTGGAAAGTACTCTATAATTATTTCTTTGAATAAACTGTCTATCCCTACATCTTTCTGTACTCCCTTTTTAAAGCTAATAACTCTTAGACTTGCCCTTTTGTGGTTATTTTCTGTATCTTTTAAGCACAGTTCATTCTTTTTGTTTTTTCTCCTCTGTATTTTCAATAGCCTGTATTTAAGCTAACAAATTCTTCTGCTTAATCAATTATGCTATTGTTATATTCTGATGTATTTTTGAGTTCATCCATTGTCTTTTTCAGCCCTAGGATTTCTGTTTGTTTTTTTTTTTTTTTTTGGTAATTATTTCAATCTCTTTGTTATTTCTCTGCTAAAATTCTGAATTCTTTCTTCATGTTTTCTTGACATTCTTTGAGCTTCTTCAAGACAGATATTTTGGATTCCCTGTCTGAAAGATATTCCCTGTCTGATAGATCTCTATCACTCCAGGGCTGGTCACTGGGCAGCTTATTTAGTCCATTTGATGAGATCATATTTTCCTGAATGTTCTCAATACTTGTGGATATTTATGTATGTCTGAACGCTGAAGAGTTTGTTATTTACTCCAGTCTTCACAGTCTGGCCTTGCTTGTACACGTTCTTCTTCAGATGGCCTTCAAAGAATTCGAAGGGGACTGAGTGCTGAGTTCCCTAAGCTGTGCTCACTGCAGCCATTTCAGCACTAGAGAGTGCCATAATCCCAAGTATGCAATAAATCTTGCAGACTCCTAGATACCCAGCCTAGATAGATGTGGGAAAGAGAAGACAATGTTCTGGGTTCCCAGGCAAAGTCCCTTACTCTCTTCTCTCTCATTCCCCTAAGTATAAGAAGTCTCTCTATATATACCAGGCTGCCTGTAATTGGGGGAGAGGTGACACAGGGACTCCTGTGTCCATCACAGCTGGCATCACAGTAATGCTAGTCTAAACCCATGGACTCTATGACCAAGCACAGTAGTGGGGAATGCCCAAGGTCCACAGTCAGTACTGCCTGACTGCCACTGATGTTTATTCAAGGCTTGAGGCCACTTTAGTCAGCAGGTGGTAAAACCAGCCAGAACTTGTGTCCAACCAACCAGGACAGCAGATTCCCTTCTGGCCTGGGTTGGGTCTAGCAGCACTGTCCAGGAGAAAAGGCCTGGGATCAGTGGCTTCAGGATTATACTTGACGCTTTATTTTCCGATGACTGAGCTGGTACTCAAGTTGAAAAACAAAGTCATCTGTACTCTTCCCTCTCCTTTCCTCAAGCAGGAGTCTCTTTCTGAGCCACACTGCCTGGAGTTGGGGGAGGGGTGTGGCACACTCGCTTGGCTGCTACAGCTGGTGTCATACTGGGTCACATGCACCCAAAGTCCACAGCCTTAGAGACCACTGCAGCACCAGGGCTTGCCCAAGGACTGCAGTCCTTGTGACCTAACTGCCACTCAAACTTATTCTGGGCCCCAGGCCACTTCGGTCAGCTGTTGGTGGTGCCAGCTGAGAGTCAGGTTCTTTTCATGGGGGTTGAGGATTTGCTTCTGGCCCCAGGCTGGTGTACATGCTGTCTCCATGGGCACAAGTAGAATTGTGCCACGTTGTGTTCTGTGTCTGGCCAGCACCAGGTTCTGATGCAGTCCCACACTCACTTTGCGCTCTCTTCTACAAGCACACAGATTTTTCTCTGCATGTTGGTCTGCCAAGGGATGGGAAAGGGGTGGTTTAAGCAGTGCAAGACTACCTTTCCTACCCCCTTCAATGCCTTTCTTCTTGATATTATGTTAAAATCAGGTATTCCGATCACTCATCTAGTTTTCTGGTTCTTATGAATGTGCTTTCTTGCATGAGTAGTTGTTCAGCTGGTGTTCCTGTGGGGAGAAAATTGATGAATGTTTCTCTTTGGCCTTCTTGCTCCACTGATTTTTCTTTTTCTAGATTTTTACATAAATTGAATGATACTACATGTAATCATCTGCATCTGGCTTCTTTCACTGAGCTTAAAGCTTTTGAGATTCGTCCATATTATGTATAGACATCCTTTTATATTGCTGGATAGTGTTCCATTTAATAGAGATGCTACAATCGATTGCTGCCATGGACATTATTGTGCATACCCAAAATTTATACGTTGAAATCCTAACTCCCTAGTACCTCAAAATGTGATGTATTTGGAGGTAAGACTTTAAAGAAGTAATTAAGTTGAAATCAGCCCATTAGGTTGGACCCTAATCTTACCAGTGTCCTTGTAAGAAATTAAGACACACAGAGACACCAGGGGTACACATGCATACAGTGATGGCCTTGTGAAGAGACAGAAAGAGGGCAGCCATGTGCAAACCAAGGAGAGTAGCCTCAGAGAAATCCAACACTGCCAGCATCTTAATCTTGGACTTTAGAGTTGTTAGAAAATTAATTTCTGTTGTTTGAGCCACCCAGTCTTTGGTATTGTGTTATGGCTGCCCTAGAAAATTAATACAATTACTCATTCACCTATGGATGGTCATTTGAGAATTTTTTTTAAGTGTTCTAGTTATTGGTTAGATGTGAAGTTTCCACAGAGTCAAGGCACATCACCCTCCTGGTACGTCAACATGTTCACCAACCAGGAAACTCCACCAAGCCTCTGTGTCAAGAGTTCTAAGTTGATAGGGAGGAACGAGGAGGGGGTGTCTGATTTTGTAGCTGTGATTAAATCACAACCACACAGCTGACTTCAATCTCTAGTTCCTTTCCTCTCCCCAAAGGTCAATCTGGCTCAAAGTTTCAACCCTCTTATTACATGGTTGGTCTTTCTGATGAAGAGCCCCCATTCTGAACCTTTCTAGGAGCCTATAATGAATCACATCGTTAGTATAAAAAATACACTCCTCTCACTCAAAGAATTACAAGATTTTTGTAGCACTAAGCCTGGAAAAAGATCCAGATATATTTTTTATTACACCACAGACTGTATTTAATATAATAGATTAATAGATTTTCTATTGTTAAACCAACTTTAAAATCCTAACAAATCTCAAGGCTGGGTGTGGTGGCTCACGCCTGTAATCCCAGCACTTTGGGAGGCCGAGGCGGGCAGATCATGAGGTCAAGAGATTAAGGCCATCCTGGCCAACATGATGAAACCCTGTCTCTACGAAAAATACAAAAATTAGCTGGGCATGGTGGCGTGCACCTGTAATCTTGGCTACTCAGGATAATGAGGCAGTAGAATTGCCTGAACCCAGGAGGTGGAGGTTGCAGTGAGCTGAGATCGTGCCACCGCACTCCAGCCTGGCAACAGAGGGAGACACCATCTCAAAAAAAAAAAAAAAAAAAAATC
The DNA here is from genome assembly GCF_028885655.2 of Pongo abelii. Taxonomy (NCBI): domain Eukaryota; kingdom Metazoa; phylum Chordata; class Mammalia; order Primates; family Hominidae; genus Pongo; species Pongo abelii. The sequence continues at coordinate 64,204,501 of NC_072005.2, forward strand.
CTAACAAATCTCACTAGAAAATGACTTATTCTTTCTCTCTAAGAGCTATACAGATACATGTATTAAATATCTTTAGTAGAGGATTTTTCAGATCTCGAGTGAGCCTGGTCAGTTGGTATCCTTCAATGGATTTTTGTTTTCCAAGTTTCAACTTACTGAGAAAGGGCTGTTTAAAACAATCACACACTATCCATTATATGTTTCAAAGTTATCTAATACTATACTATGTTTCATTGCTCCTATCTGTGTATGTGATTTATATTCTTTCTGATTAAGGAGACACCTTGAATAAATTGTTAGAATTGATAGACCTTCCACTATATCAGAAAGAAAAAACATGGGTTCATAGATTTTCTCAAAAAAGGAAAAACTAAATAAGGTTATTGTGAAAATTAATTCCGAGGCCCTAATACAAAGATGGAGAGCTCAGACAGAGCCCAAAAGTCATCCTGTGTTAAGGAGACATAGCTAAGAGTCTGGGTTTGCCAAGGTAGCTGGAGTCTACAGAGCAGAGTACAGGAAAGAAAAAACTTCAGAGATATAGGGGGCCATCCCCAAGTATTCAGCTGAGTATAATCTGTGTTTCCATACAGAAAAAGACCAGAGGATGGGTGAAGAACCACTTGAAAGGATTATACGGGAAGCAATTCCCAAGGCTTATACAGGAAACATGATAGTTCTTATTCCAACCAGCTTGAGTAAAAAAAACCTCATAATTCATGAAGCTTTAGGTAGAGAATACAGGAAGGTTGTGTCTCAGTAATGGGAGGGGAATTTGTCTTAAAATGTATGCTGCAATAATCTCATCGAGAAATGCTTAGAATCAAGACCCCTCAAAAGATCATATTGTTTCCAAGTAACTTAACCATGTAACAGAGAAAAGAAATCAAGAATATCTATAGAAATTTAAAAAAAAATCAGTACCTAAAATTCAATGTCCAATCAAAATTAAACCATGTTAACAGTATCAGACAAGGGAGATCTTGGAGCAAAGAATATTACCAGAGATTAACAGGATCATAATGATAAAGTGGTCAACACATCAAGTGGACATAAAATAGGAAATATTTATTATTCACCTAATAAAAAGATATCAAAATATGTGAAGCAAAATCTGACAGAACTGCAGAGAAGTAAATCCAATTTAATATTCAGAGATGTCAACAATCCTCTTAAAATAATTGCTAGAACCAAAACACAACCACAGAATGTCAATAAAGATAGAAAAAACTTACATAACATTATCAACCATTTTTACCTAATCAACACTTATAGAACCCCTTAATCAAACAAGAGTAGAGTATACATTTCAAGTGAACATGTAACTCATACCAAGATAGCCCATATTCTGGGCCACAAAGCAAATCTCAATAAATGTAAATAATTCAAGTCTTAATGTACTCTGACCACAATGGAATTATTGCAGAAATTACCAGAAAGATAAGCAAAATCCCCAAATATTTAGAAATTAAATAGCATACATTTAAAAAGAGCCATGTGTCAAGAAGAATTTTTTTAACTGGAAAACATCCTAAACTCAACTAAAATGAAACCACATCGGCCAGGCGTGGTGGCTCACGCCTGTAATCTCAGCACTTTGGGAGGCTGAAGCAGGCAGATCACGAGATCAGGAGATCGAGACCATCCTGGCTAACACGGTGAAACCTCGTCTCTACTAAAAATACAAAAAATTAGCCGGGCATGGTGGCGGGCACCTGTAGTCCCAGGTACTCAGGAGGCTGAGGCAGGAGAATGGCATGAACCTGGGAGGAGGAGCTTGCAGTGAGCTGAGATTGCGCCACTGCACTCCAACCTGGACGACAGAGCAAGACACAGTCTCAAAAAAAAAATGAAACCGCATCAAGCTTGATGGGAGGTAATTAAAGCAGTTCTCAGATAGATTTTTAACATTAACATTTCCCCCCCCCCATATTAGGGGGAAAAACCCCAAAGGTTTGAAATGAAGGACCTCAGCTTCCATGTTAAAAAGTAGCAAAAGAAATGAAATCCAATAAAAGCGGAAGGCATTAGTAAAAGTCAAAATGGAAAAAAAATCCCAAAATATCAGAAAACAGAAAATTCAATAATACCAAGTACTTTAAGATCAATAAAATTGTAAAACTGATAAATCTCTACCCAAACCAATCAAGGTTAAAAGAGAAATATAGACATTACCAGTATCAGGAATAGAAGAGGTTGCACCACTACAAATTCTACAAGTATGAAAATAATATTTTGAAAAATTTGAGTACTTAAATGAAACAGAAAAACTCCTTGAAAGACACAAACCATCAAACTCACTCTAGAGATAGATGGATGGATGCAGTGACAAACAAATGGACAGACAGACAGATGTATATATAACTAGTATAGCCCTCCATCTACCATGGAAATCAAACTTGTAGTTAGATGCTGTCCTACAAAACACACTTCAGGCCCAGAGAGACAGACAGACAACACACACACATAGACAGATGTACATATAACTTGTACAGCCCTCTATCTACCACAGAAATCAAACTTATAGTTAGAAACTTTACTACAAAACAAACCCCAGGCCCAGACAGCTTCCTTGGTGAATTCTACCAAACATTTAAGGAAGAAATAATACCAATTATTCACAAACTCTTCCAGAGAGTTGAAGAGCAGGAATGCTTCCCAACTTACTCTATAAAGCTGGCATTATACTGATATCAAAGCCAAACCTGGGCAAGATATAAAATTAGAAAGAAAAAAAGCAAGCAAGCAAGAAAGAAAATTAGAGACAAATATCACTCATGAACATTGGTGCAAAACTTGTTACAAAAAAACAAAAAACAAAATAGCAAATCAAATTCAACAATATACTAAATGACTAATACATCATGACCAAATGGGAATTATTCCAGAAATGCAAGGTTGGCTTAACATTTAAAAATTTCAGTCAATGTAATTCACATTAAACAACTAAAACAGAAAAAGAAAGAAAACATATAGGATTATGGCCACCAGAGTCCAAGAAAACGCCCCACAAATCCCTATTTTCACCTTTGTGTAGGTCTCTTCCACTTTTAACCAGGATTAGCTAGGGTTACTTATGAAATATAGCAGAAATGATGGCTCATCACTTTCAGTTTAAGGTAATGACAGATACTGTGGCTTTGTTCTTGTGTGAGTTCTCTCCTGGATCACTTGCTTTGGAACTATTTCTCTACAATGGAACACTCTTAGCAAAGTACAAATGAAAAGAAATGATCTATGAAACACAGACCACCACCATGAGCCTTAATTTCAGAATTTAAGAAGCCAAAAACATTAGAATACATATTAAATTACTCTGTAGAATTCTAGGAAATACAAACAAATCTACAGTGACAACAGATCAATAGTTGCCTGGGGATGGCTGAAGGAAAGGGAGAAAATATAAAAGGAATCAGGAAACTTTTGGTTTGAGAAGTGCCAACATGTATCAAAACTTATCAAATGGTACACTATAAATATGTGCAGTTTATTGCAAAAATGTTTAGACTGACTTCTGGACAGTAACCTTAGCCATAAGAGACACAGGTATGGGAATATTTCTGTAAACCCTCATAATGGAGCCAGAGTAATGGAAACACACGTGGATGTACCTTTAGAAGGGTCATATTCCCTATAGTTTGCTGCAGTTTTCTCATTGCTTTATTAATCTGGGTCTCTGCACCAACTATGATTCCTACCTGGGCCTTCTGGAGGACAGCCAGTGTCAACTGCCTACTGAAAAATAAGACTTCAGAGATCTTGACATGTCCCATGAGTTCAAATTCTCCTCAAAAAGCCTTGGGAATATGAAGTATCTTCTGGGAACAAGGGACCTAATTCATGTTGCTCCCAGACACACTAGAGATTATCACAACAAATGCCCATTGCTTAGGGTGACCTCAATTATACAAAAAATCTTAACATATAGACCAAAAGATTAGGCCTACAAAGACTGGCATTCTTTCCTAGGAGAGCTGAAGCAGTCAAGAAGTTAGCTTGACACTAGAATAAGAGCTAGTCTTTGCCATCCTATCACTTCAGAGATAGATAGTTGGAGCTCTCACAAAAGCTGTTCATCCCTTCATACTGGCTTAGCTCAATTCTGTTCTCAACCCAACCCACAAAGCGAACAGAATCCCCAAGATTTAAGATAGTCTAAAAATTAAGGCATTTGTTGCAAAACCAGAACATGAGGCAGCCAATTTCAGGTCAGGTGTCTTGGAGGCTAGAAAAATTCATCCCAAGTGCCACATGAGATCAACTATATCCATGAAGGGAAACCTCTGCCAGTGGTCAGCAGAACAAAGCTCCCATCTTTCTGGCTAAAACTGGGTCATGCTCATGCTTAAACCAGTAGTGGGGCAGAAAAAAAGTGAGAATCCTTGATGGCCTCAGGCTACTGATGATTCCCTCCAGGGAAGGGAATAGTACAGAGGTCTGTCTTTTGAAACACATTGGGGTTACTTTTGCACAATGCAGACTCTTCCAGCACAAAGACAGATGGCTTCTAACAGAGGCACTGCCTTGAGGAAATTCCAGCAAGAGTCTAGAAAATTCAGCATAGCTCCAGAAGGCTTCTCATATAGCTGGCACTCAGAAGAACCTCCCCAGGATGAGTATTTGAGTGTATAAAGTTCTACTTCTGGCTGTTGGCTACACATAAAGGCTACACTTGGAGCATCTCTCTGGTGTCAGTTATTATGTTGAACAAGGAAACGGAATTATCTATCTCCCATCCTAAGGCCTTTCTCCAGTGTGAATTTTCCAGTGGCGGATGAGGGAAGCCCTCTGCCTGAAGGCCTTCCCACATTCACTGCACTTATATGGCCTTTCTCCAGTGTGAATTCTATGATGCTGAACAAGTACATGTTTGTGGCTAAAGGCTTTTCCACATTCACTGCACACATAAGGCTTTTCACCATTATGAACTCTTTGATGTGCAATAAGGTCAGAGCTTTGGCTAAAGAACTTCCCACATGCGATGCACTCATAAGGCCTTGCTCCAGTATGAACACTCCAATGTTTAATGAGTCTGTATTTGTGACCAAAGTATTTTCCACATTCACTGCACTCATATGGCCTTTCTCCAGTATGGATACTCTCATGCTGAACAAGTGTAGATTTGTGACTATAGGCTTTCCCACATTCACTGCACTTGTAAGGCCTTGCTCCAGTGTGTACTCTTTGATGTACAATAAGGTTAGAGCTATGATTAAAAACTTTCCCACATATGCCACACTCATAAGGCATTTCTCCAGTGTGGATTCTCTGGTGCTGAGCAAGTATGGGTTTGCGGCTAAAGGTTTTCCCACATTCACCACACTCATAAGGCCTTTCTCCAGTGTGGACTCTCTGGTGTTGAACGAGTGAGTCTTTGCGGCTGAAGGTTTTCCCACATTCGCTGCATTTGTAATGCCTTTTTCCACAGTGAGAGACCTCCTCACACTTGGTGTTGCTGTGTGGCTTCCGCTCATTGTGAGGGGCATGGTGCTGGAAAATGCTTGAGCTGGCTAGGAAGTCCTTACAAGCCTCCCCTGTCACAAAAGACATCTCCGATGACTGCACAGCACAGTTGTTCAGAAGAAAGGCCCTGCTCTTATCCCTTCTAACGGGTTTCTCTCCACTGTGCTGCTTCTGGTGCTGGTGAAGGTTTGCACTGAACCAGAACTGTTTCCCACACAACACACACATGTATGGTTTCTGCCCTGGGTGTGTTTCCTGGTGCTCAGCCAAGTGCAAAATGTCTTTTAAGACCAGGCCACATGTACCACAGGGGTAAGCCTTCTGAGTAGAAGGATCTCCCTTGGGAATCCTGATCTGTGACATTCCTATAGAAAAGCTCTGCTCAAAAGGTATCTCTTCATCCTCCATTCCATGCCAACAACCTGAAAGCAGAGAAATGCTGGTGAAGTACAAATTGACACAGGTGGAAGAGGGGAAGCCTCACTACAAATATGTGTCTAACACAACTAAGACCAAGGTCATAGAACTGTTGTTAGGACAAGGGTCCAAACTCAAGTTCAGCAAATGTGTACTATACAGTAGTTGGCATCTAAATGTCACAGAATGGAGAAGGCCTCAACTGGGAGAGGACAAAGATGTGGGGTACAGCACAAAAAAGAGGCAGGTCTCAAATAAATTCACAATCAGATTTTCTTAGCTGCTGGGGACAGGTGAGAGTTGTGCAGAAGGTTATGGTCCATACCAAAGAAAATCAAATTGCTACTCAGTAGTTGGTGTTTAAGGACTATTTGGGCTACACATCTCATGAAACACTAAGTACAGGCCAATGCTGGCAGGCACTGTAGAACAAGCCATGGAGAGGAACAGGTGAGACATGAAGGCAGAGGTATGGAACATCCAGAGGCCAAAGGCCAGAGTATGAAAGGCCAGTGTATAAATGAGAAAGTAGATAAAAATGAAGTATGGCCCAGTGGCCTTAGCACTAATACAACTGCAGGCACAAAGAGGCTATGGAATGATATGAACCCAGCCGTGACATCACACCTTTCCCCAGCTCCCACTCACCAGGGCCACTCCCACCTGGAGTCTCTGTGGCAACAGCTAGGATCATGTCCACCCAGTCAGGTACCCAGGGCTCACTACCCATCACCAATGAGGCACCTATGTGGGACATGAAAGATGTATGTCCTAAGGGAAAGATAGAACAGCACTGGTCTGGGTAACCCAAATAGAAAACTAAATATTATTAAAATAATCTCAGAGTAGGGTCTTGCAGGAGTAGTGCAGTGGTCCTAGCAAGTAGCGACCATAATGGTCCCTACAATTCCTGGCATAGGCAGGACACAGGAAATGTCAGCTAAAGGAAGAGTGCAGAATCCCAGGCACAGAGGTGTCATGAATATAGACAGAGGAATTCAGACAGGGAAAGGACAAGATGGATATGACCCACTGGACTGACAATACAATGCATAACTCCTGAATCCATCCCTGCAAGGCTCTGAGACAGCAAGCGCTGGGAATGCTCAGAAGGACAAAGTAGGAGTGCAAACAGCCCAAGCCCAGCACTCACAGAACCTACTCCAGGAACTAAGAAATGAGACAGTGTCCATGGCTCTGATGTAGGAAGGACAAAGATGCCCTGAAAAAAACGGGAAGGGCAGGGCCCAGTCCAAGTTACTGGGGTGGATGTGACGGCCTTACCCAGAGAGGCCATAAGTGCAAAGTTCTCCAGCATCACATCACGGTACAGGAGCCTCTGAGCCTCATCAAGGAGCACCCACTCCTCCTGGGAGAAGTACACGAACACGTCCTCAAAGTTCACCTGCCCCTGCCACAATCGGGAGAGCCAAGTCCATGAGCAGCATCTCTCCCAAGAACCCCCATCCGTTCCCCCACACATCTCCCTCCTGTGTACCCTCCTAACTCCTCAACTCAGGAAATATCAGGACCAGGTGTCATTGGTGTCTTCTCTCTCCTCATGGTCCCAATGATCACTGTGTCTACCCATATGAACCACAGGCAGGTGAAGAAGTTGTCACCCTCTAAGCTCTGTGCTTAGCATACAGGGCCTCACCCTTCTGTAAGCGAATTCCTCTGGGGGTCACTAACATCATGCTTACCAGAAAACCAAAGATGGGCTTGCCTTTCTCCTTTAAGCCCAGAGGTCATCAGTCTACACTTCTTTCCATATGTACATCACTCTTTGGATCACAGTTATCTCACAACTCTGGCTCTCCACCATCACTTTCCTGGCTCACTAAATGCACTACCACTGTGAAATGAATATTCTCTTTTAACTCCCAATCTACATAATCATCTTTAAGCCATTTCAGGATGATTCCTGCCCCCTTGCTCTTGGTTCCCACCAGACATGACAGAGACCTGCAATTTCTTGAAAACTCCCATCTCAGTCTCACCTCTAAGTATTTTGCACAGGCTGGTTCCTGTACCTGGAACAACCTTCCAACCTTATTCCAATGGTTGGCAGAAATGGAAACCCCTTCATAAAACCCCTGGCCCGGAGTCAGGACCTTGGGCTTGGGGCTTCTCCAGAGTCCTCAGACCCAAGAGATCGGAGAGTAGCAGGAGAGTGTTCTATATAACACCACAATGCTGGAGAGCATGTTGGGTGGGGGTGGGATCAGTGAGAGCATGGACATTCTCCCCTCACCTGTATAGGGTCCACAATTACTTCTGAGTTCATGGGAACCTGTGGGGAAGAGGGAGACTATGAGAGTCAAGCAATCTTGAAGGAACCCCAAAGGCTCAACCCCATCCCATATTCCTACCCTGTTACAATGTGCCTGGGAGCTGAATGTCTACCCTCTGTGCCTCCATCTTCAAGGATGCCTCTTAACTGTGTTACCTCGGAACAGTGCTCATTATCCGCCCCCATGGCCAACAAGAGACTGCCCTCCATGAGCAGTCTGTGGAATACTTTTTAAACCCTCGGATTCTGGCTCTCCTCTGTTCAGAACCTTCCATGGCTCCCATCACCCTCAGAATAGAGACCCAGCTGCTCAGGATGATATTCCAGGTGCAATCACTTATAAAGCACTCTGATCCTTTCAGACACTAATGGCCCAGTTTTCCCAAATGCTCCAACTGTGAACCATCTCTGAGCCTTTGCATACACTGGTCTCTCTGCCTGGAACGTCCTTCAACTCGTGCTGTCAAAATGGGTCCCAAGCACGAGCGCCCCCACTGTTCTAGATACAGGGGCCTGAGCTGCAGTAACCAGAGGAGCCGTTCATTCGAAGCTTTAGGATTCAGAGATGCGGGTCAGCGCGCAGACTCGCAGACGCAGCACCCACCTGTGCTGGGCCCATCGGCTCAGCCGCCGCCATCAGGCCTGTGGACTACGGAAGGGTGGCGACAAGTGCAGGAACCTGGGATCAGCCGTCCAGGGCCCAGCCCAGCGGCTAGGTCACTCGGGCAGCGCCACTGTCGAGCCTCAGGCCCACCTCTCTTCAGGGAAGAAGACACTCTCTCACGTTTTCCCTTTTCTGTCACCTCAGGTCTGACATTGCGTTCTGGAGACTAAACCGGCGGATTAATGGAAAAGCAAACAAAATGTCCACCCGCAGATGGTAGAGGAAGTCCCGCCCTGACGTTGTCCTCACCAACGGAAACGCCTATTTCCTGGGCTTTCATTGGCCCAGAGCCGCCAAGTTTCCTGGGTAATGTAGTTCCCACGGCACCAACACTCGTAAGCGGCGTCTCGCGTCACCTCCAGGTAAAAAGCCCAGAAAAGACCGCCAGGGGCGCCTGGAAATGGTGTCCCTCGTCTTCAAGGCCCAGACGGAGCTTAGCTTCCTCTTGAAGGAGCCACATCTGTATTTCTGGTGAACGTCGTGTTTGACATCAAAGGAATGTTTAGAGACATGATTTCAGGCTTCCTTACGCAGAGAATGCTCATCAAAAAATAAAATGGACACACCATACACTAACGTCACTCAGATTTCTATAGCTGGAAGTTAACAAATATTGTTTTCAAATGCGTGTAACCTGATGCTCCAGAGTTAGTTTGGCGAGCCTCAGCATTTTCTGTCAGGCACAAGAAAGAAAAGACTCCAGACACCACCACGATGTGGAACATGGAGTGGGGATGTTTGGTGGCCTTGAAGTAAGTGAATAACGCTTCTGTCTCTGGTTACCTCAGAAAATATTTCTCCTGCTTATACAGCAGTGATTGTGTGAAACCCAACAAGTAATACTCTTGTTCAAGATAGTATTTCATACTCCATATACAGAGATGTATTCAATATTTTAAGTGTTTTACAAGTGTCTGAAAAGACAGAATTCATCAAATGTCGTATGGTAACGAAAAGGGCAACATGAACACTTTCTATAAAGAAGAAATAACCACCAAACTAGATTTCTATACACAACAAAATGTCTTTTATGGAAGTGTGATATAAAACTATTTGAAACCAAAAATGATAAATGTAATGGAAATACATTTACACAGAAAATAATGTTTAAAATAATACTCAAGGCCAAAGAAAGTTGATCCCAGGTGAAAAGTCTGCAATGAGAGAAGAAATGAAGATGAAAAGAAGTGCATCTTTTGATTAAAATAACAGCTTATTGCAGTGTAAAACATCAGTAGATCTAACTTATTGAGTTAGAATCTACTTATTTATTACAGTGTAAAACATAAGTAGATCTACTTATTGAGTAGATCTACTTATTGTGTAACCTCAACTACATATAAATTGAAAGGAGGCTAGTTGCTCAAAGTTTTAAATCTTTTATATTTCCAAGTGGAAAGTAAATGTACTTACAATTCTGTATGGCACGCTAATGTGTTAAACGTTTGTAATTTTTAGCCTAAATATAATGAATACAGTCAGCATATATACTTTTCAAACTAGAAGAGAAAATGTTTGGAATACAAATAAATAATCAATAGAAAGGTAAAATAATAGTAAAATAAGTGGAACAAGTGAGGCAAAGAAAAGCACAATGTAGGATATATTTAAACTGTCAACCTAAATAACAGAGATTCTTCAAAGATGTTGAGTTCATTCAGGAATGCACAGGGAATTTGCAAATCCAGGACATGCAGGCTATAGGGACTATAGGCATATCCAGAGAGCCAGAGAGCTTGAAACAAAGAGAAGCTTTCAAAGGCACAAGGGAAAAGTATACATAATTTGTTTTGAGATAAAAAGAACATTGGTCACAGATGTTTATGGCAGAGGTTAACACCAGTTCATTAGTGGAGACAATTTGTCAGGCAAGTGTTCTACTACATCTAGAGCTGTCCTTGTAACTCCTGTAGCAAGCTGCGGTTTGAGAAGTTCTTGTCAAAAGTTCTTTTAACGGGAATATGTGCATTAAGATCCCTCAGAGACGGTAATAGCTCTTATCTTAAGCGTGTGTGTTTGAGTGCCCTCTTTTCTCAGCCTCCTGGCTTTATTTATTTGTTTATTTATTTTACACAAGTTACTCATTTTGACTTTGACAACTTTTGCAAAACCTAAATGACTATGCAATAAATACTCAAATAAGCAGTTAGCAATTTTTGATGGACCAAAACACCCTTCACGAGGTATTCTCTTTTCTTCAGTGAATTTCCACAGAATTTGAATTGTGATTGAAAGCACAACTAACATTCCCAGACTCCCTACTCTGTCAGTAAGAAAAGAATCATGTTGTAGTTAGGAACGTCCAGAATCTGCTTTAGAGAAACCAAGACCTATGCTTGAAGGTTACCAGGGCCTTGACTCACCCACCTGGGCTGAGATGTCATCAGGGAACGGCATATCATCAACGTCTTCTGGTTCGTCATACAGGGTGGGATAAGGATGACAATAATTTACATTTAATAATGTCCATATCCTAGACATTGTATCAGACCTTTTATAAACACTATGCACTTTTGCCCTGTAAAGTGGATTTGTCACCTAGATTAATATGAGGAAACTGAGGCTTCATGGGTCTATAATTTGTTTTCAGTTGTGGCTGTTAAGTGGCATAGTTGGGAATGGAGTCCAAGGAGCCATGACTAACTACTGCCCAGCATGGCCTCCTACCCTAGGTCATCTATCTGGGTAGGTTCAGAGCCCTTTCTGTGTTAGACAAACAAGGCTATGAAAAATTCAATGTCCCAGGCAGCTAACATGAGGACAAGAATGTGTCTTGCCTTTTCTTCACCACAGAAACATGAACCTTCAGCTTCATTTATTCCCTAAACTTGGGTTCCTTGGATGCCAATCAAAAATCAAAACAGGAAAAGTCCTGCTGGCCCACAAATACAGAGGGTTTGACAGGTGAAATGTTATTGCCTGAGCCTCACCGTATCATCCCAACCACCCACATATCCTGTTACCTCTGCCTCCTAATATGTCTCAGGTCATCTTCTTCTCAACACCTCCAATTTCATGCCCTTGGGCCAACCTGCCAACATTCCTGAACTACACAATGCCTTCTGCCTTGTATCCTACATCAGTTTTTTCTCTACTTCAGTTCATTCTCCACGTATCATGCAGAAGATGACTTCAGCACAAATCAGGTTCTATTTGGGAGAATCAGAAGCATGTTGGTGGCTAGAGGGGCAAGGGCTTCCCTCCAAACTTTAGTGTTATAACATGGTTTAGGGTTATAACATGTCCTGCATTTTCAGTGATCTCACCAGTAATTTCTATGTTGTCTTTTTTGTCAGGCTCATTGCTACTGTCCAGCCCCTAGGATTTCTTCCTCAGCAGAGGACTCCTGTAATGCCCCTGACTCAATCCACGTTCTCTTCCTCCTCTCTCCTTTACAGCAAGAACTAAAATCATTTCCTTGCAAACCTAGGCCAGTGAACAGGAGATTCACAACCATGTTATTGATTTGGTGCTGCCCTTCACATTTCATGGAACATGAAAGCTCAGTGAGGGTCTGAGTCCACTGCCCAGCAGAGAGAGCATAGCCATGTGCCATTTATGTGAGAGTGCAATCTTGGTACATTTAGAGTAACTGTTTAATCCAATATGCAGATGGATGGTGTTCAATTAGGAATTCTCAAAATTTTAAAAAAAAGAATTCTCAAATAAAAATCTCATATAATTCCTATTCCATTTAAAGCCAATGATTTTGTTTTCCTGTGCTTTGAAACTAGAATATCCTTGTTGTCTCAATCCCAAGACAGAAGCCAAGCTAAAAAACAAAAGGAGCAGGACTTCACAGAAGCCCTAAGGCTCAATGAAGGATGGGCCATTGCACATTGCACAGTCTTTTTAAAAAAACAATAATTGTACTGCTATCCACACATCCTTGTGAGTCATTTCTCATCAGACATATATTCTAAGCCATATGCAGTACATACAGCTCTAAATTCTAGTGATCATCCTGACAGAATTCTAATGAAGGAGGTGGATGAGCATTTACCAGATTCAAATGAATGCAAACTGAAAAATAGGCAAAACAATGTTAGATGACACAATGTAAGAAATCAGAAATGCCACAAATTAGACCTCCTTGGTGGGTGAATGACTTACAGCGGGGGTTACAGAAATGCTGGTATGGCTGGGCGCGGTGACTCACACCTGTAATCCCAGTACTTTGGGAGAGCTAGGCGGGCAGATCACAAGGTCAGGAGATCGAGACCATCCTGGGCAACATGGTGAAACCCCGTCTCTACTAAAAATACAAAAAATTAGCCTGGCATAGTGGTGCGTGCCTGTAGTCCCAGCTACTCGGGAGGCTGAGGCAGGGGAATCACTTGAACCCGGGAGGCGGAGGTTGCGGTGAGCCGAGATTGCGCCACTGCACTCCAGCCTGGTGACAGAGTGAGACTGTGTCTCAAAAAAGAAAAAAAACAGAAATGCTGGTATACTAACACTGTTCTTTTTTGATTGGTGCGCTGGTTTTAGAGATATGTTGACTTTGGGAATATTCATTGAGCTGTACAACTACATGTTAATTTTTGTGAATGTCATTTGTAAATTAAAATGTACCAAAAGTTCATGCTAACAAACCTGAAGTGCCTATTCAATATTGTTATGCAGGCTGGATGTGATGGCTCATGCCTGTAATCCCAGAACTTTGGAAGGCCTAGGCAGGTAGATGGCTTGAGCTCAGGAGTTCAAGACTAGCCTGGGCAACACGGCAAAACCTGTCTCCGCAAAAAAAAAAAAAAAAAAAAACTAGCCAGGTGTGGTGGCTTGCACCTGTGGTCCTAGCTACCTAGGAGGCTGAGGTGGGAGGATTCCTTGATCCTGGGAGGTGGAGGTTGTGGTGAGCTAAGATGGCACCACTGCACTCCAGCTTAGGCAAAAGAAGGAGACCCTATCTCAAATATATACGTGTGTGTGTGTGTGTGTGTCTATAATTCTCCAATGTAGAATAATATATATATTATTCTCCAATGTGGAATAATAATAATAATAATAATAATAATTCTTGGGCATTTACCCAATTGAAATAATAATTCTTGGGTATTTGCCGGATTGAAATGAAAAACTGTCTTTAACAAAAATTCTTCCAGTGATCTGGTAGAATTGTAAGAAAAAAAATTCTTTAATCCTAAGGCAAATATACAGTGGTTTTATTATTAATGTACAATTTCTGACAAACAAATTCTTAACAGATGAGGTGTATTAACTATGGTATATACAGACAATGGAATACTACCCAGCAGTATAAATAAGGCATTGCTACACAAAACAAGGATGAATCACAAATGCATTACACTAAGTGAATGAGGCCAGACTGCAAAAGCTACATGCTGTTGGATTCCATGTACGTAACCCTGGAAATGTGTATGTTCCTAAAACTCCAAGAAGACAGAAATCACATCCGTGATCCTGGGGCCAGGAGTAGGAGAATGAATTAACCTCAAAGTGGCATGAGAGAGGAGGAGAGAGCTGCAAACTGACCACTGAGCACAATCATGTCCAGTTTCTTACATCACTGCTTTCCGCATGCCCTGGCCCAGCCACTGTGTCTTCCTTCCTGTTGCTGCAACTCACCAAGTTTTCTCCCACCACATCTCTTTGGCACTTACTCTACCTTTTACCTGAATATTTTAAACTTGGTTCTTTCATAGCTGCCTCCTTCTCATTTTTTTTTGGTGTCAACTCAATTATCACCTTCAAGAAAGCCACCCACATCCAACTCATCTGAATGGGCAGTGTCCTCAGCCTTCAGTTTAAACATTTCCAACTCTGTCCTCAATACAACTGCCATTCCCTCACATTCTCCCCTTCATATCCCCTATTATTTTCATCACTACTTAGAACAGCTTCTGGCATTTGTTATTTATGTTTGTCTGTTTTTTTACCATTCTAGGTTCAGTTTCCAGGTAGAATGTGGACTTGGCAAATTCTACAAAACCAGACCAATATTTTCAAGGCTTGACCTGGGAGGAGAGAATGGTGTATTTGGGTGGTATGAGCAGAGGAAAAAACTTTTTCTCAGTATTTTCAGTCATTTTCTGGTGAGTCAGTGTTCAGCAGAGCAAGGACATCCAGGTGAGTCTCAAAGATGTGGTATCTATGGAAGAGTAGATTATTGTAGTGGTTAGGAATAGCTGTACTCTTGAGTAGTTGGTGATCCTGGCTCCTTAGTTCCACTGGAGGTTCAGAAGAGTTTATAATCACCAAGCCAACATCTGCTGGGATGGTGTCTTTGAGCATAAGACTACATTTGGGCAATAACAGGACATAGGGCTGCTTACCTGTTGTAGCAGAACTGCTCTTCTGAAATATTAGTTTCCTTCCTCCTTGAGGAAATGGTTATATTTTCCCATCCTGTGGCATCATCTCCCTGCCTACTTTTCCTTATAAGGATAGTTCAGATGGGTTAATCTTGGCTCTCTAGCTGAGGCAACCAGACTTCAAGTGTCTGAGGACCAGGTAGCCATCTCCATGGAAGTCCAGAGTTTGCAGAGCTGCTGGGTGGTGACTCCTTCCATTAAGCTCTAACCTTGGGGAGGGCAGGAGATGTCATCAAAATTTGTTTAGTTGGTTCAGCCCTCAGCCTTCCCTCATTCCCTGCAGCTGCCCATGTGTTGAGGGTTGACTTGTGATTAGACCCTGAGGTGCATCTGCTTTTCATGCCATCTTGGGTGGGTTAGGCTTCCCAAACACAGAGGAATGTGCTTGCCAGCCCTGAAGGAGATATGGCCAAAGGTAGAGTCTTGGACTCAAACTTTGATGTTCCCACTCCTTATAGACATGTAAATATTCCTAAAGGTTGGAAATAAAAATAGATTCCAGAAGTTAGAGAGAAAACATATATACCCAGCATATGTTGCTTTTAAAAAATAAAATAGTTTCATGGGATTTTTTTGTGTGAATTCAATGAGATATAAGTGAATTTCTTATGTAGATAATGATTTTACCTAAACCAAATAATTAGTCTACTTGGTCCTCACCAATCATGTTATTTGCAGTTCTACATATGAGCCTGCTTTAGTGGGTTGTCTCTTCCTGTGATAAAATTAAAATGTCTACATATACTCTTTGTTTCAAAACTATCACACAATTCACTACAACTTTCAAAAGAGGTATAGTTTGTTTTTTAATTAAAACCACATCTGTGAAACAACCAGTAGTGATAAAACATAGTTTCTTTCTTTTTTTAAAATTTATTTTTTTGAGACAGAGTCTTGCTCTGTCACCCAGGCTGGAGTGCAGTGGCATAATCTCAGCTCACTGAAACCTCTCCCTCCTAGGTTCAAGTGATCTTCTGTCTCAGCCTCCCGAGTAGCTGGGATTACAGTCACCTGCCCCCACACCCGGCTAAAAAATATAGCTCCTAGGCATCCTCTCTTTTCACATCACCTCACATGCCTGATACACCCCATTAAGCTAACATTTGCATGACATTTTTGTTAATCATTTTGATAATCATTCTATAAATGTCTTTATAGTTTTACTACATACATATATTTTCCTAAATGATATACTCTTTCTTATTGCCAGATTCTGAATTTTCTATACATTTTACACTGTGTGGGTGACTAGATTCTATAATATGTTTTTTAGGTTTGTCCACAAAGGTTCCTGTCATGATGGTCAGCTAATTTCCATAATCTATTAGATGATTAATCCAGAATCTACTCTGCTAATAGATGTTCTCAAGGAAGTGAAACATTTATTCCTGTGCTTGGTTTCAGAAGGAGGATATTATTTACATATTGTCCCACTCCTGTCATGGATTCATCTCTCCTCACTCTCCTCCTCCCCTCCCTTCCATATGCCACATAATGGTCTAACTGAAATAACTAATGCCATAGCTGCCATGGAAGGGGTAAAAAGCTTGTGTCTCTCTCTATTCTACCATGTTCTCAATCCCAATATTGACTCCCCTCCTCCTTTTTAGAGTCAACTAGTACTGAACACCCAGTTCCAGAAAGCTCCAAGAAGGAGGGAAGGCTTCATTTTCTCTTGTCCTCAGAAGTCACTCCAATGCTGTGTTGAAATTGACCATTATTCAGCCCACAGATGGAAGGGGCAGGAAAAGAAGTAGGGAAATTAGATTGACACGAGGGGACTAGATTCAATGAGAATGGATGTAGTGGGACAACACGTAATAAAGGGTTGACATCATTTTTTTAATCAATAGTTGTGTGTTGTAAACAACAGTCTAGCATTCTACCCACCTGTGAGGAAGTGGCTTTATATTTGGAAATGGAAGAGCAGTGGGAACATGGAGCAGAAAAGGATGAAGGAGAGAAATGGAGGGGGAGTTGGCTTATGGGTTTGCCGCCTATTGTTGTGCCTGTACACCAATGTTGGGTCTTTGAGGAAGGAAAGAGCACAAATGAGCATGGGATGAAGGAGGAAAGTAAATCCTTGGGCTACCCTATTATCTCATCACCTACATCCAGAATTCAGAGTCTTTTGTTATCATACATCAGGCATTGCTTGGCCACCGTTAATTTTAATATTGGGTGTCCCTTTGTCAAAGGAAATTTGGGGATCTATACGTGGCTCTGCCCAGAGAAACCTCTTTACTGTGGCCCTGAAGATCCTGTTCAGTTCCTTCAAAAGAAGGAAAGATTGGGGTATCAGCTGCAGGAAACTGAAATCCAGGCCCATATCCAAAAACAGCAGTTTCCGGATGAGTCTGAGAGAAGTTCTCAACCCTAATTTCTCCTCCATCTCCTATTCCGTTATCTCCATCTCCATCATCATCTCCATCTCCGTCTCCATCTCCATGTCCATCTCCATCATCATCTATCATCTCCAATCTCCATCTCCAATCTCCATCTCCGAAGTTATGCCCACTTCCTGGAAGTTTGGAGCCATGGGAACTACATTGCCCTAAAGGCGCAGCGCCGCGAGGCGGCGATCCCTGACCAATGAAAAGAAGTCTGCCCGAGCGGGCGACGCGCAATGGGCGGGACTTCCGGCGTCTCCCTTTGGTGTTCACTTTCGCGACTCTCAGGTGAACTAGCCTGCGAGAAGCTGGTTGTGCGCTGGGGCGACCAGCGCCGGAAGGCGCGGTGGCGACGCACGCTGTTCTCGCCGCTCAGAGGCGGATCTGAGGCTCAGTGGCGGCGCCCAGGTGGCCCGGGCCCTCTCCTCGGTCATTGTCTCCCCTCCAGCTCTACTCACAGGCTCCGATGGCGGCGGCCGCCCTGAGGGACCCCGGTCAGGTGAGCGCCGCACCCTCCCGGCCTCCACCGAATCCTAAAGCCCTGTGAGGGCCGCCTGCTCAGGTCCCAGGGTGCAGAACTGTGGGGCGTTCGTGGGCGGGGTCCCGTTTCTGACACGCAGTGTGATGGGGTGGGAATGGAGGGCAAGAGGCCCGGCTCGCAAAAATGTGAGGCGCATTCAGCGAGTCCCGAACCTGAGGCCTCCTGGTGTCTGTAGTGGGCAGCTTGGGAAGGGACGAGTCGCGTGTCGAGCGACAGCCCCAGCAGCTGTGCTTTCATCCTGAGGGGCCACAGTGGCCGCGGAGGGCTGGAGACAGAAGAGTGACACGATCTGTTTCTCAAAGTTTGCCAAAGGCCCCTCAAGGCAAAACAGACTGGGGTGGGGGTGAGGCGGGTGAAGACAGACCTGTGAGTAGGTAAATTCAGTAGACTAGTGGAGAGTCTACTGGGACTGGGCCGCAGAGGAGGGGAAGTGATCAGATCTTGGATGGATTTCAAAAACTCAACAGACGGGAATTCCTGTTGCATCAGATGTGACTGTGAAAGAAAGTAGGGAATGAAGAGCCATTCTGGATTTTTATTTGTATTTTTGTTTGTTTGTTCCTGAATATCAGGAAGGATGGAGATGGGGAAGGCTGTGCAGGGAGTAGGTTTTGGACATGGTGATCCTGAGATGACCCAGAGTGGAGGTGTCGTGTGCACATGGGCAGCTTGCTCACTCACATCTGGAAGTTTGGGGAGGGATCCGGGCTGGAGATATGGTAGATATGGGCTGGGTGGGTAGAGGCCTGGACTAGGGTAAGGCCTGGGGCTCCTATTTGGGAGGGAGAATCTTAAGGTTCCCTTTCAGATGGGCCCTAAGGTGAGGGAAGGGAGAGATGGCCCTGTAGGATGGGGCTGCCTCTATAGCATGGAGTTTTGTGGTCAGAAGTGTTCTGTCTGGTGTCTGCAGGAATGGAGGGTTATAGAGTATGAAGACCCAGGACTGGATGGAGACTGCAGTGTTGAGTAGTATATAGGTTTGCCACTCCAGGCTCAGCAGTTCCTCATGTCCAGTCCATGTGGAGAAAAGGAAAGGTCAGCCAGGCTGGTGGAGCAGCCCCTTTGGTGCCTAAGCTTCCGTAGCCATCAGCACAGGAGGGATGATCAACCGCTCCAGTAGAAGGGCTCTCAGCAGGATGGTCTTCAGGGGACTATATAGCAGGCAGCCAGGTTGCCAAAAGGAATGGTATCTGCTCAGGTTTCTCAGACCCAGGTCCCAGTTTATTAACTTGTGAATTTATGAGGTATTCAAGCACTAATTGATCATAGTTCATATACACACAGGGGCAAATAAAACAACACGGATTTATTAAGTTCAACTGATGTAAGCACTTCATAATTGATTTTAAGTTAATATACTGAAAAGTATTTGATTAAAATAAAACACCTTAAGTATCACATTCTTAATTTAAAAGTAAGTTTAATTAACTCATATTTTCTTTTTCTTTCTTCTTTTTTTTTTTTTGAGACAGAGTTTCGCTTTTGTTGCCCAGGCTAAACTGCAATGGTGCAATCTCTGCTCACTGCAACCTCTGCCTCCCTGGTTCAAGCAATTCCCCTGCCTCAGCCTCCTGAGTAGCTGGGATTACAGGCATGCACCACCATGCTCGGCTAATTTTTATATTTTTAGTAGAGATGAGGTTTCACCATGTTAGCCAGGCTGGTCTCAAACTCCTGACCTTAGATGATCGGCCCACCTTGGCCTCCCAAAGCGTTGGGATTACAGGTGTGAGCCACTGCGCCTAGCCAGAAACCCACATTTTCAAAACCACTTTATTTCCACTGAAAATGTCGACAGAAGCATTAATTATGTGTACAGTAAGAGTTGATACTTAGTCCTAGACACATAAGAATGAGTTTGATACAAACAATCGTGCTATTGAGTGAATACCATTATTATTGCCATGTTGCAGATGGCAACACCAAGGCACAGGGAAGTTGAGCATTTTTCCAAGGGCGCACAACAG
Source organism: Pongo abelii (assembly GCF_028885655.2). Taxonomy (NCBI): domain Eukaryota; kingdom Metazoa; phylum Chordata; class Mammalia; order Primates; family Hominidae; genus Pongo; species Pongo abelii. The sequence continues at coordinate 64,224,568 of NC_072005.2, forward strand.
GTAAGAGGCATCACTAAGAACCAAAGCCCAGATTGTAGATAGTCAGGCACACCTAACTCCAGGCTAGACGAGGGGGCTTGGATGATCCTTTGGCAACATCACTGTCTGGTTCTCATGGTCTTGATTTTCCACAGGTTCCTGTGGCTGCAGAGTTGCTTACAGACCATGAGGAGGTAAGTGGAGGATGTCTCAGGTCCTCACCCTCCTCCACTGCTACCTACATGGTCTTCAGAATTATGGTGTCTTGAGGCTCCTTGCTGGCTATTCTCCCTACCCTTCCATTTGAGTTCCCTGGAAGATGGTCACACAAAGTCAGGGCCCTGAGTCCAGACTATATATTATTATTATTATTATTATTTTCTTTTAAGACAGAGTTTTGCTCTTGTTGCCCAGGCTGGAGTGCAAAGGCGCGATCTTGGCTCACTGCAACCTCTGGCTTCTGGGTTCAAGCGATTCTCCTGTCTGAGCCTACTGAGTAGCTGTGATTACAGGCATGCGCCACCACACCAGCTGATTTTGTATTTTTGGTAGAGACAGGTTTCTCCGTGTTGGTTAGGCTGGTCTCAAACTCCCGACCTCAGGTGATCCGCCTGCCTCGGCCTCCTAAAGTGCTGGGATTACAGACGTGAGCCACCGTGCCCAGCCCAGACTATGTATGATATGGAGAGGTTCTCATTTCTGGCAACCAATGACAGGAGGTTTAGAAGGCATAGTGATCAACATTAGAAAAAATACATGGAGGTAAGGTGAGCTGGGAATGCTTAGGCAACCTCAGATCTCCATTATGTCTGGGGGAAGCATCAGCAGGTATAAGGCAAACATGAAGTGGTTGGCTGAGGAGCTGAGCTGAGGTGTCCAGATATGTGTGCAGTTCCAAGTAGCTGAAGATGAAGCAAGAAAAAGAGCCAAGGAGGGAGGCCTTCAAAGTGGGGCTGAGGATTGCCCCTGGCAGTCAGTGCCACTGGGGGTCTGGGATGGCATGGAGTTCTGATTGCATTTGGTAAGTGCCCTCTGGATGCCATGTGTAGACTGGCATGTGGTGACACTAGGGGAAGCACATGAGGTGGTGTAGGGGGCAGTGGTTGTGGTACAAAGTATGTGCACATTCTAATGAGTGTAAACAGATGTCCCCAGGACCTTGTACTGGGGGCTTCAAGGAGAACACTGACACAAATTTGATTGTATTTGGGAAACACAATCTGGGGGATCCAAGGTGAGTTGTCTGGCAAGAGAAGAGTAGGACTCTGCATACCATGCCCAGAGCTGAGATGGACTTTATCTGCCTACCTGCCTGTTGTTGCTCAGTGGGAGCATGAGGAGAAAGTGGGCATCAGTGGCTCTGGGGCAGGGTCTCTCCTCTGAGATGGGGATTAGGGAAGAGGGTGAGCAGGGGTGAATGTTTAGGCAGATGCCTAAATTTCCCAGTAAGGAGGCTGCAGATAAACTCAACTCTCTCTATCTTAGCAGGGGTATGTGACCTTTGAGGACGTGGCTGTCTACTTCTCCCAGGAGGAATGGAGATTGCTTGATGAGGCTCAGAGGCTCCTCTACTGCAATGTGATGCTGGAGAACTTTTCACTTCTGGCCTCTCTGGGTAAGGTTCTCACACCCCACCCTAGCATCCTGAGCTGGGCTCAGCTCTTCCTCCTTTTCCTGGGGAGAGGTCTGTTCTTCCCAAAGCTGAATTGTGGGCACTCATTCCTTCTCCAGTATCCTGAAGTAGCTATTGTAATAGGCCTGGGCTGTGTATACTACCACCTTCTCTCCCCGAGCTGCCCCAGAGCTGTGCAGGAAAGGGTTTGGGGGTCAGGAGTCTTGCAGTCAGCTTGATGGATCTTATCCCTGGTGGTCTCTCTGTGGCCTGGTGACACTGTGCAGATCTGTGGTAGTTCTATTCCCCTACGTTCTGCCTGCCTCTTCTAGCCAACATACCTGGGTGTCTGTCTGTGCCAGCAATTGAGTCACCAATGTGATTACTATTTGACTGGGTTGTTCCTGCAAGACCCTCCTCCAAGGTTCTTTCTGTACTATTTTGTTTTCTTTCCTGTGGTCCATGATGAGATAAGTCATTCTGGCTCAGTGCTGCCACTCACCTGTCGTTTTCCTTAGGACTTGCATCTTCCAAGACCCATGAAATAACACAGCTGGAGTCATGGGAGGAGCCCTTCATGCCTGCTTGGGATGTTGTGACTTCAGCCATACCAAGAGGTACTTGGTGGGTGGAGCTCAGGGAGATGTGAACTCAGGGATGGATTCATATCATACCAGTAGGCCCAGATAGTCTGATACCAAGGCGAGGAGTTGTTGCTGATTTCTATCTTTTCTTCGTTAGTCAGCCATTTATATCTATTCTGATATTTGACCCAGGGCCATTCCCCACCTCTCTGTCCTCCATGTTTCACCCAATCCTCAGCAGCACCTTTCAGCAGTGGCTTTCACTGAATGTGTGGTGAGGTGGATGCTTATCCTTGCATAGTCCTTGAGCACCAGCTATTTGGTTGCAGTTGGTTTTTTCTGGACCTGGACATAACCTTCTGTGCCGTGTTCCTGTGTCTCCAGCAGTCAAAGTTCTGTGGAAAGCCATTTCCAGAGGATTGTGTTCGGGACACTGCCTCTCCTCCCTGTGCTATACCCCATCCTTGCATCCTTGGTGCTCATGAGGCCTCCCCAAATCCTTGAGCTGGCCAGATTCAGCACTGCACAGCAGGCCCTTCCCTGCCGAGAGCTAGCCCTCTTTATTTCTGCCAGCAGCCCCAGGCAGTAATTACTGGGTGTGTTAGACACATTTGTGAGAGTGCTGCCTCCTCACACCAAAGTGTACATTTACTTCTTCAACATTTCTCTTCTTTCAGGTTGTTGGCATGGAGCCGAGGCCGAGGAGGCTCCTGAGCAGAGTGCTTCTGTAGAAGTGCCCAGTTCAAACGTTCAGCAACACCAGAAGCAGCACTGTGGAGAGAAACCCTTAAAAAGACAAGAGGGCAGGTTCCCAGTTTTGAGGAGTTGCAGAGTCCACCTATCAGAGAAGTCCTTGCAAAGCAGGGAAGTTGGGAAGGATCTCCCGACCAGCTCAGGTGTTCTCAAGCACCAGATGACTCACACGGGAGAGAAGTCACATAGGAGCTCCAAAAGTAGGGAGGCCTTTCATGCTGGAAAAAGGCATTACAAATGCAGTGAATGTGGGAAAGCCTTTGGTCAGAAATATTTACTTGTTCAGCACCAGATACTACACGCTGGGAAAAAGACGTATGAATGCAGTGAATGTGGGAAGTTATTTAGAGATATGTCCAACCTTTTTATACACCAAATAGTTCACACTGGAGAAAGGCCTTATGGGTGTAGTGACTGTGGAAAATCCTTTAGCCGTAATGCTCACCTTATTGAACACCAGAGAGTTCACACTGGAGAAAAGCCTTTTACATGCAGTGAATGTGGAAAAGCTTTCAGGCATAATTCCACACTTGTTCAGCATCACAAAATCCACACTGGAGTAAGACCTTATGAGTGCAGTGAATGTGGAAAATTGTTTAGTTTCAACTCCAGCCTCATGAAACATCAGAGAGTTCACACTGGAGAAAGACCTTATAAGTGCAGTGAATGTGGAAAATTCTATAGCCACAAGTCCAACCTTATCAAACATTGGCGTGTTCATACTGGAGAAAGGCCTTATGAGTGCAGCGAATGTGGGAAATTTTTTACCCAATGCTCAAGCCTCATGCAACATCAAAAAGTTCACACTGGAGAAAAGCCTTTTAAGTGCAATGAATGTGGGAGATTCTTTAGAGAGAATTCCACCCTTGTTAGACATCAGAGGGTTCACACTGGAGCAAAGCCTTATGAGTGCAGGGAATGTGGGAAGTTTTTTAGCCAAAGCTCAACCCTCATGCAACATCGAAAAGTTCACATTGGAGAAAAGCCTTTTAAGTGCAATGAATGTGGGAGATTGTTTAGAGAGAATTCCAGCCTTGTTAAACATCAGAGGGTTCACAATGGAGCAAAGCCTTATGAGTGCAGGGAATGTGGGAAGTTTTTTAGCCACAACTCCAGTCTTTTTAAACATCGAAGGATTCACATTGGAGAAATGCAGTGATTGTGTGAAATCCTTTAGCCAGCGTTTCAACCTCATTCAACACCAGAAAGTTCACAGTGGAAAAAAATCTTGAAGGTAACAGATGGAAATCCATTAGCCACACCTCCAGTTTCATTCAACACTGGACAGTTCACAATGTGGACAATATAGTGAATATGGAAAAAGGTTTCAGCCAAAGGCCTAACCCTATTCAACATCAGAAAGTTTAGACTGGAGAAAGGCCTTAGGGTGGCAGGTTATGTACTGTCTGTGAATCAATATGACCTCACTTAAAACAGAAACTCTGAGGATGGCCTTTATGAGGGAGCTGGCAATTGAACATCATTCATCTAAATATGCACACTGGAGGCAAGATGAGAATCCCTGACAGATTGTCCCTCCTGAGAAGACAGTCCTCTGCCTTGGAGCTCCAGAGGGATGGAGCCCTGTATTCTTGGCTGCACCTGTCGAATGGAGTTTTAATCTCGCTGAGTTTGGAGTTGGGGGAGGAAAGGAGTGGTCTTGGTTCAGATGTGACTCACTTTTGCTGTTCTTATGAATGTTAGATCTTCTTTAATAAATATTTATTTGCTATACACCCTTATGACCGTTTCCAGAGACTGAGTTGTGTTTTTATAATTTTCACACTTTTGGCTGTGTAACAGGTGTGCAAAGCTCCTCACTCAGTTATTCTGTAAGTTGATCCAAATGTTTGAAATTTTAAGAACTTGCCAAATTGTGTTCTAAATGGTTAGCATTTCATATTTCCTCCTGGAATATAGTAGATTTTCCATTTCTTCACATTACTGACAGTTTATATGTATAGAAGTCATAGGCCATTCATTTTAGCCATTTTACTAAGTGTGAAGTAGTATTTCATTGTAGTTCTTAATTTCTATTTTTCTGATGACTCAGTTTCGAGCATTTTTTAATGTGTTTACTTGTCACCAGTATATCTTCTTTAGTGAAATGTCTGTTGGTATTTTTTGCCTGTTTTTTAAAACATTTGGTTGGTTACAAGTTCTTAATATTTCTGGAGACGAATACCTTATCTGATATAAGCATTGTCAATATATTCTCATGGTCCATGGCTTTTGTTTTCTTTTCTTTTTTAAAATTTAGAGATGAGGTCGTGCTATGTTGCACAGACTAGTCTCTAACTCCTGGCCTCAAGTGATCATCCTGCCTCAGCCTCCCAAAGTGCTGGGGTTACAGGCATGAGCCACCATGCTTGGCCTTGTTTTCAATTCTTAACAGTATCTTTCCTAGAGCAGATTGTCTTAATTTTATGAAGCCCAGTTTATCCATTTGTTATTTTATTCATTGTGCATTTGGTGTTGCATCCTCTTACTATACCATATCTTTGCCTATAAATAAAAGCCTTGGCCGAGTGTGGTGGCTCATGCCTGTAATCCCAACACTTTGGGAGGCCAAGGCGGGCGGATCACGTCAGGAGATCGAGACCATCCTGGCTAACACAGTGAAACTCCGTCTCAACTAAAAATACAAAAAATTAGTTGGGTGTGGTGGTGGGCGCCTATAGTCCCAGCTATCCAGGAGGCTGAGGCAGGAGAATGGTGTGAGCCTGGGAGGCAGAGCTTGCAGTGAGCTGAGATTGCGCCACTGCACTCCAGCGTGGGGCACAAAGCCAGACTCCATCTCAAAAAAAAAAAAGCCTTATGTGAGTATGCTACTGTAATCTTATGAATCTTTGTAAATATCCAACTTCTGAAATATTTGTAGGTTTAACTACAGATAAATAATTCAATGTATAGATAAATGTGTACATATTCCCTGTCTTTACTGAGAGAGCCTAGCAAGCCATGGCATTCCAGTAGTTTTGAGCATATTTAATACCCAGTTATTGGTTTATATAATTTTTTAAATAAAAGGAACCAGAACTCCTTAGAGAAGAGGCTGTTTTCAAGTTGTGGCAGAAAAGGTACAACATGATTTGAGGAAATACTGCATTGGAAAATAAATAAATGTTCACAGAATAATGTTGACGTATTAGCTTTTTATTGCTAGCCTGACAAATCACCACAAACTTATGGTTTAAACAACACAAATATAAGTATAACAGAAGGCTCACTGGGTTAAAATCAAAGTGTTGGCATGATTATGTTCCTTTCTAGAGTCTCAGAATCTGTTTCTTGCTTATTTGAGTTGTTAGCATATTTAAGTTCTTTGTGGTTGTAGGACTGAGATTCCTTTTTCTTGATGGCATCAGCTGAGGGTCATCCCTAGAATATGTAAGAACTTTTATGAAATATTAAAGGAAGAAGTAATACCAATTGTATACAAACTCTTCCAAGAGGACAAAGGTTCAAACAATTCTGGACTATATGAAAGTTAGCATTAACAGGACACTAAAGCAGGCAATGACATTAAACAAAACTACAGACCAATAATCACATGAATATAGACACAGAGCCTTAAGAAATTTTAGCGAATTGAGGCACTTGCCCTTCATATCACCCCCTTGGGTCTCTTCAAAGCATATTTGCCTTTCATTCCTGTTCTAAAGCCTTTTAAAATAAACTTGCACTCATGCTAAAACAAAACAAAAGACATTTAGCAAATTGAATCCAGCCATATACAAGCAATAATAAATCATAACCTAGTGAGGTTTATCAAGAATAGAAGTTTGATTTCAACAATTCAAACTCTTTATTAATCTATATTAGCAGACTAAAATGAAAATCTCAAAATGTAATAAAAGCATTTTACAAAATTCAAAACTAGGTTATGATAAATGCAACAAACTAAACAAGATGGTGATTTCTTCCACCTGATACAGCACATCTATGAAAAACAAACAACTAACAGCACATTTGATATATATGTGATCAAATATTTGATAAGCTGATTTTCCCCAACATTAGGAATAACATAAATATGTCAACATTCATCACTTCTCATTAAAAAAAAATCTAATGATTGTAAAGGCAGAACCCAAACTGTCTGTATTTACATATGACATGATAATGTTGAAAATTCTAAATTATCTACTAAAAAGCTACTAGATCTAATAATTGAGTTTAGCAAGGTCCTAAGATAAAAAGGCCAGGTATAAAAAGTAGGTGTCTATACTAGGTTGGTATATAGCTAGCAAATACATGCTTGGCAACTGAAAAAATGTACTTCACAATAGTGTAAAAATATGAAATATTTAGAAACAAATTTAACAAAATATGTTCAAGAACTTTAAAACATTCCTGAGAGACATTAAAGAAGGCATAAATAAATGACACAAGAAGTTCATGAATCTGAGACTTAATACTTTTAAGTTGTCAGTTTTCCTTTAACTGTTCTATAGGTTGAGACAATCCCAATAAAAACCTAATCTTTTAAATAAAAATTTACAAATGTATTCTAAAAAGTTACGTGGAAATACACAAGGCCTGGACTAATTGCCAAAACAATTTTATAAATAAGAATAAGTTTGAAAATCTTTATGACTTCAAGACATATAAAGGTACAGTAATTGAGAGAGTACAGTATTAGCTAAAGGACAGACAGAGATGAACAGAAGAGAATAGAGAACCCAGAAATACACTCACACAACACTCTATTGTCAATCTCTTTTCAACAAAGTTGCAAAAGTCGTAAAACAACTTCAGAAAACAGTGTAGCAGCTTTAAAGGTAGCATAAGCTTACCATATAGCTTAGGAATCTTATCTATTGGGATATCCCCAAGAGAACAAAAGCATATGTCCTAGAAATACTTACGCTTGCATGCTCAGCAGTTTTATTTATAAAACCCAAACACCAGAATTTGTTTTTAAAACACACACACACATACATGCACACACAAACTAAAATGTCCATGAACAGAAGAATGAATAATCAATTATGGTATATCCTTAACATAAAATACCATTCAACAACATAAAAGAATAAACTATGAATACAAGTAAAAATATCATAGATAAATCTGAAAATCCCTGAACTAAGTGGAAGAAACCAGACACAAAAGTTGACATACAGTATGATTCCATTTATATGAAATGAAGAAGCTGCAAAACTAGAGTAAAAGAATGCACATCACTGGTTATTGAGCCTGCGGTCTGAGGGGGAAGGTTCTGACCGAAAGAGCACAGGAAAACGTTATCAGGCAATGGTAATTTTCTCTATCATGACTGTTGGTGGTTTCATGACCGTACAGCTGACCCTTAAATAACACATGTTTGAAATGCACAGGTCCAATTATATGTGAATGTTTTTCAATAAATATATTGGAAAAATTTGTTGAATATTTGAGACAATTTCAAAAAACCAGAATTCATTGAAATAGGTATGCCAAGAATGCACATAACACAAAATATATGTAGGTTCTATTTTATCATTTACTACCATAAAATATACATAAATCTATTATAAAAGGTTAAAATTAGTCAATAGTCACACAAACAGACTGTACATGGTGCTCCCAGAGAAATGTAAACAAATGTAAAGATACAGTATTAAGTCGTAATCATGCGTGCGTGTGTGTGTGTGTGTGTGTGTGTGTGTGTTTTAATAGGGTCTCCCTCTGTCACCACGGCTGGAGGGCAGTGACATGATCATAGATTGCTGCAGACTCAAATTTCTGGGCTCAAGTGATCCTCTTGCCTCAGACTCCCCAACAGCTGAGACCACAAGCACATGGCACCACACTGGCTAATTTTTAAAATTTTTCTGTAGCAGCTGAGTGTGGTGGTTCACACCAGTAATCCCATCACTTTTGGAGGGTTCATGGGTTTCAGAAATTTGAGATCAGCCTGGGAAATATAGTGAGACCCCCATCTCTACAAAACAAAACAAAACAAAAAAAAAGAAAAGAAAAATTAGGTGGGTATGGTGCCACCCACCTGTGGTTCCAGCTATTCGGGGGGGGGGGCTGAAGTGGGAATATCACCTGAGCCCAGGAGACCGATTTTGTAGCCATCTCCTGTTGCTCACAGTGTTGAGAGTATTCACTTAAAAAGAATCCCGTGATGTTAATCATCGCCACGTGAGCAGTTCATTTCTCCATTAAATCGCATATTGCAGTAAAAAGTGATCTCTCAAGGTTCTAATATATTTTTCACAGTGTTTAGTGCGATATTTTAAACTTTAAATAACACTATATGGCCTATATGAAGTGTCAATAGTGATGCTGGAAGTGCTCCCAAGAAGCAGGGAAAAGTCATTACATTACAAGAAATAGCTGAATTGCTTGATATGCACTATAGATTGAGGTTTGCAGCTGTAGTTGCTCACCATTTCAAGATAAATTAATCCAGTATAAGGATCATTGTTAAAAACAAATAAACGAAATAAAGACATTGCTGCAGCTATGCCCGCAGGCATAAAAATCTTGCACTTTCTGCAAAATATATTTGTATCTCATTTGAAAATGCAGCTTTCATGTGGGTGCAGAATTGCCATGGGAAAGGCATACAGAGAGACTCTAATGGAAACAGTCATTATATGACAACTCAAAGCAAAAGGAAGGTGAAAGATCTAAAGCTGGAGAATTTAATGCCAGCAAGGGATAGTTTGATAATTTTAGAAAGATGTTTGGCTTTAAAAATGTCAAGATCAAGGCCGGGTGTGGTGGCTCAAGCCTGTAATCCCAGCACTTTGGGAGGCCAAGGCGGGTGGATCATGAGGTCAGGAGTTTGAGACCAGCCTGACCAACATGGTGAAACCCCATCTCTACTAAAAATTCAAAAATTAGCCATGCTTGGTGGCGCACGCCTGTAATCCCAGCTACTCAGGAGGCTGAGGCAGGAGAATCGCTTGAACCCGGGAGGCAGATGTTACAGTGAGCCGAGATCATGCCACTGCACTCCAGTCTGGGTGACAGAGAGAGACTCTGTCTCAGGAAAAAAAAAAAAAAAAGTCAAGATAATAGGAGAAGCAACTTCTGCCGACGAAGAGGCAGTCAACAATGTCCCAGGTGCCATTAAGAGAATCGCTGACAAGAAATTATATCAACCTGAACAGGTGTTTTTTTTTTAAACAAGAGTTTCACTCTTGTCTCCCAAACTGGAGTGCAACGGCGCGATCTTGGCTCACTGCAACCTCCGCCTCCAGGCTTCAAGCGATTGTCTTGCCTCAGCCTCCGAAAGTAGCTGGGATTACAGGCGCCCACCACCACGCCCAGCTGTTTGTTTGTTTGTTTATTTATTTATTTATTTATGTGACGGAGCCTCACTCTGTCACCCAGCCTGGAGTGCAGTGGCACGATCTTGGCTCACTGCAACCTCCAACTCCCGGATTCAAGCAATCTTCTGCCTCAGCCTCCCGAGTAGCTGGGATTACAGGCACTAGCCACCACGCCCGGCTAATTTTTGTAATTTTATAAGACACAGCGTTTCACCTTCTTGGCCAAGCTAGTCTTGAACTCCTGACCTCGTGATCCACCCGCCTGGGCCTCCCAGAATGCTGGGATTACAGGCGTGAGTCGCCGCGCCCGGCCTCAACAGGCTTTTAATGCAAATAAAGTGCCCTATTTTGGGAAAAACTGCCACAAAAGACATTTATTGGTAAGTAAGAGAAGAACACACCAAGATTTAAAACAGAAAGGGATAGGCTAACTCCAGTGTTTTGTTCAAATGTAGTTGGTTTTATGATAAGGACTACCCTTATCTATAAAACTGCTAACCCCAAACCCTTGCACAAGCTGTCAGTCTTTTGGTTGTACAAGAAGAAGACCTGGACAATGTGAACCTTTTTTTCTGGGTTGTTCCCATTAATGCTTTGTCCCTGAAGTCAGGAAGTGCGTTGACAGTAAGGAATTGCCTTTAAAGTTCTTTTGACGTTGTACAATGCCCCTGGCCAGCCAGAACCCCATGAGATCAACACCAAAGGTGTGGAAGTGGTCTACTTGATCCTAAACACCCTCTACTTTGGCCTGAAGATCATGGAGTTATAAAAACCTTTAAAGCTCATTACACACAGCATCCCTAATCCCCACATTGTTCAAGGATCAACTTGACCCTTGACCAGTATTCATTGAACTGTACATTTTAAATTGACAAATTTTATTGTGTGTAAATTACACTTCATTAAATCTGTTTAAAGAGAAAAAAATAATCCATGAGTCCACAGACATGAATGAATGAATGAAGTAGGAAAGAAAAAGTTATACTTCATAGTAAAATGTCAATTAAAATAGATGGAGATAGAAAATCATCAATGAGAACTAAAACTGGTGAAGTAAAAGATTAATGAGGAACAAGAGTTTTATATATTTCTAAAGAATCTTTCTTCTATTTATTTGCATTTATATAGGAAAAACAGTAGAGAGAATGGAAACAACCCAGTCAGCAGGAGACTCCAACACTGAAAAAATTCATGTGTACCATACTTACATGTTTTAAAAATCATATTTTGTCAGAATGAAATTTTATTTCAGAATGATAGAAATGGTAAAAATGATTTTGCATTTTCTCACAGTACCACAAAACTTTTAATGGAGCAAGAGATTTCTTTCTTTTGTTTTTTTTGAGAAGGAGTTTGGCTTTTGTTGCCCAGTCTGGAGTGCAGTGGCCCCATCTTGGCTCACCGCAACCTCCACCCCTGGGTTCAGGTGATTCTCCTACCTCATCCTCCTGAGTAGCTGGGAATACAAGCATCCACCATCATGCCCGGCTAATTTTTTCTATTTTTAGTAGAGAGGGGTTTCACCATGTTGGCCAGGCTGGTCCTGACCTCCTGACATCAGGTGATCCACCCACTTTGGCCTCCCAAAGTGTTGGTATTACAGACGTGAGCCACCATGCCTGGCAGAGTAAGAGATTTCTAACCGTAACTAAGACTTTGCTTATTCATATAACTTAATGGTTTATGTTACAAGATAAATAAAAATGATTAGCAATTGATTACAAATTTTAGGCTGAGCACAGTGGCTCAGCAGAAATGGATGAAGGGGAGAAATTGAGGTGGAGTTGGCTTATGGGTTTGCTGCCTATTATTGTGCCTGTACACCAATGTTGGGTCCTTGAGGAAGGAAAGAGCACAAATGAGCATGGGGTGAAAGAGGAACGTAAATCCTTGGGCTCCCCTACTCTCTCATCACCTACATCCAGAATTCAGAGCCTTTTCTTATTATCATACATCAGGCATTAATATTGGGTGTCCCCTTGCCAAAGGAAATTTAGGAAGGTATAGGTGGCTCTGCCCAGTGAAACCTCTTTATTGTGGCCCTGAAGATCCTCTTCAAGTCCTTCAAAAGAAGGAAAGATTGGAGTATCAGCTGCAGGAAACTGAAATCCAGGCCCATCTCCAATTACAACAGGCTCCAGATGAGTCCGAGAGTCTCGACACTCATTTCTCCTCCATCTCCTACTCCATCATCTCCATCTCCATCTTCTCCATCATCTCCATCTTCATCATCATCTCCATCTCCATCATCATCCCTATCTCCATCATCTCCATCTCCATCATCATCTCCATCTCCATCTCCATCATCATCTCCATCTCCATCTCCATCATCATCTCCATCTCCATCTCCATCATCTCCATCATCTCCATCTCCATCTCCATCATCATCTACCATCTCCAATCTCCATCTCCGAAGTTATGCCCACTTCCTCGAAGTTTGGAGCCACGGGAACTACACTGCCCAGAAGGCGCCGCGCCGGGAGCCGCGATGCTTGGCCAATGAAAAGAGGTCTGCCCGAGCGGGCGACGCGCAATGGGCGGGACTTCCGGCGTCTCCCTTCGGCTGTCGCTTTCGCTGCGCTCAAGAGAACTCAGCCTAATGGAAGCTGGTTGTTCGCTGAGGCGACCAGCGCCGGAAAGCGCGGTGGCGACGCGCTGTGTTCTCGCCGCTCAGAAGCGGGTCTGAGTCTCGGTGGCGGCGCCCAGGGTGGCCCGGGCCCTCTCCTCGGTCGTTGTCTCACCGCCAGCTCTACTCACAGGCTCCGATGGCTGCGGCCGCCCTGAGGGACCCCGCTCAGGTGAGCGCCGCGTCCTCCCGGCCTCCTGCTAATCCTAAAGCCCTGAGAGGGCCGCCTGCTCAGGTCCCAGGGTGCAGAACTGTGGGGCGTTCGTGGGCGGGGTCCCGTTTCTGACACGCAGTGTGATGGGGTGGGAATGGAGGGCAAGAGGCCCGGCTCGCAAAAATGTGAGGCGCATTCAGCGAGTCCCGAACCTGAGGCCTCCTGGTGTCTGTAGTGGGCAGCTTGGGAAGGGACGAGTCGCGTGTCGAGCGACAGCCCCAGCAGCTGTGCTTTCATCCTGAGGGGCCACAGTGGCCGCGGAGGGCTGGAGACAGAAGAGTGACACGATCTGTTTCTCAAAGTTTGCCAAAGGCCCCTCAAGGCAAAACAGACTGGGGTGGGGGTGAGGCGGGTGAAGACAGACCTGTGAGTAGGTAAATTCAGTAGACTAGTGGAGAGTCTACTGGGACTGGGCCGCAGAGGAGGGGAAGTGATCAGATCTTGGATGGATTTCAAAAACTCAACAGACGGGAATTCCTGTTGCATCAGATGTGACTGTGAAAGAAAGTAGGGAATGAAGAGCCATTCTGGATTTTTATTTGTATTTTTGTTTGTTTGTTCCTGAATATCAGGAAGGATGGAGATGGGGAAGCCTGTGCAGGGAGTAGGTTTTGGACATGGTGATCCTGAGATGACCCAGAGTGGAGGTGTCATGTCCACATGAGCAGCTGGAAGGTCTGGGGCTCCTATTTAGAAGGGAGAATCTTAAGGTTTTCTTTCAGATGGTCCCTGAGGTGAGGGAAGGGAGAGATGGGCCTGTAGGACAGGGCAGCCTCTACAGCCTGGAATTTCGTGGTCTGAAGTGGTTTTGTCTGGTGCCTGCAGGAATGGAGGGTTATAGAGTATGAACACCCAGGACTGGATGGAGACTGCAGTGTTGGGTGGTATATAGGTTTGCCACTCCAGGCTCAGTAGTTCCTCATGTCCAGTCCATATGGAGAAAAGGAAAGGTCAGCCAGGCTGGTGGAGCAGCGCCTTTGGTGCCTAAGTTTCCCTAGCTATCAGCACAGGAGGGATGTTCAACTGCTCCAGTAGAAGGGCTCTCAGCAGGATGGTCTTCAGGGGAGTATATAGCAGGCAGCCAGGTTGCCAGAAGGAAACCTACATTGTCTTTCTTTTCCTTTCTTTCTTTTTTTTTTGGAAACAGAATTCTGCTCTTGTGATCTGCCCACCTCGGCCTCCCAAAGTGCTGGGATTACAGGCTTGAGCCACTGCGCCCAGGCAGAAACCCACATTTTGAAAACCTACCAGTTTATTTGCACTGAAAATGTTGACAGAAGCATTAATGATGTGTACAGTAAGAGTTGATACTTAGTCCTAGACACATAAGAATGAGTTTGATACAAACAATAGTCCTATTGAGTGAATACCATTATTATTGCCATGTTGCAGATGGCAACACCAAGGCACAGGGAAGTTGAGCATTTTTCCAAGGGCGCACAACAGGTAAGAGGCATCACTAAGAACCAAAGCCCACATTGCAGATAGTCAGGCACACCTGACTCCAGGCTAGATGAGGGGGCTTGGATGATCCTTTGGCAACATCACTGTCTGGTTCTCATGGCCTTGATTTTCCATAGGTTCTTGTGACTTCAGAGTTACTTATAGACCATGAGGAGGTAAGTGGAGGATGTCTCAGGCCCTCACCCTCCTCAACTCCTACCTACATAGTCTTCAGAATTATGGTGTCTTGGGACTCCTTGCTGGCTATTCTCCCTGCCCTTCTATTTGAGTTCCCTGCAAAATGGTCATACAGTCAGGGTCTTGAGTCCAGACTATATATTATTATTTATCTATTTATTTTTGAGGTGGAATTTAGGTCTTGTTGCCCAGGCTGGAGTGCAATGGCACATCCTCAGCTCACTGCAACCTCCACCTCCCAGGTTCAAGCGATTCTCCTGTCTGAGCTTCCCAAGTAGCTGGGATTACGGGCATGTGCCGTCACGCCCGGCTAATTTTGTGTTTTTAGTAGAGACGGGGTTTCTCCATGTTGGTCAGGCAGGTCTCAAACTCCCAACCTCAGGTGATCAGCCCACCTCTGCCTCCCAAAGTGCTGGGATTATAGGCATGAGCCACCACGCCCGGCCCAGATTATATGTTATATGGAGAGGTTCTCATTTCTGGCAACCAACGACAGGAGGTTTAGAAGGCATAGTGATCAACATTAGAAAATACATGGAGGTAAGGTTGAGCTGGGAATGCTTAGGCAACCTTAGATCTCCATTATGACTGGGGGAAGAATCAGCAGTTATAAGGCAGATCTGAAGTGGTTGGCTGAGGAGCTGGGCCTCTATTCTTTGTATTTTTGTTTGTTTGTTTGTTCCTGAATATCAGGAAGGATGGAAATGGGGAAGGCTACTCAGGGATTACGGCCTAATCTTAACAAGCTTTTTCTGCTTTGAGAACATCTGTAGGGTTAAAGGTGGAGGCTGGGAGTCCAGCAAAGAGGCTACTACAGTAGTCTGTGTGAGTGCTGGACCAGAGTGGTGACTGCGGACGTAGGAGATGTGGTTGAAGTCTGTGTTTTTTTTGTTTGTTTGTTTGTTTGATATGGGGTCTAGCTCTGTCGCTCAGGCTGGAGTGCAGTGGCACGATCTCGGCTCACTGCAAGCTCCGCCTCCTGATTCACGCCATTCTCCTGCCTTAGCCTCCTGAGTAGCTGGGACTACAGGTGACTGCCACCATGCCCGGCTAATTTTTTTGTATTTTTAGTAGAGACGGGGTTTCACCGTGTTAGCCAGGATGATCTCAATCTCCTGACCTCATGATCCGCCCGCCTCGGCCTCCCAAAGTGCTGGGATTACAGACGTGAGCCACGGCGCCCAGCCAGAGTCTGTGTTTTTTAAGTAGATATGAGCAGATTTTCTAAAGTGTAGGGTGGGAGAAAGAGGTTAATGGTAAGAGTAATTTTCAGTGGGAATAATTAAGTTAGGTTTTGGCCATGTTGATATGAGATGTTCCAGAGACCCTTGAGTGGATTCATTGAGTGGGCACCTGGACAGAGAAGTGGAGTTTAGGTGAAGGGTTCAGATTGGGAACCCACACGATACAGTTGGTGTATGGACCAAATGGAGCAGTGGAGCAGATTTACCAGAGGTCCTATTGGTAATGCCATTAGGTAATAAGTGAGAATGTATAGGAACCAAGAACTGGGTCTCTTGCTTGGATACCTGGATGGGAGTGGTGGGCTTCACAAGGACATGAGGGAGAATGGTGGCCATGGGGAAAGGGATGTAGGGGTGAGGAGGGTCTGACTAGTGGCCAAAGTTCCTGTGGGGATAGACATGAGATGGACATGAAGATGAAGCTATAATGAGGTAAGATGACAGGAAGGCAGGCACTGCTGCTTATTCATCCAACTGTGGGATCACAAGGCTTTTGTTCTTACCTGGACCTGGGGAGTTTCTCAGGCTGCTGGATTAGCTCAAGATCAAATGAGATCATCTGGGAGAATTGCTGGGCCTGGTTTGGGAGACGTGGGCTTTTTTTTTTTTTTTAAGATGGAATTTCGCTCTTGTTGCCTAGACTAGAGCGCAATGGCAAGATCTCAGCTCACAGCAACCTCCGCCTCCCGGGTTCAAGCTGTTCTCCTGCCTCAGCCTCCCGAGTAGCTGGGATTGCAGGCATGAGCCACCACCCTCAGCTAATTTTGTATTTCTAGTAGAGACGGGATTTCTCCGTGTTGTTCAGGCTGGTCTCGAACTCCTGATCTCAGGTAATCCACCTGCCTCTGCCTCCAAAAGTGGCAGGATTACAGGCGTGAGCCACCATGCCTGGCCTGGCCTGCGATTCTAATGAGAGAGGAAGGCTGACATTGGACAGGAACAGCTTTTCAACACAGACATGGAAGAGTGCCAAAGGTGTCCAGATATGCATGCAGTTCCAAGTAGCTGAAGGTGAAGCAACAAAAAGAGCCCAGTAGAGAGGCCTTCAAAGTGGGGCTGAGGGTTGCCCCTGGTAGTCAGTGCCACTGGAGGTCTAGGATGGGATGGAGTTCTGATCGCATTTGGTGAGTGCCCTCTGGATGCCATGTGTAGACTAGAATGTGGTGACGCTAGGGGAGGCACATAAGGTGGTGTAGGGGACAGTGGTTGTGGTACAGAGTATGTGCACATTCTAATGAGTGTAAACAGATGTCCCCAGGGACCTTGTATTGGGTGCTTCAGGGAGAACACTGACACGAATTTGATTGTATTTGGGAAACACAATCTGGGGGATCCAAGGTGAGTTGTCTGGCAAGAGAAGAGTAGGACTCTGCATACCATGCCCAGAGCTGAGATGGACTTTATCTGCCTACCTGCCTCTGCTTGCTCAGTGGGAACATGAGGAGAGAGTGGGCATCAGTGGTTCTGGGGCAGGGTCTCTCCTCTGAGATGGGGATTAAGGAAGAGGGTGAGCAGGGGTGGATGTTTAGGAGGATGCCTAAATTCTCCAATAAGGAGACCGCAGATAAACTCAACTCTCTCCATCTTAGCAGGGGTATGTGACCTTTGAGGACGTGGCTGTCTACTTCTCCCAGGAGGAATGGAGATTGCTTGATGAGGCTCAGAGGCTCCTCTACTGCAATGTGATGCTGGAGAACTTTACACTTCTGGCCTCTCTGGGTAAGATTCTCACACCCCACCCCAGCATCCTGAGCTGGGCTCGGCTCTTCCTCCTTTTCCTAGGGAGAGGTCTGTTCTTCCCAAAGCTGAATTGTGGGCACTCATTCCTTCTCCAGTATCCTGAAGTAGCTATTGTAATAGGCCTGGGCTGTGTATACTACCACCTTCTCTCCCCGAGCTGCCCCAGAGCTGTGCAGGAAAGGGTTTGGGGGTCAGGAGTCTTGCAGTCAGCTTGATGGATCTTACCCCTGGTGGCCTCTCTGTGGCCTGGTGACACTGTGCAGATCTGTGGTAGTTCTATTCCCCTACGTTCTGCCTGCCTCTTCTAGCCAACATACCTGGGTGTCTGTCTGTGCCAGCAATTGAGTCACCAATGTGATTGCTGGTTGACTGGGTTGTTCCTGTAAGACCCTCCTCCAAGGTTCTTTCTGTACTATTTTGTTTTCTTTCCTGTGGTCCATGATGAGATAAGTCATTCTGGCTCAGTGCTGCCACTCACCTGTCGTTTTCCTTAGGACTTGCATCTTCCAAGACCCATGAAATAACACAGCTGGAGTCATGGGAGAAGCCCTTCATGCCTACTTGGGAAGTTGTGACTTCAGCCACATGGAGAGGTACTTGGTGGGTGGAGCTCAGGGAGGTATGAACTCGGGGATGGGTTCGTATCATACCAGGAATCTTTCCAGTGGGCCCAGATGTTTTGATACCAAGGCAAGGGGTTGTCGCTGATTTCTATCTTTTCTTCCTCAGTCACCCATTTATATCTATTCTGATAATTGACCCAGGGCCATTCCCCACCTCTCTGTCCTCCATGTTTCACCCAATCCTCAGCAGCACCTTTCAGCAGTGGCTTTCACTGAATGTGTGGTGAGGTGTGCACTTATACTTGCATAGTCCTTGGACACCAACTATTTCATTCCAGTTGTTTTTTTTTTTTTTTGAAAGAGTCTCGCTCTGTCGCCTAGGCTGGAGGGCAGTGGCGTGATCTCGGCTCACTGCAAGCTCCGCCTATCAGGTTGACGCCATTCTCCTGCTCCGGCCTCCTGAGTAGCCAGGACTACAGGCGCTCGCCACCATGCCCGGCTAATTTTTTGTATTTTTAGTAGAGACTGGGTTTCACCATGTTAGCCTGAATGGTCTCGATCTCCTGACCTCGTGATCTGCCTGCCTTGGTCTCTGAAAGTGCTGGGATTACAGGCATGAGCTACTGCGCCCATCCTGCAGTTGTTTTTTTCTGGACCTGGACATAACCTTCTGTGCCATGTTCCTGTGTCTCCAGCAGCCAAAACCCTGTGGAAAGCCATTTGCAAAGGATTGTGTTGGGGACTCTGCCTCTCCTCGTTGTGCTACACCACATCCTCGCATCCTTGGTGCTCATGAGGCCTCCCCAAATCTGTGAGCTAGCCAGGTTCAGCACTGCACAGCAGGCCCTTTCCCACCAAGCGCTAGCCCCTTCATTCTGCAAGCAGTCCCACACACTAATTACCTGGTGTGTCAGACACGTGTGAGAGTGCCGCCTTCTCACACCAAAGACTACATTTACTTCATCAACATTTCTCTTCTTTCAGGTTGTTGGCATGGAGCCGAGGCCGAGGAGGCTCCTAAGCAGAGTGCTTCTGTAGAAGTGCCCAGTTCAAACGTTCAGCAACACCAGAAGCAGCACTGTGGAGAGAAGCCCTTAAAAAGACAAGAGGGCAGGTTCCCAGTTTTGAGGAGTTGCAGAGTCCACCTATCAGAGAAGTCCTTGCAAAGCAGGGAAGTTGGGAAGGATCTCCCGACCAGCTCAGGTGTTCTCAAGCACCAGATGACTCACACGGGAGAGAAGTCACATAGGAGCTCCAAAAGTAGGGAGGCCTTTCATGCTGGAAAAAGGCATTACAAATGCAGTGAATGTGGGAAAGCCTTTGGTCAGAAATATTTACTTGTTCAGCACCAGAGACTACACACTGGGGAAAAGCCTTATGAATGCAGTGAATGTGGGAAGTTATTTAGCCATAAGTCCAACCTTTTTATACACCAAATAGTTCACACTGGAGAAAGGCCTTATGGGTGTAGTGATTGTGGAAAATCCTTTAGCCGTAATGCTGACCTCATTCAACACCAGAGAGTTCACACTGGAGAAAAGCCTTTTACATGCAGTGAATGTGGAAAAGCTTTCAGGCATAATTCCACACTTGTTCAGCATCACAGAATCCACACTGGAGTAAGGCCTTATGAGTGCAGTGAATGTGGAAAATTGTTTAGTTTCAACTCCAGCCTCATGAAACATCAGAGAGTTCACACTGGAGAAAGACCTTATAAGTGCAGTGAATGTGGAAAATTCTATAGCCACAAGTCCAGCCTTATCAATCATTGGCGTGTTCACACTGGAGAAAGGCCTTATGAGTGCAGCGAATGTGGGAAATTTTTTAGCCAAAGCTCAAGCCTCATGCAACATCGAAAAGTTCACACTGGAGAAAAGCCTTTTAAGTGCAATGAATGTGGGAGATTCTTTAGTGAGAATTCCAGCCTTGTTAAACATCAGAGGGTTCACACTGGAGCAAAGCCTTATGAGTGCAGGGAATGTGGGAAATTTTTTCGCCACAGCTCTAGTCTTGTTAAACATCGAAGGATTCACAGTGGAGAAATACAATGATTGTGGGAAATCCTTTAGCTGGTGTTTCAGCCTCATTCAACACCAGAAAGTTCACAGTGTAAAAAAGTCTTGAAGGTTACTAATGGAAATCCATTAGCTACATCTCCAAACTCATTCAACGCTGGACAGTTCACAGAGTGGACAATGTAGTGAATATGGTAAAAGGCCTCAGCCAAAGGCCTAACCGTATTCAACACCAGAAAGTTTAGACTGGAGAAAGGCCTTAGACTGTCGCTGAATCAATATGACCTGACTTAAAGCAGAAACAGCCGGGCGCAGTGTCTCACACCTGTTATTCCCACCACTTTGGGAGGCTGAAGCGGGCAGATCACAAGGTCAGGACATCGAGACCATCGTGGTTAACATGATGAAACCACATCTCTACTAAAAATACAAAAAGTTACTGGGCGTGGTGGTGGGCACCTGTAGTCCCAGCTACTCAGGAGGCTGAGGCAGGAGAATGGCGTGAACCTAGGAGGCAGAGTTTGCAGTGAGCTGAGATCGCGCCGCTGCACTCCAGACTGGGTGACAGAGCAAGACTCTGTCAAAAAAAAAAAAAAATTAGCCCGGCGTGGTGGCAGGCACCTGTAGTCCCAGCTACTTGGGAGGCGGAGGCAGGAGATTTGCTTGAACCGGGGAGGTGGAGGTTGCATTGAGCCGAGATCATGCCACTGCACTCCAGCCTGGGTGACACAGCGAGACTTCGTCTCAAAAAAAAAAAAAAAAAAAAACCCAGAAACTCTGAGGGTGGTCTTTATGAGGGAGCTGGGAATTGAACGTCATTCATCTAAATATGCACACTGGAGGCAGGATGAGAATTCCTGATAGATTGTTCCTCCTGAGAAAATAGCCCTCTGTCTTGGAGCTCCAGAGAGAGGGAGCCCTGTATTCATGGCTGCACCAGTCGAATGGAGTTTTAATCTCACTGAGTTTGGAGCTGGGGGAGGAAAGGAGTGGTCTTGGTTCAGATGTGACTCACTTTTGCTGTTCTTATGAATGTTAGATCTTCTTTAATAAATATTTACTTGCCATAAACCTTTATGTCCACTTCCAGAGACTGAATTGTGTTTTTACAATTTTCACCAGTTTGGCTGCGTAACAGGTCGGCAAATCTCCTCACTCAGTTATTCTGTAAGTTGATCCAAATGTTTGAAATTTTAAGAACTTGCCAAATTGTGTTCTAAATGGTTAGCATTTCATATTTCCTCCTGGAATATAGTAGATTTTCCATTTCTTCACATTACTGACAATTTATATGTATGGAAGTCATAGGCCATTCATTTTAACCATTTTACTAAGTGTGCAGTAGTATTTCAGTGTAGTTCTTAATTTGTATTTTTCCGATGACTCAGTTTTGAGCATTTTTAAATGTGCTTATTTGTCACACGTATATCTTCGTTAGTCAAATGTCAGTTGGTATTTTTTGCCTGTTTTTAAAAATATTTGGTTGCAAGTTCTTAACATTTCTGAAGACAAATTCCTTATTTGATATAAGCGTTGGCAATATTTTTTCATGGTCTGTGGCTTTTGTTTTCTTTTTAAAAATTTAGAGTTGAGGTCTTGCTATGTTACATAGACTAGTCTCTAATTCCTGGCCTGAAGTGATCATCCTGCCTCAGCCTCCCAAAATGCTGGGATTACAGGCATGAGCCACCATGCTTGGCCTTGTTTTCAATTCTTAACAGTATCTTTCCTAGAGGAGATTGTCCTAATTTTTATGAAGCCCAGTTTATCCATTTGTTATGTTATTCTTTGTGCATTTGGTGTTCTGTTCTCTTACTATACCATATCTTTGCCTATAAATAAAAGCCTTATGTGAGTATGCTACTGTAGTCTTAGGAATCTTTTTAAATATCCAACTTCTGAAATATTTGTAGGTTTAACTACCGATAAAGAATTCGATGTATATAGATAATGCGTACATATTACCTATCTTTTGTAAGATATCCTAGCAAGTAGTGGCATTCCAGTAGCTTTGAGCATATTTAATGCCCAGTTATTGGTTTATATAATTTTTTAATAAAAGGAAACAGAACTCCTTAGAGAAGAGGCTGTTTTCTGGTTGTGGCAGAAAAGGTACAACATGAATCGAGGAAATATTGCATTGGAAAGTAAAGAGATGCTCACAGAATAATGTTGATGTATTAGCTTTCTATTGCTATCCTGACAAATTACCACAAACTTACAGTTTAAACAACACAAATATATTATCTTACAGTTCTTTAGGTCATAAGTATAACACAGGTATCACTGGGTGAAAATCAAAGGGTTGGCATGATTGTGTTCCTTTCTAGAGTCTCACGGAGAATCTGTTTCTTGCTTACTTTGAGTTGTTAGCATATTTAAGTTCTTTGTGGTTGTAGGACTGAGATTCCTTTTTCTTGATGGCATCAGCTGAGGGTCATTCCTAAAACATGTAAGAACTTTTATGAAATATTAAAGGAAGAGTTGTACCAATTATATACAAACTCTTCCAAAAAGAGAAAGGCTCAAACACTTCTGGACTATATGAAAATTAGCATTAACAGGACACCAAAGAGGCAATGACATAAAACTATAGACCAATAATCACAGGAATATAGCCTCAACAAAATTTTAGCAAATTGAGGCACTTGTCCTTCAAATCACCCTGCTGGGTCTCTTCCAAGCATACGTCCCTTTCTTTTTTGTTGTCAAGCCTTTTTAAATAAACTTGCACTCATGCTAAAACAAAACAAAAAGACATTTAGCAAATTGAATCCAGCCATATACAAACAATAATAAATCATAACCTAGTGAGGTTTATCAAGAATAGAAGTTTGATTCAACAATTCAAACTCTTTATTAATCTATATTAGCAGACTAAAATGAAAATCTCAAAATGTAATAAAAACATTTTACAAAATTCAAAACTCGGTTATGATACACGCAGCAAACTAGAACAAGATGGTGATTTCTTCCACCTGATACAGCACATCTATGAAAAACAAACAGCTAACAGCACATTTGATATATATGTGATCAAATATTTGATAAGTTGATTTTCCCCAACATTAGGAATAACATAAATATGTCAACATTCATCACTTCTCATTTAAAAAAAAAAGTCTTAAGATTATAAAGGCAGAACCCAAAATGTCTTTATTTACATATAACATGATAATGTTGAAAATTCTAAATTATCTACTAAAAAGCTACTAGATCTAATAATTGAGTTTAGCAAGGTCCTAAGATAAAAAGTCCAGTCTATGCAAAGTATATTTCGCTATTCTAAGTTGGTATATAGCTAGCAAATACATGCTTGGCAACTGAAAAAATGTACTTCACAATAGCATAAAAATATGAAATATTTAGAAATAAATTTAACAAAATATGTTCAAGAACTATAAAAATAAAACATTCCTGAGAGACATTAAGGAAGGCATAAATAAATGACACAAGAAGTTCCTGAATCTGAGATTTAATACTTTTAAGTTGTCAGTTTTCCTTTAACTGTTCTATAGGTTGAGACAATCCCAATAAAAACCTAATCTTTTAAATAAAAATTTACAAATGTATTCTAAAAAGTTACATGGAAATACAAAGGGCCTGGACTAATTGCCAAAACAATTTTATAGTTAAGAATAAATTTGGAAACCTTTATGACTTCAAGACATATAAATGTACGGTAATTGAGAGAGTACAGTATTAGCTAAAGGACAGACATAGAGATGAACAGAAGAGAATAGAAAACCCGGAAATACAGTCACACAACACTCTATTGTCAATCTCTTCAAAGTTGCAAAAGTCGTAAAACAACTTCAGAAAACAGTGTAGCAGCTTTAAAGGTAGCTTAAACTTACTATATAGCTTAGGAATCTTATCTATAGGGATATCCCCAAGAGAACAAAAACATATGTCCTAGAAATACTTACACTTGCATGCTCAGCAGTTGCAGTTTTATTTATAAAAGCCAAACACTAGAAGTTGTTTTTAACACACACACACACACACACACACACACACACACACACACACACACTCAAAACTAAAATGTCCATGAACAGAAGAAGGAATAATCAATTATGGTATATCCTTAACATAAAATACCATTCAACAACATAAAAAATAAACTATGAATACAAGCAAAAACAGCATAGATAAATCTGAAAAGCCCTGAGCTAAGTGGAAGAAACCAGACACAAAAGTTGACATACAGTATGATTCCATTTATATGAAATGAAGAAGCTGCAAAACTAGAATAAAAGCATGCAGATCACTGGTTATTGAGCCTGCAGTCTGAGGGGGAAGGTTCTGACTGAAAGAGTACAGGAAAACGTTATCAGGCAATGGTAATTTTCTCTATCGTGACTGTTGGTTTCATGACAGTACAGCTGACCCTTAAATAACACAGGTTTGAAATGTACAGGTCCAATTATATGTGAATTTTATTTCAATAAATATATTGGACAATTTTTTGAATATTTGAGACAATTTCCGAAAACCAGAATTCACTGAAATAAGTATGTCAAGAATGCATAATACAAAATATTTGTAGGTACTATTTTATCATTTACTACCATAAAATATACATAAATCTATTATACAAGGTTAAAATTAGTCAAGAGTCACACAAACACAGACTGTACATGGTGCTTCCAGAGAAATGTAAACAAACACAAGATGCAGTCTTTTTTTTTTTTTTGAGACGGAGTCTCTCTGTATCACCAGGCTGGAGTGCAGTGGCATGATCTTGGCTCACTGCAACCTCTGTCTCCCGAGTTCAAGCGATTCTCCTGCCTCAGTCTCCTGAGTAGCTGGAACTACAGGTGTGCACCACCATGCCCAGCTAATTTTTGTATTTTTTAGTAGAGACAGGGTTTCACCACGTTGGTCCATGTTGGAGGTCAAAAGAATGAGGGTCATGCCCAACTCAGTATGCCACTGGAGACTATATGAGCAAACAAACTATTCTCATGAATGCAGTATGTTGGCAAGCCTACAACTGTGTCTGCAGCCAGATGGAATGCTAAGGGCAGTCACACCCCAGGTACAGTGTTCCTTGTGGTTATCTACAGGAACATCTGGAGTCTGTTGTATAAAGAAAGCAATTATGTGAGCCTGTGATAAATCAAGCAGCTGACCAACTGTTACGTCTTCCTCCCTGTGGATTCTACCTAATAAATACAAAGGGCTGTAGAAGCTCAGGGCCCTTGTTCCCTAGAAGCAAGGAGCCCTCTGACCCCTTCTTTAAAACAGAACTTTTTGTCTTCATTTCTGCATTTGTCCTTCTTCATTCAGTCCCGAACCGACAGCCACAATTGGTGCCCGAACAGGGACGTGAGTGAAGAAGGTCTGCTGGAGCAGAGAAAGTGAAACTGACCAGAAGAATGAGAAACCTCAGGACGAGTCTGCTGGCAGTGGATATAAGGTCAGTGCCCTAAAGAGGTACTGGGAGTGGGAAGTTTCTGAATCAGAGTAACATAGGGCAGAATTTGTCTGCTGAGGAGCAACATTATGTGCAGTTGCTTAAAGGTTTACTTAAACAATCTGGTGCTCAGGTTAGTTTTCAAACACTAGCTAAGCTGCTGCAGGAGGTTATCACGCATAACCCATGGTTTCCACGCATAACCCATGGTTTCCACAGACAGACACTCTTGATGTGGAAAACTGGGGCCAAGATTTGCTTACAGCATAGGATATGAGACTTACAAATGAAACTATTGACAATCCAGGATTTAAAATGTTAAAGAAAATGGGATATCAGGGCGGAAAAGGCTTAGGAAAGTCCCTACAGGAAAACCCTGATCCTATATCAATAACTGGGCAACCATAGAAAAGGGCTAGGTCGTCAGATTTCTGATGTGGGTCCTTGATATTTCTCCTCCACCCACTGCTTTGTCACTAGAGTGGCTAACAAACCTGTATGGGTGGATCAATGGCCCCTTTCACAGGAGAAACTAACTCAACTCCATCAGCTAGTAAAAGAGCAATTGGATGCAGGACATATTGAAGAGTCAGACCCTGGAATTCACCAGTATTTGTAATTCCAAAAAAGTCAGGAAAATGGGGACTGCTACATGATTTGAGAGCTATTAATGCACAGATTAAACCAATGGGTGCATTACAGCAAGGTCTGCCATCCCTGGCAGGCATTCCAAGAGACTGGCCTCTTGTAGTAATAGATCTTAAAGATTGTTTTTTTACTATACTATTACATGAGCAGGATAGGCCTGGATATGCCTTCTCTGTGCCTTCTGTTAATCAAAGGGAGCCTGTCTCTTGTTATCAATGGAAAGTTTTGCCCCAAGGCGTGCTTAACAGTCCTACATTATATCAGAATTTTGTAGGACAGGCATTAAAGGAGCCTTGGAATGTGTTTCCCACTGGCTACATCATTCATTTATATGGATGATATTCTTTTGGCCACTCCTACAGATCAAATCTTACATCAGTTATTCAGAGAAACAAAACAGGCTTTGACTCAATGGAATTTCAAAATAGCTCCTGAAAAGGTGCAAACCACCTCCCCATACCAGTACTTAGGCACTATTGTTACTGAAAGAAGTGTTCAGCCTCAGAAAGTAGTCCTCTGTAGGGACAGATTACAAACTTTGAATGATTTCCAACAATTATTAGGGGACATTAATTGGCTGCACCCAATGCTAGGTATTGCTACTTATCAACTCAAACACCTTTATCAGACCCTCCAAGGACATTCTTCATTAGACTCTCCTTGGCAACTTACTAAGGAGGCAGAAGCTGAATTACAGCTTGTAGAACAGATGCTTCAGCAACAACATGCCACCCGGTTACAGCCACAAAAGCCTTTGCTTCTGTTTATTCTTCCTACCCCCCATTCTCCAACAGGAGTTTTAGGCCAATTCATACACAAATCTGTAATAATATTAGAATGGCTTTTTTATCCAATCAGACAGTGAAATTTTGCAAGTTTATCTTTCTTTAATTACTCAACTTATAACAATACGTAGGCATAGATCAAAAATGTTTATGGGATGTGATCCAGACAAAATTATTGTTCCCTTGGATTCCCAACAACAGGCCACAGCATGGGAAATGTCGACTGCATGGCAAATCACTCTCACAGATTTTGTAGGAATAATAGATAACCATTATCCATCAGACAAAATTTTGCAATTTTATGAAGTTCACCCTTTTACCCTTCCTGTAATCACTCATCACAAGCCTATTCCAGGCAGACAGACCTATTTTACTGATGACTCTTTTAAAGGCTGTGCAGCTATTTATGGACCTAACTAAGCATACTGAAACAATAAAGACTCTGGAGTTTCCGCTGAACACTCAGAATTAATGGCAGTTATTCAAGTTTTACAGCTTACCACTTTATCTCCTGTTAACATTGTCTGTGATTCAGCCTATATTGTAAATGTAGCCAGTCACATTGAGACTGCCACTATTAAAAGCACCCTAGAACCAGAGCTGTATAATTTGTTTCTAAGACTTCAACAAGCTGTTCACTCTCATGCTGCTCCTTTTCATATTTCTCATATTCGCTGTCACACACAACTTCCTGGACCACTATCTCTAGGTAACGATAAAGCAGATAAACTAATCGGTTCTGTATTTCAACAAGCCCAATCTTCTCATGCATTCCTGCATCAAAACACCTCTGCCCTTATTTGTATGTTTCATCTGCCTCACAGCCAGGCTTGAGCTATTGTGCAAGCCTGCCCCACTTGCCAGCCTGTCCCTGTTGTTGCACCCATGGAAGGATGTAACCCACTAGGCTTGGCTCCAAATGAAATCTGGCAGATGGATGTTACACATATAGCAGCCTTTGGCAAATTCAGCTATGTTCATGTGACTACAGACACTTACTCCCATATGCTACATGTCACATGCCAAACTGGGGAAACAGCTGGTCATGTCCGACGACATTGTCTGTCGTCTTTCGCCCATATGGGGGTCCCTAAACAATTAAAAACTGACAATGGACCTGCTTATGTTAGTCATGCTTTTCAAAATTTTTTACAGTTATGGGCAATCACTCATAAAACAGAAATTCCTTACAATCCTCAAGGACAAGGAATCATAGAGTGGGCACATCAAACATTACAATGCATGTTGAAAAAACAAAAAGGGGGAATAGGAGACCAGCTACCACCTCAAAGAAAATTACATTTAGCCTTATTTACTTTAAATTTTTTGACTCCTTGTATGGATAGTAAGACTCTGGCAGAACGTCATTGGCAAATGTTAGAGGGAAAAAGGAAAGTTTACCCAAAGGTATTACGGAAATCCCCGAAAGAAGGACAATGGAAAGGCCCGGTAGATTTACTGATATGGGGACGAGGGTTTGCTTGTGTTTTTACAGGAGATGGACAATCCGTGTGTGTGCCCTCAAGGTGTGTGCTACCATGGAACGGGAGACTGGAGAAATCCATGGATCTCAAATGTGGGCCCAGCTCCTCCAGTATGAGCCATGAGCCAATTGAATCTGACTGCAAAGACAGAACAAGGACTGACTGGAGTCACACTGACATCAACCCCCATAACATGGGGACAGCTCAAGAAAACCACACAGGAAGGTGAGAAACTGCTGGAGCAAAACGCCTGACTCCATGTTTATGGCCATGCTAGCTGTAATATCCTGTGTGGTATGTTTTCCCTGTGCAGAGGCAAAAACTTATTGGGCATATGTTCCTAACCCACCAGTAGTACAACCGGTACTCTGGAGCGACACTCCTCCCTAGCTATATCATGATCAGGGAGCGTGGACACCAGGACCCCTAACTCCCCCTGACACAGAGTGATTAGATTCTCAGAACAATGTTATCAATTATACTGCACCATTGGAGGGACTTCCTTAATGCGTCACCCAGGATGCATCACTCAACCACAGTTGCCTTGCAATTCAGTCCCAAGCATGCTTGAGTTACCATGGAAAAATTATGTACCTATTAGGCCTTAGCTCTATTAATATTACTGGTGTAGTTACTAATCACTCCTGGCCCCATCACCCAAATTGTATTATTGATTGTACAGAATGGGCTCCCTTTGATAATTCTCACCCCTCTCCTTGGACCCAGTGTCTTGGCCCCTTAGCTAGCCAACAGTCCATGTTAATGGGAGACATTATTGACTGGGGTCCCCATGGTCATCATTTAGATGGGAGAAGTGAGAATCAGACCTCATAGCATAAACTTTGCTGGCACTGGTGGTGAAAATTTAACATCTTTTCGCTACACCCCAATCTGCTACACCCCAATCTGCTACACAACTTGCTTGGCGCAGAATATGCTTTAGCCCACCTTTGCCTCAATGGCATTATCAAGAAAGAGAGGTCCAATTCAGGAGTCAATATGGAATACAGCGCTCCCATTTATGAATGGCAGCATTTGGGTAGGGACACTATCCAATAATAGTAATAGTGCTCAATGCAGTTTTAATGTTACCTTTGTAGAAAATACTACCACACAGTTTACAATTTGTATTTTTAATCCCTATGTTTTTCTAGCAGCAAAAAAGGACCAACTCCGGGTAAACAATGCCCAATTGATTTGTGATGCCTGTCAACTGTATCATTGCCTTAATCATAGCACAATACAAACATACAGCATATCCACCCTAATAATTCTAGGTCAGATTCCTGGATTATGGATTCCTGTAAATCTGTCCGAGCCTTGGGAGGCCACCCCCGCTTTACATTTTGTAAAACTCCTTTTTATTCAGCTTACTCATCGTGCTCATAGAGCCTTAGGCATGATAATTTTTGCTATAGTTTCCCTAGTCACACTAATAACCTCTGCTGTGGTGTCCTTAGTAGCACTGCACAGCTCCATTCAAACAGCTCAATGTGTGAAAAATTGGATGTGCACAGCCGACCAGGAATGGATGCTTCAAAATAAAATTAACACCAAGATACAAACAGAAGTAGTAATGTTAAAGACTACTGTTCTGTGGCTAGGATAACAAATACAAACGCTGAAGTTGCAGCAGCAATTTCATTGTCATTTTAACCCTACTCATATTTGTGTAACTAATTTGGAATATAATCAAAGTGAATATCCAGGGAAACTTGTAAAGGCCCATTTACAGGGAGCTTTTACATTCAATGTTACTTTTGATATTAATGATTTACACAGTAAAATCCTTAACTTGAATAAGCAGACTCAAGTGCTTCAGCCCTCTTTAAAAGCTTGGGCAGAATTCCAGCAAGGTTTAGGGAGCCTTAACCCTTGGACCTACTTCACACAGCACCTCAATGTCTTTTTTGTGATTATCGGAATAATGTTATTACATTTCTGTTTTTTGTTCATAGTCTGTAAAATCAGCTGGACCACCAACCGGCAATTGAGAGCTGCACAGCCTGCAATTACCTTTATTCAATTAATGCAAAAACAGAAAAGGGGAGAGGTTGGAGGCCAAAAGAATGAGGGTCGTGGCCAACTCAGTATACCACTGGAGGCTATATGAGCAAACAGCAAACTGTTCTCATGAATACAGGATGCTGGCAAGCTGACAACTGCATCTGCCGCCAGAAGGAATGCTGAGGGCAGTCACGTGCCAGGTGCAGTGTTCCTTGTGGTTATCTATAGGAACATCTGGAGGCTGTTGTATAAAGAAAGCAATTATGTGAGCCTGTGATAAATCAAGCAGCTGACCAACCATTACCTCTTCCTCCCTGTTGATTCTACCTAATAAATATGAAGGTCTGTAGAAGCTCAGGGCCCTTGTTCCCTAGAAGAAAGGAGCTGCCTGTCTCCTTTAAAACAGATCTTTTTGTCTTTGTCTTCATTTCTGCATTTGTTCTCTTTTGTTCAGTCCCAAACCGACAACCACAGGCCAGGATGGTCTTGATCTCTTGACCTCATGATCTGCCCGACTCGGCCTCCCAAAGTGCTGGGAGCCACCGCGCCCAGCCAAAGATGCAGTATTAAGTCATAATCATGCATGTATGTGTGTGTTTGAATAGACAGAGTCTCCCTCTGTCACCCAGGCTGGAGGGCAGTGACATGATCATAGATTGCTGCATACTCAAACTCCTGGGCTCAAGTGATCCTCCTGCCTCAGCCTCCCCAGCAGCTGAGACCACAAGCACATGCCACCACCCTGGCTAATTTTAAAATGTTTTCTGTACAGGCTGGGCGTGGTGGCTCACACCTGTAATCCCAGCATTTTGGGAGGGTGGGCAGGTCCCAGAAGTTTGAGACCAACCTGGGAAATATAGTAAGACCCCATTTCTACAAAAAAACAAAGAAAAATTAGTGGGTATGGTGCCATGCACCTGTGGTTCCAGCTACTCGGGGAGCTGAAGTGGGAGTATCACCTGAGCCCAGGAGGTTGAGGCTGCAGTGAGCTGTGATTGTGTCACTGCACTCCAGCCTGGGTAACAGAGTAAGACCCTGTCTCAACAATTTTCTGTAGAGGCAGGGGTCTCACTATGTGGCCCAGGATACTCTCAAACTCCTGACCTCAAGCAGTCCTCCCACCTTGACCTCCCAAAGTGCTGGAATTACAGGCATAAGCCATCATGCTGGGCTGATAAAATTAACTACAGGACATACTACAGTACCATAATAATTTTGTAGCCATCTCCTGTCGTTCACAGTGTTGTGAGTATTCACTTAAAGAACCCCATGATGTTAATCATCTCCACATGAGCAGTTCATCTCTCCAGTAAATCATATATTACAGTAAAAAATGATCTCTCAAGGTTCTAATATATTTTTCATAGTGTTTAGTGTGATATTGTAAACTTTAAATAACAGTATATGGCCTATATAAAGTGCCAATAGTGATGCTGGAAGTGCTCCCAAGAAGCAGGGAAAAGACATGACATTACAAGAAACAGCTGAATTGCTTGATATGTACTATAGATTGAGGTTTGCAGCTGTAGTTGCTCACCATTTCAAGATAAATTAATCCAGTATAAGGATCATTGTTAAAAAACAAACAAACAAGGAAATAAAGACATTGCTGCAGCTATGCAGCAGGCACAAAAATCTTGCATTTTCTGAAAAATATATTTTTTATCTCATTTAAAAATGCAGCTTTCATGTGGGTACAGAATTGCCATGGGAAAGGCATACAGAGAGATTCAAATACGATTTGAGAAACAGTCATTATATGACAACTCAAAGCATTAGGAAGGTGAGGGATCTAAAGCTGGAGAATTTAATGCCAGCAAGGGATAGTTTGATAATTTTAGAAAGATGTTTGGCTTTAAAAATGTCAAGATAATAGGAGAAGCAACTCCTGCTGACTACGAGGCAGCCAACAATGTCCCAGGTGCCATTAAGAGAACCACTGACAAGGAATTATATCAATCTGAACAGATTCGTTTTTTGTTTTGTTTTGTTTTTGAGACAGTTTTGCTCTTGTTGCCCAGGCTGGAGTGCAATGGCACGATCTCAGCTCACTGCAATCTCCACCTCCCAGGTTCAAGCAATTCTCCTGCCTCAGCCTCCCAAAGTAGCTGGGATTACAGGCACCCGCCACCACGCCCAGCTAATTTTTTTTGTATTTTTTAGTAGAGATGGCCATCTTGGCCGGGGTGGTCTTGAACTCCTGACCTCAGGTGATCACCCGCCTTGGCCTCCCAAAGTGCTGGGATTACAGGCATGAGCCACTGCACCCGGCCTCAACAGGCTTTTAATGCAATAAAGTGCCCTATTTTGGGAAAAACTGCCACAAAGGACATTTATTAGTAAGTAAGAGAAGAACACACCAAGATTTAAAACAGAAAGGGATAGGCTAACTCCAGTGTTTTGTTCAAATGTAGTTGGTTTTATGATAAGGACTGCCCTTATCTATAAAACTGCTAACCCCAAACCCTTGTACAAGCTGTCAGACTTTTGGTTGTACAACAAGAAGGCCTGGACAATGAGAACCTTTTTTTCTAGGTTGTTCTCATTAATGCTTTGTTCCTGAAGTCAGGAAGTGCCTTGACAGAAAGTAATTGCCTTTAAAGTTCTTTTGACGTTGTACAATGCCCCTGGCCAGCCAGAACCCCAAGAGATCAACACCAAAGGTGTGGAAGTGGTCTACTTGATCCTAAACACCCTCTAATTAGGCCTAAAGATCATGGAGTCATAAGAACCTTTAAATTAGGATCCCTAATCCCCACATTGTTCAAGGGTCAACTGTATATATTGACCAGTATTCATTGAACTGTACATTTTAAATGGCAAATTTTATTGTGTGTAAATTACACTTCATTAAATCTGTTTAAAGAGAAAAAAATAATCCATGAGTCCACAGACATAAATGAATGAACCAATGAATAAAGTAGGAAAGAAAAAGTTATACTTTATAGTAAAATGTCAGTTAAAATAGATGGAGATAGAAAATCATCAGAGCTAAACTGGTGAAGTAAAAGATTAATGAGGAAAAGGAGTTTTATATATTTCTAAAGAATCTTTCTTTTGGCCGGGCGCAGTGGCTCACGCCTGTAATCCCAGCACTTTGGGAGGCCGAGGTGAGCAGACCACGAGGTCAGGAGATGGAGACCATCCTGGATAACACGGTGAAACCCCGTCTCTACTAAAAATACAAAAAATTACCTGGGCGTGGTGCTGGGCGCCTGTAGTCCCAGCTACTCGGGAGGCTGAGGCAGGAGAATGGCGTGAACCCGGGAGGCGGAGCTTGCAGTGAGCCGAGATTGCACCGCTGCACTCCAGCCTGAGCGACAGAGAGTGACTCCATCTCAAAAAAAAAAAAAAAAAAAGAAATCTTTCTTCTATTTATTTGCATTTATATAGAAAAAAACAGTAGAGAGAATGTAAACAACCCAGTCAGGAGGAGACTCCAACACTGAAAAAAATTCATGAGTACCATATTTACATGTTTTAAAATCATATTTCGTCAGAATTATATTTTCACAACGATAGATATGGTAAAAATGATTTTGCACTTTCTTACAGTACCACAAAATATTTTAATTGAGCAAGAGAGTTCTTTTTTTTTTTTTTTTTTTGAGAAGGAGTTTTGCTCTTGTTGCCCAGGTTGGAGTCCAATGGCCCTATCTCGGCTCACTGCAACCTCCACCTCACCAGTTCAGGCAATTCTCCTGCCTCAGCCTCCCAAGTAGCCCGGATTATAGGCGCCTGCCACCATGACAGGCTAATTTTTTGTATTTTCAGTAGAGACAGGCTTTCACTATGTTGGCCAGGCTGGTCTTGAACTCCTGACGTCAGGTGATCCACCCACCTCAGCCCCCTAAAGTGTTGGGATTACAGACATGAGCCACCGCACCTGGCGGAGTGAGAGATTTCTAACCATAACTGAGACTTTGCTTATTCACATAACTTAATGGTTTATGTTACGAGATAAATAAAAATGATTAGTATTTGGTTAAAAAATTTTAGGCTGGACATGGCCTATTATCTAAGAAATTAGATATATTACATATTTTGCATACAAATTCATTACTAGCTGTGTGATTTGTAGATATTTTATGCTAATCATTTGTAGCTCCTCTTTTTATTGTTGTAACAAGATATTTTGAAGAGCATTGCATTTAATTATGAGATAATCTAATTTCTTAATTTTCCTGTTACAGTCTTGTTTGGTGTTTTTATGTAAGAAATATTTGCTTCACTATGATCACAAAGATTTTCCTCCATTATCTCCTAGAAGTTGTATGGTTTGGCCGGGCGCAGTGGCTCACGCCTGTAATCCCAGCGTTTTGAGAGGCCAAGGCGGGCGGATCACGAGGTTAGGAGATCGAGACCATCCTGGCTAACACGGTGAAACCCCGTCTCTACTAAAAATACAAAAAATTAGCCGGGTGTGGTGGCGGGCGCCTGTAGTCCCAGCTACTCGGGAGGCTGAAGCAGGAAAATGGCGTGAACCCAGGAGGCGGAGCTTGCAGTGAGCAGAAATCATGCCACTGCACTCCAGCCTGGGCGACAGAGCAAGACTCCGTCTCAAAAAAACAAAAACAAAAACAAAACAAAACAAATACAAAAAAAAATTTAGCCGGGCATGGTGGCGGGCACCTGTAGTCCCAGCTACTCAGGAGGCTGAGGCAGGAGAATGGTGTGAACCCAGGAGGCAGAGCTTGCAGTGAGCCGAGATCGCGCCATTGCACTCCAGCCTGGGCGACAGAGCAAGACTCCGTCTCAAAAAAAAAAAAAAAAAGTTGTATGGTTTTTGGTTTTACATTTATGTCTACGAATTATTTCAGGTTAATTTTTAGCATAGAACTTGCTGGAACATGGGTTAAATGGTCAGGAAAAATGGTAAATTAAGGATAAAAATTGCTACATTCTTTGGAAAATAAAAGCAAATAGCAAGATGATAGTGTTATTCATAGAGACAAAAGTGACTGAGAGTTAGACTTCGTGATAAAAGCTGAGAAAACTGCTCATTTTGGAGCACAGTTAAATATCTATCACAGAGGCAAATTGGAAGGTCAGGAAAAAAATTGGAAAAATGAATCTAGAACTCAGGAAATAGTAAGGATGGTTGGGAAGGTTTAAATTAGTAAATTGGAAGATTTCATAGAAAACTCATGAAGCTTAAGTGACCTGAGGATGCAGAAGTGACCACTGGGCTAAAGTGAAGAACAAATATGGAAAGAAGTGGCAGGCTTGCATGACACACATGCATTCAGTAAAGCAAACACATCACAACCCAGTGAGTATTCTCAATATCAGCACATCTCTTAAACTAGCACCACAATCAATAATCAAAATCCCCTTCAACCACCAATGGGTTCTAACTCCTAGAATTTATGATTTCTAGTGCTCTGTATTCTAACATAGATTTTGCTCATCTTTGCATTTTGTACTCTTTTGCTTAATTCTCAGTGGCATATCTTCATTTGGAGAGATGATTGTCTTTTAAGTCTAGTGGTGGCTTCTTGTCATCCTGGTCTTACTCCTCCTCTTCCTCGTGTTCCTCTTCCTCCTTCTGTTCTTTCTCTTCCTGCTTCTCGTCCCTTTGCATCTTTATCTTTATCTTCATCTTCATATTCTTTTTCACCAGAAATCCCTCAGGTTGACAGAGATGGTGGTATGTAGCTATATGTGCCACGTGTGGCCTAGAGTGTAGGACTGGTAAGATGTGACTCATAACCATATGGATAGACCATGTAATTCTGGGTTTAAAAAAAAAAAAAAAAAAACCTCTTCATAACCTACACTTCAGGGGCCCTTAGAGCTTCCTCAGTAAATTTCTGTTCATTTGTGTCTCTTTGGGTTGGTTTCCTACCTGGGGATGTGACAAAATGGATCACAGGCATTACAGTTTCAAGGTACATTTCCATAGAAGAGGATGACAAAATAATTGCCTTTACAAACATGTTTAGTTCCAAATAAAACAAGTAACTAACTGTTAAAAAAAAAAAGAAAAGAAAAGAAAATGAGTCATAGGAGGTTTCTCTTTGGAATTCTTAATTGTTTACCAACAGTTTCCCTAAATGCACCAAGATTCCACCCTCACATATGTGGCACTAGGCTACATGACCTTCCAGCTATGACAGGAAGCGTTTAAGTTTCTGCTGTAAAGGAAAGAAGAGATTCGGGGCAGAAAGTGTCCTGACTCTGGGGCATTACTGAACTCCTCTGCTGAGGAAGGAATTTTGGGGCCAAACAGCAACAATAAGTCTATCAAGCATATAGCAAAAATATTCCTGATAGTGTCACATGAACCACAATATAGAGATATCTAAGGATAATTAGTATCAGGGTCTGAGGTGAGATATTTATGGTGGGGCTAGAATACGTGAAAACAATGTTACAGGAATGGCAAGAACCAAATGAACAGAGATAATAGAGACTGTTAAATTATTTCAAGTCTTACTCTGAGTAATTACTCATGCATCACAACAAGAATGATTACTTCAAACTTTCTGATAACTATATAAACACATGCAAAGAAGGAAGCAATATTTTCCATATTATGGATTCTTTGGGTAGCTTTCTGAAATTCAAAACTAAATATTGCAAGCTAACTAAAGAGATGGAATTTCTTCTAGAATATCAAACAATACTTCAAGAAAGTTGTTTAAAAATAGCAGAAAGGTCAATATAATAAAATAAGTCAATATCAACATTCCACTAAATCATATTTAATGCAGATATTCATTTATATTTTAAACAGGCAATACGTAAAGTACCTACCTGATTATTCACTTTAAAGCTGGTGCAAATTAAAGTAACATGAAGGATAATAATGTTTTGCAGATTACTCTTTAAAAATAAATGAAACATATTTAGAGAATATGTGAACTTTTAGAAAAACAAATAAGAATAAATGTGACAAAGTTTGAATGAAGTAAGATTTATTCATTCATTTGTTTGTTTATTTACTTTTGAGACGGAGTCTCACCCAGGCTGGAGTGCAGTGGCACCATCTCTACTCACTGCAAGCTCCGCCTCCTGGGTTCACGCCATTCTCCTGCCTCAGCCTCCTGAGTAGCTGGGACTACAGGCGCCCGCCACCACGCCCGGCTAAATTTTTTTTGTGTTTGTTTTGTTTTTGTTTTTGTTTTTTTGGGAAGGAGTCCTGCTCTGTAGCCCAGGCTGGAGTGCAGTGGCGCAATCTCGGCTCACTGCAAGCTCTGCCTCCTGGGTTCACACCATTCTCCTGCCTCAGCCTCCTGAGTAGCTGGGACTACAGGCGCCCGCCACCACGCCCGGCTAATTTTTTGTATTTTTAGTAGAGACGGGGTTTCACCGTGTTAGCCAGGATGGTCTCGATCTCCTAACCTTGTGATCCGCCCACCTTGACCTCCCAAAATGCTGGGATTACATGCGAGAGCCACCGCGCCCAGCCCTCATTCATTTAATTTTTTGAGATGGAGTCTCACTCTGTTGCTCAGGCGGAAGTGCAGTGGCACCGTCCCGCTCACTAAAACCTCCACTTCCCAGGTCGAAGTGATTATCCTGCTTCGGACTCCCCCTAGTAACTGGGATTACAGGTGCATGGCACCACGCCCAGCTAATTTTTGTATTTTTGGTAGAGACAAGGTTTCACCATGTTGGCCAGGCTGGTGTTGAGCTCCCAATCTCAAGTAATCTGCCAGCCTTGGCCTCCCAAAGTGCTGGGACTGAATTAAGTAAGATTTAAGGGCTCATAAATTTGCTATAAAAAGTAACACTACTGGCATTTCATAATACAGATTATAATTACAGAAGTTATATAAATACAAGGAACTTGCATGATTCACTAGGAATTTTCACATATTAAAATATAAAATAAAAATGCTATAAGTAAACAAGAATATGATCAATCTACTAGCAGAAAATAGAACTTGCAACAAAGAGCTTTCTTTCTCTTTTGAATTTGGTCATTTGTGTAAAACAAACTGAGAAAAACATTTTGTAAATATTAGAAACTTAAAGCCAGCCATTAGAAAGTAATGCTTTTTCTTGGAAGATTAATTAATATTCAATCTATAAAATTTAAGGCATTATTAACTAAACTTTTAAATTAAATATTTTTAAAAATAATTTTTAATAAGGACAACTGATATTTTAACCCAGATTGAAGTAGCTCATGGA
Source organism: Pongo abelii (assembly GCF_028885655.2). Classification (NCBI taxonomy): domain Eukaryota; kingdom Metazoa; phylum Chordata; class Mammalia; order Primates; family Hominidae; genus Pongo; species Pongo abelii. The sequence goes on from NC_072005.2 coordinate 64,263,301, forward strand.
TTTGTCAGTTTCTTTAAACAAATGCTCAGATTTCTAAACATTTAAGTGTCCCAAGAGTGCACCTACAAACTTCATTTCTAGATTCATATTCTGTTACTCTATCTCTCTACATTCCAAACACATACGATTTCTTCCAACTCCTTAAGGCTGTATGGGATCATTCTACGTGATTTTCCCTCTGTCAGAGAGAATTGGACCCAATTATATTTCAAAATATATATTTTTAAAAATTTCCATGTATCCTCATAAAAGTGAGAGATTTCTCGTAAGTCTCTAAAGTTAAAATTTTATTTCTGTAACACTATTTCAAAATTTCCTGAACTTCTCTTCTGAAGATCCTAACATAATTAGAGTGGATAATCTTTGTATAATTGAGATAGTCATTTTTAGTTCCATTATGAGGTCCACCATGTGGGCAGGAATATAACTGGTGTTATATGCCATTGCATCCAAAATTTCTACCATTTAATAGTTTGCTACATGTTAACAAATATGGAAATGAATGATTACATGTCATGAAGAAAACAGACTCATAGCACTGTAATCAGATTACAAAATCAATTTGTCCTGGTCCTACAGGCAAAGCAGAACCGAGAGACCCAGGTGTCACTGCTGATAAGCACAAAGGGGTTGAATGCTGTGAAACACGAGGCCACTGGAACAGAGATGTTCACCATCCAATGGCCTGGGTTTGCAGCTAAAGTCATCCTAAAGTTAACATGCTACAGATTGAATACAAGGTGAACAAGGAGCAGACCAGGATTAGGATAGTGTATGTGGCTCTGGTCTCATGGGAAAGTCTGGAGGAGAGTCTGTGACTGTGAATGTGTTGGACTCGCTGCTTGTGCCCGTGCAGGACAAAGACCATGGAGCCACTGGCCCGGACCATGAAACCAAAACTCACAAAGTCAGGCGAAAAATATGTGATTGCCTAGAGTAAGTCCAATCTGTCTTGAATTGCACAGGAACAGACTCTGTAATGTATTTCTTCATTAAGGTTTTTCCTGTTCAATGGACCAGTCACTATTTTAAGAATACATGTGTTCATCAAGAGATGCAAAATCCAGCACAAGAAACAAGAGAAGCCAAGAACTTTGGGTATCTAATCTTGAGCTCCATCCACCTCCATATACTGGGGTTGAGGTTAATGGCTTGGAAGCCATTGAGGAGGCAGATACTGCTGAAGGAAACCCCTGTGCCTACTCTGTAATAATAAAAGAAAGTTTACATCCTGCATCATCCAGGAAACATTTTGACCCAAAGGCCTCCATTGTTTGAGGTATCCCTTTGTAGGAAAGGACCAAGCAGTTGGCTTAGGTTAGTTGGTTGAGAATCAGGTCTGTGGGTCTCAATTTCTGTCCAACGAGCAAAGGGAAGCTGTAAAGACAAAGGAGTGAGGAATTTCCCAGGATCCCAATTCCAGTCTGAGCAAGGAGGATTTCAACTTTTCAAACTCAATTGCCTCAATATCTAGAATGTGTTGATTTCAGTTAAAGTCAGAAGAATAAGTAGGAAAAAAAACATAGATGTCTTACCATCACCATGAAGAGTACTTTTCTGTGCTTATCCTATTGCATATTTCCCACTTTAATTGAGCATTGACACTTTATGGTTATTTGCCCAAAGGCAGTTCCTGAAAAACTGCATTGGAAATAGCCTCAGTGTCCATCTACAAGAGTCTGGGTGAATGAATGATAGCAAAACTGCATAACAGATCGCCACGACTTTAGAGATTAGTAAAGATCTCTGTGTATCCATCCCATCAGTATTGTTTCAGGATTTTTCCAACACCATTGAAAAATTAGGAAACACCTTGAACACAACACAAATTTTGTGATTGTTCCTGGTTGCTTTGTCTGCAGGGAAGATGAGACAAATGCAGAAAACTGTACCCAGCTAATCAAGTTATGTAGGAATATAAAAACTCATACAAGGACACAATTTGAAAATCTGGTAACGTCAGTTCCCCCTATGGTGTGAGCTAAACCCATCCATATTAGCGTTACACTTTCCATCTGATTTTATGTAATTCTCCTACCACCACTTCACAGTAACTCACAAGCTGCAACCCTTGACTCCCACTTTCACAGGAAAAATTCAGGCTTTTTAAGTAAAGTGCCATATTTATCACATTATTTATTTATTAAATATTTTACATGTGTAACATTGTGTTGTCTTACTTATTATACTTCTATATTTTATCTTTCACAGATGATATTTTGTGTTTCCATAAGCCCTGTGATTTTATTTTGTATTTTGCATAATTCCATGTTTTTCAGGAATGTGTACACTGCATTATTGCAGAACTGACTTAATGGAGTTTTTCCAGGGTATATTTTGCATTGAAAAATTCACATTCCAGGATCGTATACATATTTTTTGAAGCAAGTAAAAACATATAAAAGGACAGAGTGCTAATAGAGAAAAGGGACAGAACTCATACTTTATACAATTTTCTTCTGTTATACCTTTGTCTTTTTATAAATTTAAATATTGGGTGTTCTGTTTGGTGACAGAGTCTCGCTCTGTTGCCAGGCCGGAGTGCAGTGGCACAATCTCAGCTCACTGCAACCTCTGCCTCCCAGGTTCAAGTGATTCTTCTGCCTCAGCCTCCCAAGTAGTTGGGACTAGAGGCACGCACCACCACGCCAGCTAATTTTTTGTATCTTAGTGGAGATGGAGTTTCACCATGTTGGCCAAGATGGTCTCGATCTCCTAACATCATGATCTGCCCGCCTCGGCCACCCAAAGTGCTGGCATTACAGGTGTGAGCCACAGTGCTCGGTCGGTACATAATTTTTATACAATATTAAATCAAGGTGAAATTTGAAAAATCCATGCAATGAAAGGTGAAATGAACAAAAAAGCAAGCTTGATTGTGTGTCAGCATTATTGCCAATGCAGGCAAGATTTTTTTTTTTAAAGCCTTCATGTGGTTTTAAAACTTAGACACATATGTGAACACACACACACACACATACAACTAAATATAAGTAAAAGTGATGAAATCTGAATGAGAACATTGGAGAGGATCATTATCAATATCGTTGTTTTGATTTTATAATATAGTCTTGCAAATGTTATCCTGGAGAAACTAGATAATATAATGGATACACAGGATCTTTCAGTATTATTTTTTACAGCTGCATGTAAATCATCGATTATGTCTATAAACATTTTCAATTAAAAATTATATGGGTATATACAAGGCAAAAATATACACAAAAACATGTAAAAGTCATGTCCATAATCATGTTTTGGCAAAATGTATTGCTATTGACACATTGAAAAAATAAGCCTCTTAAAATTTGGCAATATTACACTAAAATTAGGTAATTTTAAGGAAATATAGAAGCACAATGTAAAACTTTTTTTTTTTTGAGACGGAGTCTCACTCTGTCGCCCAGGCTGGAGTGCAGTGGCACAATCTTGGCTCACTGCAAGCTCTGCCTCCCGGGTTCATGCCATTCTCCTGCCTCAGCCTCCCGAGTGGCTGGGACTACAGGCGCCCACCACCATGCCCAGCTAATTTTTTGTATTTTTAGTAGAGACGGGGTTTCACCGTGTTAGCCAGGATGGTCTTGATCTCCTGACCTCGTGATCTGCCCGCCTCAGCCTCCCAAAGTGCTGGGATTACAGGCGTGAGCCACCACGCCTGGCCCATAAAACTCTTAAAATATAAGGATCATGGCCGGGCGTGGTGGCTCACACCTGTAATCCCAGCATTTTGGGAGGCTGAGGTGGGCGGATCACCTGAGGTCGGGAGTTCGAGACCAGCCTGACCAATATGGAGACATCCCATCTCTACTAAAAATACAAAATTAGCTGGGCATGGTGGCACATGCCTGTAATCCCAGCTACTAGGGAGGCTGAGGCAGGAGAATCGCTTGAACCTGGGAGGTGGAGGTTGCAGTGAGCTGAGATCGTGCCATTGCATTCCAGCCTGGGCAACAAGGGCGAAACTCCATCTCAAAAAAAAAAAAAAAAAGGATCAGAAATAAATAATAGTGGAGACAAACGATTGTGATGCCCTACCTTGTTTTAACGTGATTGTCTCTCTTAGCTGAGAGAGCCGAACAGACTCCATTTTTGTCTCTTCACTTGCAGTCCCCTTATCCCCCTCCCTTAAGGACATAACTAGTGCAAGCTGACGCCAAGCACATCCAGGAATGCACTTACTGATAAGACACTGAGGCAAGCTGTACCAGCAGCTCCTATGAATGCGCTCAGTTAATGGTACCCAAAGCCCCTGCGTTTATCACTTTGTGATAATTAAGCCCCTGCACCTGGAACTGTTTATTTTCCTGTAACTGTTTCTGTAACCATTTATCTTTTAACCTTTTGCCTATTCTGCTTCTGTAAAAATTGCTTCAGCTAAACTCCCCCTCCCGTATTTAGATCAAGGTACCAAAAGAAATCTAGCCCCTTCTTCGGGGCCAAGAGAATTTTGAGCTCTAGCTTTCTCTCAGTCGCTGGCAATAAAAGGACTCCAGAGTTAGTCTTAGAGTGTGGCATTTCTCTATAACTCATTCGGTTACAACACTATAGGCAAAGATTACATTCATAAAGATATTTTTACAATATAGGTGTCTTATTTAATATGACTCCAATCTAAATGGTAATTTTTCTAACCTTTCTCAAGTAATTATAAAATGTCAAAATTATAAACAATTAAAAACTAAAGAGAAATAAAGACAACGAGTAGCAACAAAAGCTAATTGCTAAATATGGGGAAAAAAGGCCAGGCGTGGTGGCTCATGCTGGTAATTCCAGCACTTTAAGGCAGGCAAATAACTTGAGGCCAGTTCGAGACCAGTCTGGCCAACATGGTGAAACACTGTCTCTACCAAAAATACAAAATTATCCGGGGGTGGTGGTGCATGCCTGTAGTCCCAGCTCCTCGGGAGGCTGAGGCAGGAGAATCGCTTGAACCTGGGGGGTGGAGGTTGCAGTGAGCAGAGATTGTGCCACTGTACTCCGGCCTGGGCGACAGGATGAGACTCTGTCAAAAAAAAAAAAAAAAAAAAAAGAAAGAAAAGAAAAAGATGACATAATGTTTTTGCAATCTCATTTCAGTTCCACTTATGATAATAGATACATTATGTAATTTAGGTCACTAACATTTGAGGCAAAAAAACAGAATAAACACAAACGTGTGGGATAAGGGGATGCTGACCCCACTGTTAATGATCACCTTGGTTGGAGACCAAGGTTTTATCATACAGATGAAGCCTGCAGGTGGCAAGTTTCAGAGAAATAGATTGTAAATGTTTCTTATCAGACTTAAGGTCTATGCTGATGTTATTGCTGTAGGAGTAGAATGAGGCATATCCAACCCCTCTTCCATCATGGCCTGAACTAGATTTTCAGGTTAACTCTATAATGCTGAGAGGAGGGGTCCATTCAGATACTTGGGAGGCCTTTGAATTTTATTTTTGGTTATAGTTTCTACATTAAAGAAAAAAAGAAAAAAATTAAGGGCTGCGTCAATTCCCAATTGTCAAAATTTTTAATGTACTGTATGCAATATATGTCAACTTTTGTGTTGGGAAATGAAGATCAAATCGTATTCTTTTATCCTGTGTATGTAATAGGCTTTGCTGACCCTAGTTTGATGGGTTTTTTCTTTTGCCCTCTCTCTCTTGGATTGAGTCCTCATGGCGCCGCGGACTGCGGCGTGGTAGGAACTACACAACCCAGAATACTGTGCGCTGAGCGTGCCGGAGCCTTGGACCAATCATTGCCCAGGAAAGGGGCACCTCCGTAAGTGCGCAATACAACAGAATCTTCCGGCGTCTTTCCGGTGGTGGTTATTTTTGCTGCCTGCGAGCGCATCCGCTGGCTAGGCGTTTCCGGCTCGCTGGGTCCGGGCCAGGTAACTGGAGCCGGAAACCGGTGGAGGTGGTGTCCGCGGTGTCCGCCTGCAGAGGAGCTTGCCTGGTCTCGGTCTGAGCGTCGCCCAGCGATTTGCCACCGCACGCACACCGGGTCCCGGGCTTTACCGCGCGCCTCTCCAGGCCCCGCCCCGCCCAAAGTCCCATGGCCGCGGCAGCGCTAGTGAATACGCCGCAGGTGAGAGCGCAGTCCTCGGATCCTCACCTGGGTCCTCAGGCCCCGGATTGGGGTCACCTGCGTGGGTCTCTGCAGTTCAGGCCCCTTCTCCAGGACAGCGAGGAGTTCTGGGTGGGGTCCTCAGAGCTGACGGCAGTGAGGTGAAGAAGGGAGAGCGTTGCGTACCCTGGGGGCTGCACGCGCAGAGCCTGGGAGGTGCGCTGGGGTCGCGAGCATTCGGAAACTTGGGGGCGGACCGGTGTCTGCAGGGAGCAGAGAGAATGAGGAGAAGAAGGCACGGCTGCCATGGCAGCCTGAGCAGCCGGGCTTTTAATTCTGAGTCTTTGGGAGCCACGGAGGGTTGTGAACTAAAGGAGAACACGATCTGAGTGAGGGTCTGAAAAAAGATTTCAAAGGCAATGAGTGGAGAAAACAGACTGTTACGGAGTGATGAGGGTGGACGCAGGGATACTGGTGAGGAGACTGCTGTAGTAGACTCCAGGAGGATTATGGTGGATTCTGGACCAGACGGGTTGCTGAAGGGACCTAAGTAATAAGAATCTTGGTAGATCTTAAAGGTAAAGCCAGCAGGATTTTCTGCTGCATCATTTGTGCCTGTGAGCAAAAGTGGGAGTGAAGTATGATCCCAAGTTTTTCTTTTACCTGAACATCTGGAAGAGTTGACAAAGAAATCTGGTGAGGGAGCAGGTTTCAGGGAGATAGTAGGAGTTGAATTTTGGACGTGGTGTTTCTAAACTGCCACACAGTGAAGTTGTTACATGGGCAGTTGGAATCATAAGTAGAAAATTCATGGGAGGAGACTGACTCAGTGATGTGTAAATGGTGACAGGCTGGGGCCTAGACTCAGGCCAAGCCTTAAATTTAGACGGGAAATCTTAAGGTTTTAGTTTGAGCTGAAGAGAGGGAGGGCTGAGGCTGGAGGCTGGGAAAGTGTGGGTCGGCCTTGGCGAAGCTGCCTGCAGATAGGAGGGCCATGGGGTTCCGGGGGTACTTCCAAAGGGAAAGTGTAAGGAATACACACTGCATAGGATGGATTTGAGGGTGGGACACTGTGTAGAGTCACCATTCAGAAGACTTGGCGAACTGTTCACTCTATGTGGAGCCAGAAAAAGGTCAGCCAGACTAGCAGAGCAGCCCAAGCCCAGCAAGAGCAGCTCTCCCAGGAAAATACAAGTTTAGACTGTATAGATTTAACAAATTAAATTTATGCAAGCAATTACTTAACCGATTAAAATGTCACTATAACTCTGTGCTCTAATAAAAAATAAATGTTTGTTTTTTGTCATGCTTTCCTGGCACAGAATTCCTAAAATCGTTGTAATTTCCTCAGTGAAAAGTGTCTTGTGATAAGTCATGGACCGCATAACAACAATGTTGACCACATCAATGACGGTGGTCCCATAAGATTATGATACCATATTTTTACTGTACCTTTTCATTTTCTTTCTTTCTCATCAGGAGGCAAACTGCATTTTCTAAGTTTATAAATCTTTAAATGCACAAATAATTATCACTGTGTTACAATTGCTGACAGTATTTAGTATAGTAACTTGCTGTACAAGTTTGTAGCCTAGGAGCAATAGGCTATACCATTTAGTAGTTGAACAATGAATGTCTGAACAGTAGTTCCCCCTTATCCTCAGAGGATACTTTTCAAGACCGCCAGTGGAGGCTTGAAACTGCAGTTAGTACCTAACCTATATATACTATGTTTCTTCCTAGACTACATACCTGTAATAAAATCCAGTTTATAAATTAGGCACTACAAGAGGTGAACAGTAATAACTGGAAATAATATAGAACAATTATAATATACTTTATAAGTTAATAAAAGTTATGTAACTGCAGTTGAGACAATAAAAAAGCAAAAGTTAAATTGTAAAAAACATTATGTGAATGTGGTATCTCTCTAAATATCTTACTATACTATTCACCCTTCTTGTGATGAAGAAGGGACTAAACTCAATAGAGTGAGATTTCCTCACACTACTTAGAATGGTGCACTATTGGCCGGCGCGGTAGCTCACACCTGTAATCCCAGCACTTTGGGAGGCTGAGGCAGGCAGATCACAAGGTCAGGAGATCAAGACCATCCTGGCTAACATGGTGAAACCCCGTCTCTACTAAAAATACAAAAAATTAGCTGGGCGTGGTAGTGGGCACCTGTAGTCCCAGTTACTCCAGAGACTGAGGCAGGAGAATGACGTGAACCCGGGAGGCGGAGCTTGCAGTGAGCCGAGACACGCCACTACACTCCATCCTGGGCGACAGAGTGAGTCTCCGTCTCCAAAAATAAATAATAAATAAATAAATAAATAAATAAATAAAGGATGGTGCACTATTTAAAACATGAATTGTTTATTTCTAGAATTTTAATATTTAATATTAAAATTTTAATATTACTATTTTCAGACTGAAGTTGAAATTTAATACTTATAATTTTCACACTGAAGTTGAATGTGGGTAACTGAAACTGCAAATAGCAAAACAGCTGATAAGGGAAGACTTCCATACTTGAATTTTATGAGATGGCTTAGGGTGAGCAGACAGGGTGGAGTCTCTAGATAGCCTCAGAGTGGAGTCAGTCACCAGACAAATCAAGTGATTATAGAATTTGAACTTTAAGCCCCACCTCTGGCATCCAGGGAGGGGAGCAGAGATCTGGAGATTAGGTTATATAAAATCTTGAACAATGAGTTCTAGAAGCTTCAAGGTTGTGAACACTTGGAAATGCTGGGAGAGTGACATAAGAGAGCATGGAAGTACTCTGTCTTACCCCCTCTCCCAGTACCTTGCCATATGCATCTCTTTGATTTGGCGGTTCCTGAGTTACATCCATTATCATAAACTGGTAAACATAAGTAAAGTATTTTCCTGAGTTCTGTAAGTGGTTCTAGCAAATTATTGAACGTAAGGAGAGAAGTCATGGCAGCCCCCAAATTTGTAGCCAAGGGGAGAAAATTACGGTGGTCTGGACATTGGCTTGCAATTGGCATATGAAGTGAGGGCAGTTTTGTACGACTGAGCCCTTAAACCTGTTGGTTTAGCTGCAACTCCAGGTAGTTAGTGTTAGAATAGGATTGAATTGTAGGACACCTAGTTGGTATAAGAGTCAGAGAATGGTGTGGGAAAAGACGCTACATATTTATTGTCAAAGAATCACAGAAGCCTCTAATAATTTGAAAAGATATCACATTCACATAAAGACTTAAATGGCAAGTAAGAAACACCAAAATTTTAAAAAATGTTTACAGAAATCTTAATGCAGTAGTCAGTACTAGCTAAATCTTAGCATTGGACACGTATGAATGAGTTTGATGCCTACAATAGCACTACGAGATAGCCACCATTAAGTGTTTCCATTTTACAGATGAAGGCAACCTCAGAGAGGTTAGGTCTTTGTCTAGTGTCACACAGTTGGCAAGAGCAACTTACCCTTTGTAAATGCCACCTTGAACACCTTTATTTCATAGCCTCCCTCTTCCTACAGATTCCCATGGTAACAGAAGAGTTTGTGAAACCATCACAGGTAAGTGGAAGAAGTCCCAGGTCTTCACTGGCCCTGTTCCCTAAAGCCATGGTTCTGGCCCACAGATGCAGGTAACACTGATGTCCTGGGACTCTTTTTCCTTCATCTTGGGTCCCTGGGGTCACCTCAGGCCCAGGATGATTAATCAGGGTCAGGAGTTAATACAGAAATGTTCCCATTTCTGCATCCAATAGGATGAAGTGATGAAAGGTTTCCTGGGCATAGGTGCCAGCATGTCCAACTGCTTAGAGATGAGAATGATACGGGCACATATAGGGAACTGCAAGTCTCTGTGCACTGTGGCCAAAACTTTTGCAGTTTGAGCTGTGACAGAACTAACATGAGTTTCTTTTTCCTTCTTTACAGTCTCACAGATACATGATTTGTCCTTTTTATAGATCTTAGCAAATTCAGAGTACAATATTTTTTTTCTTGTTAAGAACTCTCACCTTTTCACTTAAAGGAAATACTTCACAGGTTGTCTTTTACATATCTGAATGGCTGGTATTATCGCTCTTGTGCTTTGGGGGTATTAAGTAAAATAAGCGTTACTTGAACACAAGCACTGTGATAATGAGACAGTTGATGTGATAACCAAATGGCCACATAGTGATTAACAGGCAGGTAGTGTATTCAGCATGGATCTATTGGACAAACGGATGATTGATGTCTTGGGCAGAACAGCGTGGGACAGTGTAAGATTTTATCACTACTCAGAAAAGCACGTCATTTATAATTTTTGGGTTGTTTATTTCTGGAATTATCCATGTAATATTTTCAGACCACAGTTAACCAGTGGTAAATGAAACCATGGAAAACAAAATTGTGGCTAAGAGCGGGGACGACTGTATATGTATTCAGTGCTATACATTTTATTCTAAGCACCGCTTCCACTGCATCTCACAAATTCTAAGTTGTGTTTTCATTTCATTTAGTTCAAAATATTTTTAAATTTGAGTATTTCTTCTTTGTTCCATGTGTTGTCTTGTTTACATCTCCCAGGTATTTTGGGATTTGCCAGCTCTCTTTCCATTACTGCTTTCTAGTTGAATTCCATTGTGATTGCAGAGCAGACCTTGTATTATTTCTAGTAAATTTATTAAGATGTGTTTTATGACTGTGTATTGTAAACTGGGGAGTAAGTGACCTTCGTGGGGTCTCTAGGATCATTCCAACACTGCCATGGAAATGAAACTCTGAGAGGCATAAAGGATTTATTATATTCATAGGTCCTCATAGAGGGTGGCACAGCAAACCATGCATGGAGCCATATGGAAAGAGCTCTCAGGGAGTGGACTCAACCAAGCAGGCAGGGAGCCAAGAGGGAGAGCAAGGACCTGTGGGCAGATGCCTTTCCTACTGTGTTTGAATGTCATTCAGTCACAGTCAAAGGAGGAAAAGAAGCGGAGGTTGTGACAGGGACCAGTCTTAGCATGATGGGGACCTGGTCACTGGGGTGGGTTGCTCATAATGTATTGGGGATGTTGAAGCATCAGGAAAATAGGAAGTTTTAAAGATTTCTAAAACAGGCCAAGAATGTGGTCTGTCTTGAATATTCCTGTGAGCTTGAGAACAGCATGTATTCTGTTCTTGTTAGACAAAGTAATCTAAAGATGGTGATTATGTCCAGTTGATTGATGGTGTTGTTGAATTCAGCTAAGTGTATTGGTTTTCTGCCCACTGTATCTGTCAGTAACAGATAGAAAAGAGTGTGGAAGACTTCAATTATGATGGTGGATTGATCTGTTTCTCCTTGAAGATCTGTCAGTTTTTGCCTCATATAGTTTGATGCTCTGTGGTCAGGCATGTATGTGCTAAGGATTCTTATATCTTTTTGGAAACTGCCTCAACCTCCCGAGTGGCTGGGATTACAGGCGCCCGCCACCACGCCCAGCTAATTTTTGTATTTTTAGTAGAGACAGGGTTTCTGCACATCGGCCAGGCTGATCTCGAACTCCTGACCTCAGGTGATCCACCCGCCTCGGCCTCCCAAAGTGCCTGTGATGTTTTCTCAATAGCTAGACATGATGAGCTCAGTAAAAGGAATTGCTGTAAATCGGCCTTTAATAATGTGGTGGTGAGGTGTGTCAGCGGGCAGGGGAAGCATTTTAAGTCCCGCAGTTAGGTCTCAGTATTTTAGTGAGCCTGTTCCTCTTGACTGAAATTCACATGTGTTTCTAAATTGTGTTTTGTTATGCTTTTTCTCTCTCATTATGTGGAAGAGGAATACTAGAGTGGGTTGTAGTTGGTTATTTCCCTTCCCCCAGATAGATTAGGGTCTGATAGTACCTCTGCAGGTTAGGCTCTGGTTAACTGTTGTCTCCCAAGGGCAGGCTTTGTTTAGAGGAACACATTGCTATGGCATATTTTAAAATGATTCATTTTCCCCTCTCTGCTGGAAGCACAAGGGGATTTTTTTTCCCCAGTAATCACCATGAGAACTTGGTTAAGTTTCTGGAGGTAAATATTGCAAGATTGTGGGGGCCCCCATCACTGAGTGCCTCTTGAATTTTCAGCTCACAGAATTGTCCACACAGACCTTCCAGCAATTTATGTGTTATAGATTGGGTTTTCCTGACCTGGCACTAGTTTGCATGATGGTTTCCTTTCATGAGTTTCTGCTCTTGTGAGCCTTGATTCCCCTGTATTCCCTTGTTTGTCTCTCCAGTCTTGTGGGCAGTGGTGTGTCCTGTGCCCTTCCTTATCTTTCCAGTGTGGATCCTAGAAGAATTGTCCGTTTTTCAGTCTAACTCTTTACTTGCTATTGTGATAGAGTGGCCACTTCCAAGCTCCTTACATGCAGAATAGGAAACCAAAGTCCAGGAGTTAGGCCTTGACAATGTGGAGTCTCATGCTGGGACTTCTTGGTGGTGGTGTTAGGTGCACAGCAAGAGACAGACACGTGGAGTTCAGGGAAGGATCCAAGTGAAAGCTGTCCATCAGCCAGTGGCTGGCCTGTGGACCATGGCAGATTTAAGAGGAACACTCTTCAGGTCATAGTGGCAGTCCCATCAGTGAGGAAGGGTGTAGAGAGTATTCTCTAATGACTGGGTCTCTTGCGTGGTCACCTAGATAGAAGTGGGAACCATCACTAAGACAGATAAAGAAGAGTAGTAACCATGGGTGTGTGGGGGTAGGATGAAACGGGTGTCCAGCTGTTGGCACAGTCTTTAAATGGGGAATGGTTAAGAGATTCGTTCAGAGGCAAAGCAGTAATAGAGGTCAAATAACACCAAGGTCAGGGCTGGTGCTTTTTCTCCCTTCTCTTGGCTCAGACTTTTGTTGGTAACTCTTGGTAGGGCCTAAGTAGTTCAGACAGTGTGACAGATTAGGTTAAAAGCAAATGAGATTGACTGGGAGAGTCATTCAGCCTGAGGTGGGAGCAGCTGGGGGCTAGGCTTTGACTGAGTATAGGTGGAGAGAGGAACGATATGACTGGTGTGGGGACAGCACAGGCAACACTGAGGTGGAAGTGGACTTTGGCAGCCTGAGCTCACACAAGGTCTGAGTGGCTGAAATTGGAACAAACAGCCAGGCCAGATGGGGAAGTCTTCATAACAGTCCTGAGACTGCCTCTGGCTTGGGTCTAACAAAGATGTGTGGTGGTGCTGGATCCTTGTTGCATTTAGCAAGTGCTGCCTGGGTCCCTTGAGCAGAGTGGCATGTGGAGAAGCCAGTGAAGTACCTGTGTCATGGATGCTGAGGGCAGTGGAGTTCAAGGTGTAGCAGTCATGATCTGGAGATGTGTTCCCATGAATGGTGTGCAACCGGGGAGAGAGTATGGCTGTACTCAGGATCCTTGTACTGGCACTTTAAACCAAGACGGTAAGCACAGGTTTCAGTTTATCTGGGTCTCCAGGGAGGTGAACTAGCAGGAGCGTGGATGAGATTCCATGATGTAAGGCCCAGAGCCCAGTGGGAGACACCATAAGGACCTGGTATCTCCTCTGAGTTGGAGAACTAGGGAGGAGGGAGATTTACTGGGGTTCCTGGGGATTGAGTCTGCTCATGATCTCATCTGCCCCCATCATGCAGGGCCATGTGACCTTTGAGGATATTGCTGTGTACTTCTCCCAGGAGGAGTGGGGCCTCCTTGATGAAGCTCAGAGGTGCTTGTATCATGATGTGATGCTGGAGAACTTTTTGCTTATGGCCTCAGTAGGTAAGATCTCTTAAAACCACACCATCAACCTCTGCTGGACTCTGCTCTTCCCCTTTTTCCAGGAGTTTCCTGTCTTTCCCAGAATTGGACATGGGCCCTTCTTCTTTCCTTGGTTCTTGACCTGTGGAAGACATAGGCGTTGTGGTTGCCAGGCCTGGGTTTTTTCTGCCCCAACATCTACTGTCCTGAAGCCTTTTAGTTAAGAGTTTGGGTTCAGACTCTTGTAACTTGCCTAACTGACACCACTTGGTTTTGCCACTCCTTGCTAAGGTAACTGTTCAGTTCTGTGGTGGACCTGTGTTACAGGTTCTCCCCCTGCCTTTAGTAGACATGTCTTTGGACCTCCCTTTCTCAGGAATTACAGGTACTTACATGGTTACTATTTGTAGGGAACCCTAGATTATGACAGCAAGACCCTCTCCCAAGGGTTTTTTTGTAATGAATTTCCCTCCTGTAGTCTGTCATGGGTTGGGGCACCCTGGGCCAGTGTTGTTGACCCACCTCCCTGTTTTTCCCTTAGGATTTCTTCTACCTTCCAGGACCCACATAGTCTCCTGACTTAAGCCAGGGACAGGGGAAAGGCCTGTGTTCCTGAAAGGGTAGTGAAGTCTTCAGCCACAGCAAGGGGGGTTAACAAGGTTTGGGACCTGTGAGTAGGAGCAGTGGGAGGGCATGATTTGAGGGCTGAACTCAAATCATACCAGGCAAATGTCCTATGTTCCCCACTATTTTGGTGCCAGGGCTCATGGCCATACCTCATTTTTCTCTTTTCTCTGCCTACTTGACAATTTGCCTACTTGTCGTTTCTACTGTGATTGTCCCCCACCTCTGTTCTCCACATCTCTCCTGTTCCTATTCTGCTGTGTTCTCCAACATTAGCCTATACCTAATGTATTTAATATTATGAGCTGTGCAGATACAGATGTTCCTTAGCTCATGATGGGGTTATATCCTGATAAACCCATTGTAAGTTGAGAATATCATAAGTCAGAAATGCATTTAATACACCCAACTTATTAGACATCCTAGCTAAGCAACACAGTAGAGTGTCAGTTGTTTAGCCTGGTGATTGCATGGCTTACTGAGAGCTGCAGCTTGCTACCACTGCATCACAAGAGTATACACACTGTGTATCACTAGCCTGGGAAAAGTTCAAAATTCAAAGTATGGTTTCTACTGAATGCATCACTTTTGTATCATCATAAAGTGGAAAAATCATAAGTTCAACCATTATAAATCAAAGACTGTCTACTTAAACTCTCAAACATCAGCTATCCAGTTGTAATTGCATTTTCGTGGGGTGACACACATTCTATGCAGGTCTCCCCTGTCTCCATCAGACAACGTCCTATTGAAAACCATTGACAGAGAAGGGAGTTGTATACCCCCTGCCTCTCTTCCCACCACAGTACCCGATTCCTTGTTCTCTTGCTGGTTATGGGTCTTCCCCTACATGGTAACCTTAAGAGGCCTAATACTGCAAGTATTATCTTCCTTGACCTGACTCCAGCTCCCTTGTCCTGAAAACAAACCCATGGCCTGGGTGCGATGGCTCATGCCTATAATCCTAGCACTTGGGGAAGCTGAGGTGGGAGGATCACTTGAGCTAAGGAATTTGAGACCGGCCTCGGCAACATAATGAGACCCGTATCTCCACAAGAAATTAAAAAAAAAATTAGCCAGATATGGTGGTATATGCCTGTAGTCCCAGCTGCTTGGGAGGCTGAGATGGGAGTGTCACTGGAGCTTGGAAGGTCAAGGCTGCAGTGAGATATGACTGCAACTGCACTCCCATCTGGGTGACAGAGCAAGACCCTATCTCAAAAAAAAAAAAAGAAAAGAAAAAGAAAAACCATGGACTCATCCCTCCCTGTGTTCCACAGGTATTTGTAATAGAGCTGTTTCCTTCCACCACAGTCTGCATATACTTCACTTGCATTTTTATGCTTTTAGGTTGTTTGCATGGAATAGAGGCTGAGGAGGCCCCTTCTGAGCAGACTATTTCTGCACAAGGAGTGTCACAGGCCAGGACTCCAAAGCTAGGTCCTTCCATCCCAAATGCTCATTCTTGTGAGATGTGTATCCTGGTCATGAAAGACATTTTGTATCTCACTGAGCACCAGGGGACACTTCCCTGGCAGAAACCTTATACTTCTGTGGCCAGTGGGAAATGGTTTTCATTTGGTTCTAACCTGCAACAGCACCAGAACCAGGACAGTGGAGAGAAACACATCAGAAAGGAGGAGAGCAGTGCCTTGCTTCTGAATAGCTGCAAAATTCCTCTGTCAGACAATCTTTTCCCATGCAAAGATGTTGAGAAGGATTTTCCAACCATCCTGGGCCTTCTTCAACACCAGACCACCCACAGCAGAGAAGAGTATGCACATAGAAGCAGGGAGACCTTTCAACAAAGACGTTACAAATGTGAGCAAGTTTTCAATGAGAAAGTTCATGTTACTGAGCATCAGAGAGTCCACACTGGAGAAAAAGCTTATAAGCGTAGGGAATATGGGAAATCCTTGAACTCTAAATACTCATTTGTTGAACACCAGAGAACCCATAATACAGAAAAGCCTTATGTATGCAATGTATGTGGGAAATCATTCCTCCATAAACAAACACTCGTTGGGCACCAGCAGAGAATTCACACTAGAGAAAGGTCTTATGTGTGCATTGAATGTGGGAAATCCTTGAGCTCCAAATACTCACTTGTGGAACACCAGAGAACCCATAATGGAGAAAAGCCTTATGTGTGCAATGTATGTGGGAAATCATTCCGCCACAAACAAACATTTGTTGGACACCAGCAGAGAATCCACACTGGAGAGAGGCCTTATGTATGTATTGAATGTGGGAAATCTTTTATTCATTCCTATGACCGCATTCGACACCAGAGAGTTCACACTGGAGAAAGGGCTTATCAGTGCAGTGAATGTGGGAAATCCTTCATATACAAACAGTCACTTCTTGATCACCAGAGAATCCACACGGGAGAAAGGCCTTATGAGTGCAAAGAATGTGGGAAAGCCTTCATTCACAAAAAAAGACTTCTTGAGCACCAGAGAATTCATACTGGAGAAAAGCCTTATGCATGCATCATATGCGGGAAATCATTTATCCGCTCATCTGACTACATGCGACACCAGAGAATTCACACTGGAGAAAGGGCTTATGAATGCGGTGACTGTGGGAAAGCCTTCATCTCCAAACAGACACTTATTAAGCATCACAAAATCCACACTAGAGAAAGGCCTTATGAATGCAGTGAATGTGGAAAAGGCTTCTACCTTGAGGTTAAACTTCTTCAGCACCAAAGAATCCATACTAGAGAAAAACTTTGTGAGTGCAATGAATGTGGAAAAGTCTTCAGCCACCAAAAAAGACTTCTTGAGCACCAGAAAGTTCACACTGGCGAAAAGCCCTGTGAGTGCAGTGAATGTGGGAAATGCTTTAGACACCGCACCAGCCTCGTTCAACACCAGAAAGTTCACAGTGGAGAGAGGCCTTACAACTGCACTGCATGTGAGAAGGCCTTTATCTATAAAAACAAACTTGTTGAGCATCAGCGAATCCACACTGGAGAAAAGCCGTATGAATGTGGTAAATGTGGGAAAGCCTTCAACAAAAGATATTCCCTTGTCAGGCACCAGAAGGTACATATAACAGAAGAGCCCTAGCAATTGTTGGGATGTGTAATTGTCTTATTCATTGTAAATCACCAGAGAGCTGATTTTTCAAGGGATCCAACAGACAGAAATTCACCCTCATATATCTGCGTATCAGTAGTTGAAAGATTCACTACAAGGTCCAAGTACTTGGGAAGCTTTCCAGAGATTACTTGTACTTTCTAATCTGCCCAGTGTAACAACAGACACTACCATGTGGCATATCCTCACAGTTTTCATCAGTCACTCACATGTGCTCAAGGAATGCAGACCACTGTGCTCACCAAATTCTGAAGGGAATAATATAATAAAAGCCTATTGACGGTCCTCTTCCATCTTGCTGAACTGTTCAAGGCAAAGACAAAACCCAACTTTGACCAAGAAGAGCAATCTGGATTCTTATAGCCCATGGAGGTTTACCTTCTTCATAGGTTTTTTTTTTTTTTATGTGATTGCCATAGTGGGATATTCCCTCCCCCACATTACCCAAGAGGGAAATGGGCTGTCTTACCATGTGCTGATGTATGTGTTCTGCCAATGTGAAGGGTGAACAGCTCCAACTTTATGTCCCCCCAGGGACATAGTATGAGATCAGAAAATAGTTCTTAGTCCTGTTTGTCTTAATTTTTATTGGTTTCCAAGGTTTCCTAGGAAGGAGAGCAGAGCTGTGTGGTCCTAATCATGGTGTCAATGCCAGATTTATTTGTAGGTCCAGAGGTCTCCCTGAGAAGAGGCATTTGTGACAAACTCAAGTGCTGGGACCTGCATGAATTGTTTATTTGCAGTGATGCTCCATATTTCCTAGCACTGTTCATGTCATCTTATTTCCCAGGTCCTTCATTGTAGCCATGGGCACTGAAGGACTGAATTGGTAGGTAGGTCACTGGTTGTAAGACCTACTGGGGCCCGGTAAGAACAGTAATTGGCCCAGAGAGGTAGGTGTGATAAACAGAGTAGAAAAGATTGTAGCAAAGAAGAGTGAATGTGTCCCATCCAAAGGTGCATCCAGATATGTCTGTGTTACTATGGCTTCATGCTTTGGGGGTATATAGAAATTCTCAGGA
This sequence comes from Pongo abelii, assembly GCF_028885655.2. NCBI lineage: Eukaryota > Metazoa > Chordata > Mammalia > Primates > Hominidae > Pongo > Pongo abelii. The sequence continues at coordinate 64,281,793 of NC_072005.2, forward strand.
CCTCAGACCTTTGATTCTCCTTTAGCAACACATCGTCGGCATAAGGCATCTAAAGATTTTGTGGACTCTCATAACTTATGTACTGTTTTTCAGATGATTGCAGCACGGGCAGGAAAGCAGGATTTGAGAGAACATACACCTTGCCTTCCAGATATGTGGTTTTTGTGATTCACCCAGATCTGTTGTGCCAGTTAGGAATTATCTTTATTACTTCCCGTTTATTGCCACTGCTGAGAAGGCTGTCCTTCCTAACTTGTGAGATGAATCCTTAATAATAAGTAAATCTTGTGTTATCCTATAGTCTGGTTTTCCAAAAGGAGAGGCAGACACATATTTTTGTGTGGAACCATTTATCTTAAAACATTGAGGTGCAGTTTTCATACACAAAACCTTCTATCTTTTTAAGAATTCTGCCTGTATGGTTGATTGCCCAATTAATGGGTTTTGATAGTCATGTAAGCTCAGTGTCTTGTCTTAGAAATATGTGTGTATAGGCTGGGTGCGGTGGCTCACGCCTGTAATCCCAGCACTTTGGGAGGCCGAGGCAGGTGGCTCACCTGAGGTCAGGAGTTCGAGACCAGCCTGACCAACATGGTGAAATCCAGTCTCTACTTAAAATACAAAAATTAGCCAGGCGTGGTGGCGTCCATTTGTAATCCCAACTACACAGGAGGCTGAGGCAGGAAAATTGCTTGAACCTGGGAGGTGGAGGTTGCAGTGAGCCAAGGTCGCGCCATTGCACTCCGGCCTGGACAACAGAGCGACACTTCTCAAAAAACAAAAACAAAACAGATAAGAAATATGTGTGTATATATTCTATTTTGTCTTTTCATTCACCTTATTTCATAGTCTTCCAAATAAAATGTTCTTAATTTTGATGAAGTCTAATTTGTCTGTTTGTTCTTTTACTGTTATTTTGGTGCTATTAAAAAAATTTTATTCCTCGGCTGGGCGCGGTGGCTCATGCCCGTAATCCCAGCACTTTGGGAATCACCTTAGGTGAGGAGTTTGAGACCAGCCTGGCCAACATGGCAAAACCCCGTTCTACTAAAATACCAAAATTAGCATGGCAAAACCCCGTTCTACTAAAAATACAAAAATTAGGTGGTGGGTGCCTGTAGTCCTAGCTACTTGGGAGGCTTAGGTGGGAGGATTGCTTGAACCCGGGAGGCGGAGACTGCAGTGAGCCAAGATTGCGCCAGTATACTCCAGCCTGGGTGACAGAGCAGGACTCCCATCTCGGGAAAAAAAAAAAAAATTGTGTAATTATAGGAACTTTGGAAACATTGTTACTCAACTGATATACATAAGGTATTTATTTTGTAAATTATTTGCAATATTAGAATTTCTGTCAGTTTACAGTATTTCTCTGCTGTTATTCTGACCTTAACACATTGAAAGAGTTCTTAATTTTGCTTTGCCATCCCTTACGCATACTTAATTTTTGTTATTTTGCCAAATTCCAGTTATCTTTACAAGATCATTTTTTTTTTTAAAAGAGCTAACCAGACAATCAAATTTGCCCTTGTTATTCCCACTTCCTATATAGCTTGTCTGCCAAACTCTTTATGCCATTATTCTCATCAGTCTCATTCTCAGGGGTTTCTCTGAGCAAATCCATATAAAAGTGGAACTATATGACATTTCCTGCCCCATTCTCATGCATTTTTAATAGGTAAATTTACCATTTTAAATAGTTTTAAAATTATCTTCACTGTGTGTGCTTTGGATTTAATCCTTACTAATGATTAAGATGCTCTAAGAATCAATGTAAAACTCATTTTAAAGCCAGCAGCATAATTTTGTGAGATATGCCTGAGTATTCAAAAATCCTAACAAGTCAAAAATATTAATTAAAATCAATGTTTAATCTTTCCAATTAAATACTTCCATTCCATAAACTTCAGAACCAAAGTTAGATACCAACAAGAGACTGAAGATAAATACAGTGTCAATAGTATCAAGGGACTAGCCCATATACTTGAAAATCTTATTAATCATCAATAAAGTATCCCACCATAAACAAAATACACAATAAAAAGTCAAGATACAAATAAAGACAGGCCAATATATGAGTAGACCATTGACAGAAGAGGAAAAACAAAAGGCAATGAAAAGATATGAACTAATGTTCAAATGTATTTCAATATGAGAAATACCAGATATATTCTATATCATTTTAAACTTCTAAAATAAGAAAAACTGGAAAGCTGGGTAATTCTAAATATTGTCTGGGACACAGTGATACAGAAACACTTTTGTCCATCGTATGGGAGAGGAAAGGGCAATGTATAACATAATTCCAGTTACATACTAGATCACCGTATGACCTAGCCATTCAGCTGCAAGGTACATTTCTCATGTATGTCCATAAGTTTATTTGGAACATAATACTGATGACCTTATTTTTAAGGTTGAATCAAGCTGATGGTGATATATTTCATAGCAGGAAAATGGAGGAAATACATGTCCATAATCAGGATTTGAATCAAGGATGAAAGCTTCATGATGTAAAATATTACATGGCAGTTAAAAACAATTGGCTAGAGGTAAGCCCATGAAATATAGGATAGAAATACAATATTTTGCTGTAGTTTGAGTGAAAAAGAAAAAAAAAAAAAGAATTGTGAGGTCTACAATAAAACATAATTTAAAAATAATACCACAAAAACTCCAAAGAAAAAAAACCAAAACAACCCAGACACTTCTTACTAGAACAGATGTTCCATGCTTCTCTCTCGGCTTCTGGTAGCCCCATGTGTTCCTTGGCTTGAAGATGTTCTTCCTGTGTCTTCACATCGTCTTCCCTCCGTACATCTGCTTCTGTGACCAAATTTCCCATTTTTATAAGGACACAGTCATAGTCAATTAGGAACTAACCTAATGGATTAACTAACATGATTACCTGAGGTTCTGAGGGTGACGACTCCAACATCTTTTTTGGAGACACAAACACTTAACATTGCCCTATGAATTTCTGCAGTTCTTCAAAGGGCAGAATGAATAATAACCACAGTAATTTCAAGATAAACAGGCTTCCATTGTGAGATGGCTTGTTTAAAGAAACTATGAATTCCCTACACTCTTCTGATCACTCTGTCGTTCACATTCATTTTAGAATTTCTCTTCCAAATCACTTCTGGTGCTTTCTTTTCTGCTTCTTTCATTTCCTTCAATATTCTAGTTCTATTATGTTTTTATTCCGTCAGCAATTTCTTAAATTTCTCTTTTCAACCTTAAGCGGTTTTTCTGAAATTATAAAATTTACTGTGAACATTTCAAACATTTCCACATGTGCATGAAGTTAAAGTGAATGTTCACTGACACTCCCCTCTGCCCCCATCCCTTCCCGCCCTCTACACCCAAGGAGCAAATACCATTTAACTGGGTGAGGATCCTTCCAGACACGTTTTTTGTCTACTTACAAACATTAAGATTTCTAATTCATCTTTCATGACCGACTTGCTGAGTTAATTTACCGTCCACATTTCCTCTGAGATTTACTAACTGAAGTACACCAACTGTGAATGGTCATAACTAGTCCCACCCCCACAATCATTTCTCACAGATTAATCACAAGAGCATAGTGCTTTTTATCTAATTTGTTCATTAAATGTAACAAAGTTACAATAACAAACATGAACATGAAAACATTTTACCTCCGCCAGGCGCTGTGGCTCATGCCTGTAATCGCAGCACTTCGGGAGGCTGAGAAGGGTGGACTACCTGAAGTCAGGAATTCAAGGCCGCCTGGCCAACATGGTGAAACCCCGTCTCTAATAAAAATACAAAAAAACTAGCCGGGCATGGTGGTGGGCGCCTATAATCCCAGCTACTCGGGAGGCTGAGGCAGGAGAATCCCTTGAACTCGGGAGGCAGAGGTTGCAGTGAGCTCAGATGGCGCCACTGCACTCCAGCCTGGGCAACAAGAGTGAAACTCTGTCTCAAAAACAAAACAAAAACCATGTTTTACCTCAATCATAAACTATTTGTGGAAAACATACAAAAGTTCACAACTTTTACTGTAAGTTCAAAACTTCTACTGACTTAAAAATGGGTGCTAAACAGGTTTAGGTCAATATATTGCACCTGTTCTCATGTGTTCTTCCTATACTAGACAGTAAGTTCCTTCCCTGCTCAAGGGCAGGACCCATAGCCCAGCCATCCACTGCATCCCACTCTTCCAAGTATGACCACAACAGTGAGTGGCCATGGAGCTAAATGACAGGTGTCTCATGAGATTCTTGCCTATCACAGCAGCAAGTTCATAGTAGATCCTTGTACCAAACACTTAAGTGAAGACTGTACGGAAAGAGCTGGAAGCTAAGAAAAACCCTAGGGTGTCCTTTATCCCATGGAAAACATCACTCCTGCTTTGGGACAAACTGGGGCCTAGGTCCTCAGGCCTGGAAAGAACCCTTTGACAGCCAATATGTTTCTAGAGGGATTTCTCCAACTCTCTTGAACCCAGGGCCTTAGGGACAAGTACAGCCACAGCTACAATACATGCAGCCTTCCAGAGAGAGGATGCAGGAGGGTGGGGGTCCTCAAGAGTCAACTCTCCTTCCCACAGGAGAGGAAACTGTGCACTCTGTCCTGAAAAAACAAAAACAGAGAACTCTTAACTCACCAAGAATTATATTTATAATATGTGCAAAAGGACCACAGTAAAAGGTACATGCCCACTATGAAAACATGAAATATATATGCAGTGCTTTAAAAGGTTGTGAGGAAAGCTCAAAGTGAGAAAATGATAATTTTTTATTTTTCACACAATACATGTTTTAACCTAAGATTATCTCATGTAGCTTGAAAACTAAAAGAAAATCTCACAAAAGGAATTTCAAATTACCAGATGCAGGCTAAGTACAGTGGCTCACACCTGTAATCCCAGCTTTTTGGCAAGCTGAGGTGGGTGGATCACCTGAGGTCAGGAGTTCGATACCAGCCTGGGCAACATGGCAAAACGCTGTCTCTACTAAAAATACAAAAATTATCTGGGCATGGTAGTACATGCCTGTAATCCCAGCTTCTTGGGAAACTGAGGCAGGAGAATCGCTTGAACCCGGGAGGCAGAGGTTGCAGTGAGCCAAGATCGCACCCCTGCACTCCAGCCTAGGCAACAGAGTAAGAATCCATCTCAAAACACAACAAAACTAATTACCATATTCAGTGCTAGCACCAAGGGACTAAGGTCATGGTGGTTAACTACAAAACTCACGTAAACCTGCACACGTATATCCTGATTCACCTGTTAAAATGCTAGGCACTTTATTTTGTAGCAAAACTTCACGCAAATGTTTACAAGATCAGACAATGAGATTCCTCTCCATGTTGTTTTCTTGGGTTTACTGGGTTTACCATGGATTCATCTTAGTTGTGTGTTTTATTTTGCCTGTTTTAGCTATAATTCAATCCCTAGAAAAATGCTGAGGGGGACCTAAAAATACCCCTCTACATAGGATTAAAGAATCTGATAAACACCAGAAAGAATTAGGACTCACCTGAGAAGGCCAAGCAAGTACAAAGATCACTATGTTGCCAGAGAAAATAAAGACAACAAACAAATAGAATGGAATCAGGAAAATGTGAGAGTGCTGAGCATTTGAAACCATATTAGGCTAGGTGTGGTGGCTCACACCTGTAATCCCAACACTTTAGGAGGCTGAGCAGGATGATGACTTGAGTCTAGCAGTTTGAGACAAATCTGGGGAACACAGCAAGACCTCATCTATACAAAAAAATTTAAGGCTGGGTGCGGTGACTCACACCTGTAATCCCAGCACTTTGGGAGGCCAAGGCAGGTGGATCACTTGAAGCCAGGAGTTCCAGACCAGCCCAGCCAACATGGTAAAACCTTGTGTCTACTAAAATTACAAAAATTAGCCAGGCGTAGTGGTGTATGCCTGTATCCCAAGCTACTCAGAAACTTGAGGCAAGAGGACCATTTGAGCCCAGGAGTTCGAGGTTACAGGGAGCTATGATCATGCCACTGCACCCTAGCCTGGGTGACAGAGCAAGTCCCTGTCTCTTAAAAAATAATGAGTTTATTAATAAAAATCAAAGCCTTAAACAGTCTTATGTAGTGCACATTTTAATGTGGCCATCCGTACATGGGTTCTTCTCACCCTAGATATAAAAAAGAAGTGTCACATGAAGATGTTCTCAGTATTCTAATTTCTTGTAAATTCAAGAAGCTCGGGGGGAGGGGGGAGGGATAGCATTAGGAGATATACCTAATGCTAAATGACGAGTTAATGGGTACAGCACACCAACATGGCACATGTATACATATGTAACAAACCTGCACATTGTGCACATGTACCCTAAAACTTAAAGTATAATAATAAAATTTAAAAAAAAAAGAATCTCATGACACAAGCCTTCATATTTCTCACAAAGAATTACTCTCCTCATGGATATCCTCCCAGAGATGTCTGGATCAAAGGCAGCTTCCAAGAAATGTCTGAAGAGCTGCCCTCACTGTCCAACTCTGACAAAGGATGGCAGTGAATGTATGTAAAAAAAAAAAAAAAAAGGAATAAAACCCCTTTACCTCTCAAACATTCCCCTACCAAAAAATAAAACTGATCTTACAGGGAAGTCTGTAAGGACAAAAAGCAAGAAGATACCTGTGACTGAAGGTTTTCATAAGTTCATAGAGAAAATCCCAAGGTGGGTCAAATTCCAGCATGGCTCTTTATAGGACAAGTAAGTGACGATCTGGTCACAGAAAGTTTTCTCACATCAATGACAATTATGTAGTAACTTTTCATTATGATTCTCAGATAGTAAGATTTTTCCTCTGGCCAAAGACTGTCCTTAATAGTTATATTTGGAATGTCTCTCTCCAGCATGAGTTCTCTGATGTTGATGGAATGCCTTCCACATTTCCCCCTGGTATGAATCCTTCTGCAATGAGTGAGAACTGAGTGGTGACTGAAGGGATCCTTACATTCACTGTATTCACAGGGCTTCTCTCCAAAGTGACTGCTCATGTGTTAGTTAAGAAAGAGCTGACAAAAAAAGTGAAAAGTTTCCTGACATTCTTTGCACTCGAAGGACTTCTTCCTCTATTTTGGGTCCCATTATAAATGATAAAATAATAACAGTGGGTAAAGGCCTTGCTGTATTCATTGCAATAATAGGGTTCTCATGTATGGACCCTTTGGTGCTGCAGAAGGTGTGACCTGCGTTTGAAGGCCTTCCCACACTCGATACACTTGTAGGGCATCTCCCCAGTGTGGATGACAGAGTGCTGAATGAGGTACGTGCTCCGGTGAAAGGCTTTCCCACACTGGGTGCATTCATAGGGCTTCTCCCCAGTGTGAATCCGTTGGTGCTGTATGAGTTCTGAGCTGCATCTGAAGGCCTTTCCACACGCCATGCAATCATAGGGCTTCTCTCCAGTGTGGATGATGTAGTGTTGAATTAGGTGGGCTCTATTGCTAAAGGCTTTCTCACATTCTTTGCACTCAAAGGGTTTTTCTCCAGTGTGGGTCCTATTATGGCGAATAAAAGTAGACCGGTGGGTGAAGGCCTTTCGACACTGACTGCACTCATAGGGTTTCTCTCCAGTGTGGATTGGATGGTGCTGCATGAGGTACGACCTGCGTTTGAAGGCCTTCCCACACTCAAGGCACTTGTATGGTTTCTCCCCAGTGTGGATGAGGTAGTGCCGAATGAGAGTTGAGCTCTGGCTAAAGGCTTTCCCACACGCATTGCATTCATAGGGTTTCATTCCAGTGTGAACCCTCTGATGTCGAACGAGATACCACTTCCTGTTAAAACCTTTCCCACACTGCTTGCATTTGTAGGGGTTTGTCCCTGCATGAATCAAGGCGTCTTTCCCTGGTTGCTGTGAGTCACATTCATGGAGAACATCTGCTGATAACCACTCTTGTAATGCCCTGGAGTGCAGACCATCATCTGTCCCCAAACCTTCACCTTCAAGGCTCACTTTCCCACGATGGGTCTCCTTGTGGAGGTCTGTCTCTGGTGTCACTTTACCTTTCTGCATTTCCAAAAGCCCTTCCTCATCCCTAGCTCTCCCCAACCTCGAATCACTTGAGGTTAAAGATTCCAGAGTCAGGCTTCCCCGGAGAAAGGCCCGCTCAGATAAGACTGGCAGGTAAGTGGTTGGCTCTCTGGTATGAACTTGTGCTCTGTCACCTGAAGGGCATCAACAAAGGAGGGGTCTTTTAGTGATAAAATATAGAAAAACACAAAATAACCACTTCAGTAGGAAAATGAAGATGAAAATAGTGCCTATGATACTTGCTGCATTTTTACATCTCTAACCCAGGTTACCAAATACTGCTTAAGGTCCTTGTATCCTTGACACCATTAAAGGGAAAATCTGGAGGGCAGGCTGGACCAGGGGACAGAGGATCTGGAGTAAAGACATTCCTCTTTACAGTTCAGAGTAAAGAAGAGATAATAGACTTTTGATGACATTGTCTGAAGGGCATTTGCTTGAAGAATTGAACGCTTACATCCATCTGACAAGGGATTAATAACCAAAATATATAAGGAGCTTAAACAACTCTATAGGAAAAAATCTAATAATCTGATTTAAAAATGGGCAAAAGATCTGAATAGGCACTTCTCAAAAGAATACATACAAATGGCAAACAGGTATATGAAAAGCTGCTCAATATAATTGACCATCAAAGAAATGCAAATCAAAACTACAATAAGGTATCATCTCATCCTAGTCAAAATGGCTTTTGTCCAAAAGACAGGCAGTAACAAATGGTGGCAAAGATGTGGAAAAAAGGGAACCCTCATACACTGTTGGTGGGAATTTCAATTAGTACAACTACCATGGAGAACAATTTGGAGGTTCCTCAAAAAACTAAAAATAGAGCCACCATATGATCCAGCAATCCCAGTGGGGGTATATACCCAAAAGAAAAAAAAAATCAGTACATCAAAGAGAGATCTGCACTCCCATGTTTACTGCAGTACTAGGCACAATAGCCAAGATTTGGAAACAATTTAAGGGTCCATCAACAATGAATGGACAAAGAAAATGTGGTGTGTATACACAATGGGGTACTATTTGGCCATAAAAAAGGAGATCCTATCATTTGCAACAACATGGATGGAACTAAAAATCAAAACAACTGAACTCATGGAGAGAGAGTAGAAAGATGGTTACTAGAAACTGGGAATGGCAGTAGAGTGGAGGAGGGATGAAGTGAGGATGGTTAATGGGTACCAAAATAAAGTTAGAAAAGAATGAATAAGACCTAGTATTTGACAGCACAACCGGGTGGCTCTAGTCAACAATAATTTATTGTATACTTTAAAATAACTAAGGGTATAACTGGATTGTTTGTAACACAAAGAAGGGATAAATGCTTGAGGTGACAGATACTTCCTTTACCTTGATGTGATTATTATGCATTGTATGCCTATATTAAAATATCTTATGTAACCCAAATATGTGTACACCTATGTACCCACATAAATTAAAAATTAGCCAGGTGTGGTGGTGCATGCCTGTAATCCCAGCTACTCGGGAGGCTGAGGCAGCAGAATCGCTTGAACCCGGGAGGCGGAGGTTCCGGTGAGCCGAGATTGCGCCATTGCACTCCAGCCTGGGCAACAAGAGTGAAACTCTGTCTCAAAAAAGAAAAAGAAAAAGAAAAAGAACTGAAGTCTTCTGGTGCTGAGAGTTTAGGGAAGTTGCACCTAACGAGACTGGAAAGAAAAAGAGATCATGGAAGGCTTTCTAGAGGAGATGTCCCATAAGCTGAGTCCTAAAAGATAAGCCAGAGTCATTTAGAGAGAGGAAGTGGGCAATGGGTTGAAGGTGAGGAAGTAAAAACGGGTAGATTCACCCTTTGGGCACCAGATGCCTGTTGAAACCAATATAAAAGGGTGATTAGACTTGGAGGAAGAAAATGAAGATTCCAGCACAAAAGGGATGGACACACAGGAACAAATGGTACAAAATGCCTAGTGTAGTAAGATCTGACAAGTTTCTGCTGTGTCAGAAGGCACAATGCATGGCAGACAAGAGGGTACCGGAGACAGAATGACTCAATTCAAATCCTGCCTGTGTCAAGTGGATTGATACTGGAGGATGACTTTCTCCACCAGGTCTCCAATTCCTCAACTAAGAGACTAGGAGACTCAATTTCTCAGGCTGTCATGAGGTTAAATGAGAAAATGCACAGTTCTTGATGCAGCACAAGTGTTCATTAAATTGTGGGACATTACCCTTATTATTATTTTCATTGCTGTGCTGGGCAATTTGGGTAATGGCAGTGACAAGAGCAACTTCAGTGCTGTGATCTGAGGAACCTAGCAGCTGTGCTTCATAAAGTGGCCAACATCGCATGCTTAGAAGACCCGAGTGCAGCACCAGTCTCATACCTGGAATGGTGGGGATGGGAAATGGTGCAGCTACTCTGGAAAAATATTTGGAGGTTTGACTTAAAACTGAGCACAGATCTGTCTCTTGACTCCACCAGTTGTCTCATGGGTGTATATGCAACAGAAATGAGTGTTTATATGCACTAAATATTATGGAAAATAGTATTCATAGCAGCATTCTTCATAATCTCCAAACAAGGCAAAAAATACAAATGCCAACCAATAGGAGAGTGAAGAAACAGATCCTGATGTTTTCACACAATTTTATGGTACACAGCATACAGGATAAACCCAGCTCATGGACACAATGATGGTGAAAAGAAGAAATACACAAAAGAGAAAATGCTTTGGGGCTCCAATTATGCCCATTCACAACCAATTAAAAACTAGTCCCTAGGGAGAGAGTCTAAACAGTGGCTCCCACTGCAGGAGGAGCTATTGACAAAGACAGGGTGACAGAAACTGCCGAGGTGCTGGAAATATTGTAAATCTTGACCTAGATGAAGAATTCAATTTGCAGAAATGCAAAAATTTAAGCTGAGCCCTTCAAATTTGTACTTATTATTGTATACATAAGATTTTTTTTAGTTTGAGAAATTTTAAACAAAAAAAAATTACAGTCAAGTGTAAACATCTCTTCCAAACATGAGACAACTCCAAGAAGCTTGGCTTTACAAGTGGGGTCAACACAAGTTACAGGGTATTGTAGGTGAAAAAGCATTTTGTCTGTTTTCCCCAAGTGTAAGCAATTTGAGTACACTTTTTTTTTTTTAACTTATATTCACTTTCTGGTTTTGTATTGTGCACACTTTTTATTTGAATATAGATAAGTTGAAGGTACAGACAAAGCAGAGAATTTTTTTTAAAAAAGCAAGTTCCCTGAGAACACAGCAGGTATGATGCAGGCACTGGCAAAGACACTGACCATGACTAGAGGTAAGATCTCCTCCATAGAGGACAAGAGAAGCCAAGTATGAGACCGTGCAGATGAATCTTTAAGAACATTAAATACGCATCCTATTTTTAACATGAAATTAATTATATACTGAAACATCAGCTGCTGGTGAAGTGGTGAAAATCTGAAACACATCCAAGTGGCTGCAGGAGCCGGTGCAGGGACAAGAGCTGCCCAGGGGAATGGGGCAGATGTGGGGAGACCTGTTAGGAGCCTCTGGTATGGCCCAGTCAAAAGATGACGAGAGCCTGTACTAGGGTGTTGGTGAAGGAGCCAAGGAAAGCAGTGGAGGTGATGGACTTAGGAGATATGGATCATTTAAAATGAGCAGGACTAGGGATGAATGGATGCTGCATTTGATGAAGTTAGGCGGAGTCCGGGAGCTATGTGGTGTGTTTCCAGCCTTCTAACCTGCTTGGATGGTAAGACATTCCCTGAACTGAGTGTCTTTTTAGGCATCAGGAGCTAAAGGTGCCTCTGAGACACTTAAGTGGAGATGTGGGATTGAGGGAATGGGAAGGTAGGTATTTGGAACACAGGGTTGCAGATGGGGCTGGCCAAGAAGCCCAAGGGGAGAGCCCATGACTCAGTGGTGATACAAATCCACAAGGCAAATGGCTCCAGCTACACTCATCAGCACAGATGAGTGCCCTAGGCAGAGAAGGCCAATTGTCACCTTGGTGTTTCTCAGGGCAAGAGGGGCAGGAAGATATGGGGCAAAGGACTGCTTCTGAGTCTCTGATGGTCTAACTGGAGGATGGATGAGTGGATGGAGAGGGTGGAAAAGAGTGGGATTCACAGCATAATGCAGACAGTAATATCAAGGGGAGGAAAGTCCCCTTTCTCTTGAGTCCAGAAAGAAATGTATGACATTACATTTATGATGATTAAAACCGTTCATGCATAATACTAACTAGCTGACATTTGTTGATCCTATGGACCAGGAACTGAACTAAGCAGTGTCATACATCCTCTAACAACTCAATGACACAGAAATTATATCACTCTGATTTTTTTGAGTAGAGGAGCCTGAGGTGATGTAAACCAAACCCATTAATTCTTTTCCATGGACACATAGCCAAATCACATTTGTCAGTCCTGAGCATCTGGGTGTGGCTAAATGCCTGGTTCTTGTCAAGACTATGTGGTTGTCAAGTATGTGTACAACTGGGTATGACTTCTCACCTTCTTCTTGTTCCCCTTCTACCAGCTGGATTGAGCCAGAGCAACCATAAAGATTCCTGTTCACAGCAAAAGGTACCTGTGTCTCTGAATAATTGTGCGGCTCAGTGCTCACCTGATGATGGACACTATACCCCAACGTGAGTCAGAAACAACCAGGCCCCCAGCAGGCCACAATGAGCAGTTTCACCCAGAAATTCAGAGGCAGTGGCGCCCTCACATTCTGAAGACTGCCATGACTCCACCTGACCAGCTGGTGGCTGCTTACCTGCACAGGTAGGGTGTGAGAGGCCTCTCTTCACTGTCCACAGCTCCTGCCCATGCTCTAGCAGGTGTACCAACTCTGGTTTGGGAACCCGATGCCCTGTTGATAGCAAAAGAAATAGAATAGGGGTAATTTAATGAGAAAACGAAAGTCTCTCCATCCTGCCTAGGACTTCATGACAGGGGCCAGACATGAATGAAGCTGCTCCCAAAGTAAGCAAAATGCTGATGTGAGCCCTGAAAATCAAAAGCATTGCTCTGAGTGAACTGTGTTCCCCATAAAAGTCGTACGTTGAAGCCCTAACACCCAACGTGACTGTATTTGGAGACAGGATCTTTAGAAGGTAATTAAAATTAAATGAGGCCACAAGGGTGGAGCCTTAATCTGATAAAATTATGGCCTTATAAAAACAGGAGGAAAGGGAGAGAGATCTCTCCTGTCCCTCCACCTTGTAAGAACACAGCAAGGCAGCCATCTGCAAGCCAGGAAGAGAGGTCTCAATAGGAATCAAACCTGCCAACACCTTGATCTTGGACTTCCCAGCCTCCAGAAGCTGGGAAGTTTAAGAAAATAAACTCTCGTTGTTTAAACCACCCAATCCATGACATTTTATTATGGCAGCCAAGGAGATAAAGACAGGCACAAATCCCACTGTTGGGCTACAACTGCCATGGAGGGTAGTGCTATCTGTCTAAACAACACCCACTGCCCATGACCTCCGTCTATGGAAGCCAACATTGTTCAGGCACACAACACTTTGACAGCCATGGGACACTGCAAAGGTGAGCTGCTTCCTCCAGAAGCCATTTTCTTTCTTTCTTTCTTTTTTTGAAACAGAGTCTCACTCTGTTGCCCAGGTTGGAGTGCAGTGCTCGGCTCACTGCAACCTCCGCCTCCCAGGTTCAAGGGATTCTCGTGCCTCAGCCACCCGAGTAGCAGGGATTACAGGCATGCAAAACCATGCCTGGCTAATTTTTGTATTTTTAATAGAGACTGGGTTTCACAATGTTGGTCAGGCTGGTCTTGAGTGCCTGGCCTCAAGTGATCCTCCTGCCTCAGCCTCCCAAGGTGCCACTGTACCCGGCCCCAGGAGGCATTTTCTAACAAATCTAAATCATTGCTTCTCAAACACCTCATGGTTTCAGAACCACTTGGGGATGCCCGATTCCAACCTCAAACCAAATGAAACAAGATTTCTTCGTGTGAGACCTCAGCATCAGTACTTCCAAAATGTGCCCCCCAAAATTCTGGTGCCCAGATGGGGCTGAAAACCACTGGCTGAGGCTGGACATGGTGGCTCATGCTGTAATCCCAGCACTATAGGAGGCCGAGGCAGGAGGATCACTTGAGGCCAGGAGTTCGAAACCAGCCTGGTCAACATGGTGAAACCCCATCTCTACCAAAAACATACAAAATTAGTCGGGTATGGTGGTGTGCGCCTATGGTCCTAGCTACTCAAGGGGATGAGGCTGGGAAGATTGCTTGAGCCTAGGAAGCAGAGGTTGCAGTGACCTGAGATCATGCCACTGCACTTCAGCCTGAATGACAGAGCGAGACTCCATCTCAAAAAAAAAAAAAAAGGAAAAGAAAAACCACTGGATGACACAAATTGGTAATGCAAGAGTCTTCATTAGGCAGGTGACCAAAGCTGGATTCTCATTGTGAAAAGAAAGCATTTATTCCAGGGTGGGAGGAGGGATTGAACATGGGGGCCTGCTGCCCCAGTCAAGGCTGCAGCACCCAGCATCCCTATGAAGAGCCAGCCTGAGGACAATTAGATGCCTGAACCAAGAAGAAAGAACAGAGAACTGGGACATCCTTGATGGCATCACTGCGCTGCGGCACTGAACAAGCCTGGAGCCAACCACACCTCAGGCTTCTCATCAGGCTGGAGCCAACCACACCTCAGGCTTCTCATCAGGCGAGTTAGTGAATTTCCTTCCAGGTGAAGCCAGTTTGATCTGGTTTTCTGTTATATGCAGCCAAATGCTTTCCACTAGATGTGGTGAGTAAAAGACAGGAGGATTCTGTATAGAAGACCAATAACTGAGGTACAAGAATCCACAGAAATATCAACTGGCAGATTCTGAACCATAGCCCAGGATTCCTTCAGACATGTCACAGTAAGGTCCACCAATGTGTGCTACATGCCTGGCTTTGAGTTCTGGGACAGGGCTGTGGGAAAGGTGAATCAGATGATCCTTTGGCTCTCCCAAGAGCTGAGCTCCCTGTCACTTTTCACACGCTGGTTCCTCCACCTGGAACACTGTTACCCTCTTCCACCTCCTTCTATCCAGCTAACTCCTACTCAGCTTTCAGGTCTCAGCTCCACTGTCACTTCCTGAGATGCCCTCTTTGGAACCCACAATAGGTTATAGGAATAAATATGCTTATTTATTCCTAAATTCCCCTCATTTTTCTTTCTAGAACTTATTTCAATTGTCATCTATGGATTGACGTCTACCTTCCCAACTGAACTCAGAGTGTGCCATCATTTCTAATAACTTCTTTATCCTGACACACTTTTGTTAAATATTGTATTCTAAAAGGGAACCTTGTTTTGCTCTGGTAAGTGAGAAAGTCAATTTCACTTCCTACAAATAGAAGTCTGCAATCACAACACAACAAAATCAAAACAATGCCACTGAGTCCCAGCAAGTCCATGTACATTTCTCAGGGCTGAGTTGGAGGTTGTCCCCTCTGTTAAAAAAAGAAATGAACTGCACTGGGGGAGTGAAAGGAAAATGAAAGATTCAGCGCTAATCTGAGACTTTTTTTTTTTTTTTGAGATGGAGTCTTGCTCAAGTCACCCAAGCTAGAGTGCACTGGCACAATGTTGGCTCACTGCAACCTCTGCCTCCCAGGTTCAAGCGATTCTCCTGCCTCAAACTCCCGAGTAGCTGGGATTACAGGCACGCACCACCGCGCCCA
The DNA here is from genome assembly GCF_028885655.2 of Pongo abelii. Taxonomy (NCBI): domain Eukaryota; kingdom Metazoa; phylum Chordata; class Mammalia; order Primates; family Hominidae; genus Pongo; species Pongo abelii. The sequence goes on from NC_072005.2 coordinate 64,297,512, forward strand.
GCTAATTTGTGTATTTTTAGTACAGACGGGGTTTCACCATCTTGGTCAGGTTGGTATTGAACTCCTGACCTCGTGATCCACTCGCCTCGGCCTCCCAAAGTGCTGGAATTACAGGTGTGAGCCACCGCACCCAGCTAATGAGACTTTTATGACAACAATTAGCATGCTGGACACAGAAAGTAAAAGGAATGGCTTTATCAGGGTATCGACCCATGCCATTTGAGGACATTCCTGTATACCCTCTAAAAACACCTCCTGGATCAACAGAGCACGGATATCCAGCATCAGAAAATGACTAATGACCATGCAGGCACCTAGATGCCTTTTTACAGAGATTGTATTGCTTAGAAAGATATCCGAGGGGCACTGAGGACAAATGTCTTCTGAGGGGCTGACTGACTCGCCCCCTTCTCTAAGAACAGCCCATCACCCATGGCCCCTGCTTAACAGGGCTGTGGCCACAGCTGACCCCACCAGGATGGCCAATCAGCTTCCTTCTTATGCAATCTGGATTAAGGACCTCAGAATGGGCTGAGCACTGGAGTGAGGGTTTGTGTTAAAAGGACATTTTCTACCCCAACAATCTCTGATGCAGACAAAGTGAGACCAGTCAGGAAGAGGTGGGACCAGAAAAGTCTGTCAAGAGAAAGGTGGGCAGTTCCAGTGACCTTTTTGCCTGGCCAAGAATCAGGGTTAGGGTCCTCCTCAGGGATGAGAGGTGAGCCATTACCTAGTGAAACCAGGAGCCCACAGGTCTCCAGCATCACCTCTCGGTACAGGGTCCTCTGGGCCAGGTCCAGCTGTCTCCACTCCTCCCGGGTAAAAGTCACAGCCACATCCTTGAAGGTCACCAACATCTGGAAAGTCAAACAGAAGTAATGCTATTGGCCTTATGTTGTCGGATAGGATCAGAACCTGTCACTCAGTCTCTAGTCAATGTGCAGAGAGATCCAGGTCTGAATCAACTAGGTCTCCTTTGGGCTGACTTCCGTGCAGGACTCAAAAGGGAGGCAGATACTGCCTTCTGACATAATGCAATTGTGCCTGAGAGTAAAGCCTTCTGACCTCTTCAAGGAAAACTACAAACCACTGCTCAAGGAAATAAAAGAGGATACAAACAAATGGAAGAACATTCCATGCTCATGGGTAGGAAGAATCAATATCATGAAAATGGCCATCCTTCTCAAGGTAATTTACAGATTCAATGCCATCCCCATCAAGTTACCAATGACTTTCTTCACAGAATTGGAAAAAACTACTTTAAAGTTCATATGGAACCAAAAAAGAGCCCGCATCGCCAAGTCAATCCTAAGCCAAAAGAACAAAGCTGGAGGCATCACACTACCTGACTTCAAACTATACTACAAGGCTACAGTAACCAAAACAGCATGGTACTGGTACCAAAACAGAGATATAGATCAATGGAACAGAACGGAGCCCTCAGAAATAATGCTACATATCTACAACTATCTGATCTTTGACAAACCTGAGAAAAACAAGAAATGGGGAAAGGATTCCCTATTTAATAAATGGTGCTGGGAAAACTGGCTAGTCATATGTAGAAAGCTGAAACTGGATCCCTTCCTTACACCTTATACAAAAATCAATTCAAGATGGATTAAAGACTTAAATGTTAGACCTAAAACCATAAAAACCCTAGAAGAAAACCTAGGCATTACCATTCAGGACATAGGCATGGGCAAGGACTTCATGTCTAAAACACCAAAAGCAATGGCAACAAAAGCCAAAATTGACAAATGGGATCTAATTAAACTAAAGAGCTTCTGCACAGCAAAGGAAACTACCATCAGAGTGAACAGGCAACCTACAAAATGGGAGAAAATTTTTGCAACCTACTCATCTGACAAAGGGCTAATATCCAGAATCTACAATGAACTCCAACAAATTTACAAGAAAAAAACAAACAACCCCATCAAAAAGTGGGCAAAGGACATGAACAGACACTTCTCAAAAGACATTTATGCAGCCAAAAAACACATGAAAAAATGCTCACCATCACTGGCCATCAGAGAAATGCAAATCAAAACCACAATGAGATACCATCTCACACCAGTTAGAATGGCAATCATTAAAAAGTCAGGAAACAACAGGTGCTGGAGAGGATGTGGAGAAATAGGAACACTTTTACACTGTTGGTGGGACTGTAAACTAGTTCAACCCTTGTGGAAGTCAGTGTGGCGATTCCTCAGGGATCTAGAACTAGAAATTCCATTTGACCCAGCCATCCCATTACTGGGTATATACCCAAAGGACTATAAATCATGCTGCTGTAAAGACACATGCACACGTATGTTTATTGCAGCATTATTCACAATAGCAAAGACTTGGAACCAACCCAAATGTCCAACAATGATAGACTGGATTAAGAAAATGTGGCACATATACACCATGGAATACTATGCAGCCATAAAAAATGATGAGTTCATGTCCTTTGTAGGGACATGGATGAAATTGGAAATCATCATTCTCAGTAAACTATCGCAAGAACAAAAAACCAAACACTGCATATTCTCACTCATAGGTGGGAATTGAACAATGAGAACACATGGTCACAGGAAGGGGAACATCACACTTCGGGGACTGTTGTGGGGTGGGGGAGGGGGGAGGGATAGCATTGGGAGATATACCTAATGCTAGATGACGAGTTGGTGGGTGCAGCGCACCAGCATGGCACATGTATACATATGTAACTTACCTGCACGTTGCACACATGTACCATAGAACCTAAAGTATAATAATAATAATAAAAAAAAAAAAAAAAGAAAAGCCTTCTATGGGGAAGCTGTTGAAGATGACACAAACAATGGCAACCCCACGAGGACTATGGGAAGCAGACAGTAAGTGCTCTGGCATATTAAAAGAATGGAGGAAAATGACTGATACTAATCCAATCATGATAACAGCAACAGCAGCAGCTAAGTGTGGGGGAAAGAAAGATAGATCAGACTGTTACTGTGTCTATGTAGAAAAAGGAAGACATAAGAAACTCCATTTTGATCTGTACTAAGAAAAATTTTTCTGCCTTGAGATGCTGTTAATCTGTAACCCTAGCCCCAACCCTGTGCTCGCAGAAACGTGCTGTATTGACTCAAGGTTTAAGGGATTTAGGGCTGTGCAGGATGTGCTTTGTTAAAAATGTGTTTGCAGGCAGTATGCTTGGTAAAAGTCATTGCCATTCTCCAGTCTCGAGTACCCAGGGACACAATGCACTGCAGAAGGCCACAGGGACCTCTGCCCAAGAAAGCCTGGGTATTGTCCAAGGTTTCCCCCCACTAAGACAGCCTGAGATATGGCCTCATGGGAAGGGAAAGACCTTACAGTGCCCCAGCCCGACACCCATAGAGGGTCTATGCTGACGAGGATTCGTGAAAGAGGAAGGCCTCTTTGCAGTTGAGATAAGAGGAAAGCATCTGTCTCCTGCTCGTCCCTGGGAATGGAATGTCTTGGTGTAAAACCCGATCGTACATTCTATTTACTGATAGGAGAAAACCGCCTTATGGCTGGAGGAGGTAAGATATGCTGGCGGCAATACTGCTCTTCACTGCACTGAGACATCTGGATAAAGTCAAACATAAATCTGGCCTATGTGCACATCAACGCACAGCACCTTTCCTTAAACTTATTTATGATACGGAGTCCTTTGCTCACATGTTTTCCTGCTGACCCTCTCCCCACTCATTACCCTATAGTCTTGCCACATTCCCCTCACCGAGATGGTAGAGATAGTGATCAATAAATACTGAGGGAACTCAGAGACTGGTGCTGGTGTGGGTCCTCCGTATGCTGAGCGCCAGTCCCCTGGGCCCACTTTTATTCCTCTATACTTTGTCTCTGTGTCTTTATTTCTTTTCTTAGTCTCTCATCTCCACCTTGCGAGAAATACCCACAGGTGTGGAGGGGCAGGCACCCTTCACTAAGTCCTCTGGTCCTCACTGTGTCCCTGCCAGGCTAAGGCTTCCTTAGCCATGGTAAAGCAAATAAAGGCCTGACTTAAATCAGGCCTCCTGAATCTGACACTTGCCAGCTATGTGACTATGACAATGTCACATGATCTCCCTAAGGTTCGATTTCCGAATCAACACAATAACTACTCACATCTCAGCAGGCAGCTCTAAGAACAAAACAGAAAATGTTCACTTAGGCAATCAGTGGAGTGCCTAGCACATGTAAGTGCCTGATGTGTTTGGGAACTTTATTAATCCCCTGACAGGCCCAGAGGTAAATGTCGTTATCACTTTCATTTCACAGTCAGCAAAGGCTCAGGGAGCTTTAGAAATCACGCACAGCCTCACATTTAAAAAGCAAAAGCAGCATTTGAGCACCACTGAAACACCTCACCAAGCTGCCAGAGAGCAGGCAGTTGGGAGTGAGGGGTGCTTTTAGCTAGAGCCAGCACTGCCAGGATGGGTGTGGAGCTGCAGCCCCACAGAGACCTCAGAACAATGTTCCAGACGAAGAGAAGTGCAAGGGCAAAGGCTGAAAATGGGAAAGAGCTTGGCAAGCTCAGGACTCCCTGGATGAATGCAGTGAGAAAGGGGACAATGGAAGAGGAGAAAGAAGATGTGGTCAAAAGGGCAGACCAAGCACAGCCTTGCAGAACATGCTGGTAGGAGGGGGTGGATTTATTGGAAATGTGATGAGAGTCCCTATAAGAGAGGCCTATTCAATCATCAACCATTTATTAAGTACAATAAATGTACTTAAGCCTGGCTGTTCTGGGTCTTGAGAGAGGGAAGCAACAGGCACTCACATTCCAGGGTTGGAAAAAGATCCTAAACAGGCAACTAAATAAATGAGTAAGGCAATGTCACATGGCCTTAAAGATTCACATGACAAGAAAACAGAGCAAGGAGACCAAAGAGACTCTGGTCAGCTTTAAACGGTGCAACAGACGAGACCTCTTTAAGCAGCAGACACCAGAGGGAGTCAGAAATAAAGCAAAGGAGGGAGAGGTGGATGAGAAATTAACAACTACGACAGGAGCTGACAGTAATCTGGGCTATCATGAAAGTAATCAGGGTGACTGCTAGAGAGTAACCCTGGGCCTCATGTGTTATCTCCAAATGGACACTACATCCTGCATACCATCACCACTGAACATTTTAATGGACTCGTTTTTCACCTGTAACTAAATGTCTTAAACAGGAAAATATACTGTTAGTTGCAACCCAGCGTCCCTTGCCCTAAACTGAAAGACAAATTCCTCAGCCTGCACTACCACCTTTTCTTCCCTGGCATAGCAGCAACCGCAAAAACGCTCCTCCCACCTGTTTCAGCCGCTGCCCTTCGTTTTGTAGAGACAGGAGGCCAAGGAGGCCAGAGGGTCAGCCTCCTGCTGGGGTTGAGTCTCCAAACCCAGCACAGGCCCAGGGAGCATCTCCGGAAACAACATCCTGAGCGACGTCCCTGGACCGTGCTGTGCACTGGGACGGACACACACACATCACCCAGGGAGCCGTTCAAGCTTCCTCAACCCAGGGGGGAAAGGAGTAAATATTTCTACTTTCCGCGCGCAAAAATGAAGGACGAGGACAGTAACGGGACTTGTTCAACGTCGCAGGCCCGGGAAAGGACACGGCTGGAAGCCAGGAGGAGGACTGCGGTCGCTCCTCTCACCTGTGAGGGGTTCCAGGACCCTAAAAGCCCTATTTCATACCCCAACGCCGCGCACCCCAGAAACGGGGACGCTCCCCACGCCACCGCGGGCCTGCATTCCGGATCCGGGACCGCGCGACCCCCTTCTAGGCCTCTGAGAAGCAACGGCAGAGACTGCACTGAGGACTACCCCGAAACGCCGTCCTCTCGCTCGCGGGCCCGGGACGCTGAGGCCGGGTGGCCGCGGGAAGCCGAGCCAGTCTGCTCACCTGCGGTGCGTCCTTCGTCTCCGCCATCCGACCGTTGGCAGGACGAGGCCGCGTGGGACAGCTCCCACGGGCTCAAAACCCTACCCCGGGTCCTACAACGGTGCGGAAGTGAGACCCAGTCGCCCTACCATCCTTCCCAGCACAGTTCTGAGACTGCGAACCAACACGACCCACCACAAACGTCCATGCCAGCGAGGCCGGAAGTCCCGCCCCTGTGTCGCGGCCGCCTGCCACGCCTTTTCCTGTGACGACATTGGTCCGGCGCACGCGCCGGCCCACTGCCTTCTAGGTAATGTAGTCTTGTCCCGTAACAGGCCAGGCTTGCCTCCTTTTCCTTTTTTATTGTGCACACCATGATTCTGTATATCTCAGATGATCTTAGTGGAGCAAGTGTACACACTGGATTGTAAATTTTTAAAACTTCCTATTATTCGGATGCCTCAACGTCCCTACAAGCAGGCTGTGAGCACTTGCCCAGGCACCCAGGTAAACGAGTTTGATAAAGGGGGCCCTGCCACGAGGTTCCCTGCTTGCCTCCTCTGACCAAGTGACATTCCCATGTACCAGTAAAATCTTACGCCTGGTTACTGCGTCCTCCTCCACCCTGACGCCAGGCACTGTCCCTGGGACTGGCGTCGATCTGGATCCCCGCTTCCCGCGTGGAGCCACTCCCGGGACGTGCTCATGGGGTTCCCTCTGTGGGACGTCTGCCTCCTCTGCGTGGACTGGTGTTGCCCAGGGCTCAGGAAGGTCTCGAGGGGCCGTGAGTCCCCGCCCGCTTCCGGAGTCCAGCTTCTTGACACCATCGTGAGAAAGAATTCAGGGATGAGTAAAAATGAAGCCAAAGGCAAGAAGATTTATTGGGAAGAAATAGTACACATTTTTGAGAAGAGTGTACTTTTCCCAAGAGAAGAGGGAAGTGCGGACGTACGAGGGAGAGCGGGTCATGCACAATGCAGTTTGGGTTTCTAATTTTATGGGCTCTTCTAATTAGGGGGTGGAATAATCGTGAGGTTTTTCTAGGAAAAGGTGGGAATTTCTTAGAATTGGGGTGCCAACCATTTTTATACTAAATGTGGGCGTGCTTGGATTGGCCTGGCACTGGTGGGTGTGTGATTTAATGTGGCAATGAGTGTATAATTAGGTCTGGGGTAGGAAATGGGTCAAATTTAGCGTCATGGGGCAGCCTAGCCCCGGTCCTGTTTGTTAAGGTCTCATCAGCCCAGTCTCCTTGTTGGGGTAGCTAATTTTAACAGCTTGATGTTTTCCCCCTTCTCCTGTGACCACACAGCATTCCTATTTTGTGGGTGTTTCTTTAATTAGAGAGTGGAATAATTATTAGGTATTCTGGAAAAGGAGGGAAATTCAGGGACCTACCTGGTTACCGCCCCCTTTCTCTCTTATTTGGGTTTGCCCAGAAGAGTCATGGACATGTCATCCTGACTGGGATTTTGGCCATTCTCTCTCTTATTTTGGGTTTTCTGTTATCCTATGGTTTCTTTGCCTAGTTCTTGTTTTTATTTGTTGTTTGAATTTTTCCATCCTCCTGCAACCACCCAGTGCTATTCCTATATCACTGTGAGTACAAACACCCTTTAACCTTATAGGCTTCTTGAAGTATAATTCCCAAGACCATGTTGCAGTGGTCCTTAAAGAACCAATAAGGCAGAGATAAACAAACATATTCCAAATTTTGTTCTCAGGAGTAAACCTTACTCAATTGTTAAAGGCTGTAGCTAGCTCAAAAGGAGTTTCCTTGACTCTGAAAAACAAAACAAGGATCAGCAATGTTCCAAGCAAAAGTCAAAAAGATTATTTAAGTTTTTCTATTAGTTCAGCCTATTCTGTTAACTCTTGTTCTGCTTGATATTTATGAACATTTTAGCTTTTCATGAGTCCTGTATGTTTTTCAGTTATCAGAAACCTGCATTTAGGAATACCTGTTAAAGTATTCCTACATCAGATTATGAACCATATTTTGAAGAGGATTAAAACAAGACAACAATTATCTGTAAATGACAAAATGTCCAGGGTGGTTAGTCAAAAACATGATTGACAAAATTTGGTTATCTCTGTGGTTTACAATAACTTAACATAACAACCTTAATTGTGGTTGATAGCATATATTTTCACATTAGAATTTTCTAAATCCCATGCAGTTTTGGAACACATATTAATAGTATTTGCTGAAATATAACCTGAAGAAGATTAGACATCATTTTGGCAATCCCATGTAACAAAACATGTCAAATAATCCTGCTTGCCTCTTTTCTGGATGCCCCAGGGACCCTCTGTAGCATCCAAAAGCTAGGTGTCAGGAAACACAATTGATTTGTGGAAGCCTGTTAAATATGTTAACAGGCTTAAAATATTTGATGTTATGTACTAGAATTCCAGATTACTATAAATTATTTATTTTGCCAAAATGATGACTCAAAAATTTGAAAAAGCAAAAACCTTTCATTAGCCTTTACTATTACATGAAAATTGTGTTCAAGAGAGAGAAAGCCAAATTTCACCCTTACATTAGTGTACAATTAATGTCAACCACAATTCTTAATGAAACCTTATAGGCAATTCTATCCAATCTTAACCAGTTTGACAATGAGGTGAGATTTTCACAAATCTTTTATAACCCTTTACAAATTTTGCTAAAGAGTAGATTCGTGCATTGAGTTCTTTGTTGTGCTTTTATTTCAATGCTCAATTTACAGAAAACCATATAATACCCTTTTGAATTTAGTCAATATGTTCACACAGAGTTTCCTTTGCAAGATTAATTCTTACAGTTTTTTCCCCAGTTTGCTTAAACCTTCAGTTGTATTTTATCTACTTTAAGACAATTCTTTATCCCTAGGCAAAATGTACATTGCCATGCCTTCTTATAATTTTTTACGAAAAACACATTTTACTGTTTTTACACACATTGCATGTAAATCTCTTCAGTAGTCTCAATTACGTGTCATAATGGTAACTCTTAGCAATTTTTTTTTTTAAATGGAATCTTGCTCCGTCATGCAAGCTGGAGTGCGGTAGCACAATCTTGGTTCACTGCAACCACCACCTCCCAGGTTCAAGCGATTCTCCTGCCTCAGCCTCCCAAGTAGCTGGGACTACAGGCACATGGCCACCATGCCAGGCTAATTTTTTGTATTGTCAGTAGAGATGAGGTTTCACCGCATTAGCCAGAATGGTCTCAATCTCCTGACCTCGTGATCTGTCCGCCTCAGCTTCCCAAAGTGCTAGGATTACATGTGTGAGCCACCATGTCTGGCCCTACCTCTTAGCAATTTTTAACTTTAATGTAAAACCTGGTAAGTTGTTTTAATTATTTGCTGGTTGCAGATAAAGTTTAACTCCTTCCAGAATAAGTTAGGGGCATGGTTACTTCCATATGTTCCCAGACTTTACCCATTGTGAAGCAGGCAAGTTGAACAGTTCTAAAGGCCAAAGGAGCAGTACAACCTTAAAACATTTAGCAAACCTAGTATCTGACCTGCATAATTTAGACCACATATTTACATCTTGAGTACATTTGTATTTTGCCAATAATCCCTAAGACTGTTTTATTTTTAAAGATTAAAGTCACATGAACTAAGAGAAATTATAATTTTTACTATTCTTTCAAAAAATATTTGATCGGCCAGGTGCGGTGGCTCACGCCTGTAATCCCAACACTTTGGGAGGCTGAGGTGGGTGGATCATAATGTCAGGATATTGAGACCATCTTGGCCAACATGGTGAAACCCGATCTCTACTAAAATACAAAAATTTAGCCAGGCATGGTGGCACATGCCTGTAATCCCAGCTACTTGGGAGGCTGAGGCAGAGCAATTGCTTAAACCTGGGAGGCGGAAGTTGCAGTGAGCCAAGATCGCACTACTGCACTCCAGCCTGGTGACAGAGCAAGACTCCGTCTGGGGAAAAAAAATTTTTTTTTATCTAAGTGCTTATAGGCCAATCAATTACAGCTCTTTTTTATAGACATCACACAACACATATATGACTACACAGACAGACAGAAGAAGATCCAGCAGCTCAGGGTGGAGCCCTTTAAGAATAAGTCTACAAAAGCATGTAGTTTCTGGGGCCTAAAAAACAGGCATAGCTTGAAGGCAAAAACAGATTTTGAGAGGGATTTATCCATCTCTAATTCTTGGGGTTCCATGAGGAAAACAGAGATTTCCCCCAAATTGAGTCTGTGGCACCTTGTCTGTTTTCTCAAAGAGTCCAAGGCCACCAAAAGTCATCCTTGAGCCTTTCATGCATGCACCAAGATTGGCAAGACAGAGTGGAGAAAAGTAATTCAGTTGACTGAGATACAAACCTTTTCCAGAAAACCAAGATGTAAGAAGATAAAAACATAAAGGGGTTTCAAGTACACCTATAACTTGAGTATCCACTTTTAATTAAGCTGAGTGCTCTTTCAGAAAATTCTTCTTTATTAATTAAAACTTTACAGATAATATAAACAATGATCCTTATCTTTTTTTAACTGGTTTGCATCACTCTTTGTTCACAATCATGTTCAGGTTCTCCAGTTTACTTTTGGGGAAAGTGGCTGGGTTCAGGCAAGGACAGGTTTTTAACTGGACTATAGATCCCTCTAACAGCAATTGTCTGTTAGCCAGAGACTCCCCTTAGGGGATAGCAGTCCTGCTATATTATGTGGGGTCTAAACAGTTATTTTCCAGCTGGGCGCGGTGGCTCATGCCTGTAATCCCAGCACTTTGGGAGGCCGAGGTGGGTGGATCACAAAGTCAAGAGATCAAGACTATCCTGGTCAACATGGTGAAACCCCATCTCTACTAAAAATACAAAAATTAGCAGGGCGTGGTGGTGCACACCTGTAGTGCCAGCTACTCAGGAGGCTGAGGCAGAAGAATTGCTTGAACCCAGGAGGCAGAGGTTGCAATGAGCCGAGATCACACCATTGCACTCCAGCCTGGTGACAGAGCGAGACTCTGTCTCAAACAAACAAACAAAAACAAACAAACAAGCAGTTATTTCCCATTATTAACTTGGTGGCCTCTGGCACGAGCAAACCACCACTGCAACTTCTTGGAGGAAGGCTGGCCATCCTTTAACCACCAAGTCAAGTTCCTTGCTTAGGTAACCCACTGGCTGTTGAGCTGGACCTTGAGCCTTTGTTAAAATTCCCTGGGCCGTTTCCTTTCTTTCTGATACATACAGATTAAATGCCTTCCCTATGAGAAGACTGAGGGCTGGTGTTTTAAGTAATGCTTGTTTTAACTGGTTAAGGCTTTTGAGTTTTAAGATTCCAAGTGTTAGTTGCTTGAGTTTCTTTTATGAGGTGGTATAAAGGGCAAGGTATTTCACCATATCCAGGTACCCACAGTCTGCAAAATTCAGTAATGCCTAAGAATCCCCTTAACTGTTAAAGGAAATGGGCTTAATCCTTTCCTTACCTGGTGCTCTCATCCCTTCTGATAAGCCTAGACCTAGGAACTTTACTGAAGTCTGACAGAGCTGAGCTTTAGATTTTGAAGTCCTATATCCCCTTTCAGCCAAGAAATTGAAGAGCGCCTCAGTGCTTTCCTGTTACTTCCTCGGTTGGAGCACAGAGGAAAGTGTCATTTATATACTTCAAAGTTTAAACTTGAGGGAGAGAAAAATTAGAAAAACATTTGGACAGGGCCTGTTTCAGCAACTTCCTTTTGATATCAGGGGGTGCCTAAGTAATAAACCTGCTCTTTATTGAAGTGGGAGACAGGGAGGTGTGTTTCACTAAGGCCTCTCTCAGCCTTTCCATAACGGCTGAGGGATTTTCATCTAATTTTTGATTTAACAAGGATTGTTTAGAGTAATTAAGAGGTTTGGTTTTGTTTTTTGCTAGCCTTTTAATATGAACATCAGAAAGCGTATTCCACTCATCTATGCGATAACTAGTCTCCACTTAGGGTTTTCAAGGGGCACTGTTTATCTTCTTATTGGGAATGGGAATCCTGTCTCTTTTTTACGCTCTTTCCCCTTTTGACTGGGTTTCTTTTTTGACTGGCTATAGGATACATGCTGTTTGTTTCTGAATCTCTCTGCTGCCTTAGGGCTGCCTGTTTCTCAGCAGCAGTTAGAGTTTGGCTTAGGAGTAATATAACATCTCCCCATGGAAGATCAAACATTTGGGTTAGATTTTAGAAAGCTTTTATGTATCTATCAGGGTCATCAGAAAACTTGCCTAAGACCCCCTTTATTTGTCTAAGGTACTGCAATGATATGGGAACTTGAATTCTAGTAGCACCACGTCCATTGGGCGTTTCCTGCAGGGTCAACAGTGAAGTTGGGGTTTCTTGTGTGGCACAGCTAGAGGAGCTGATACTTGGCTATTGGAGGCCCCAGATAAGGGATGGGGAGGTAGAGCATCCAGAAGCTGCATTTGAGGGGGTTTTCTGACTTTGGGGTGTTGTCCACTGTGGGCTTGTCTGATATGACTGTTAAGAGGGCAGAGTCAATTTTGCAGTGCTTACAAAGAGCTGGGCTGTTTCACAGGGCAAAGAAGGCTTGCATATAGGGGACCTCAGACCATTTGCCCTCCCATGTGCAGAAAAGATCTAGTTGTTGGATATTATTGAAATTAACACTTCCCTCAGCAGTCCAGGCCTACCCATCCTGGAGCTGGTAAGATGGCTATGTCCTTGTACAGAAGAATATAAGCCATTTTTCTTCAGTCTCAGAGTTAAAAGTCTCTGTCTCAGGATGCACTCAAGAGGAGTGCAGACTGAAGATGGTTTGTTACCTGTTTTAAAAAGAGTAGGAGAAAAGGCGTCCCTTGGTCTTTTTCCTTTTTTTGGTGTGACCCAGGGTGGAGAGAAAGATCAAAAGTGCATCCCACTTCTCTTTCTTCCCATACTCTGGGTCCTGGCCACCATCATAGGTGTCACCCATGGATGCAAGCATGACCTTCACCCGTGGATCTGGAAGAGCTAGTTGGGTGTAATAGTCATGCTTACCTGTATGAGGACCTAACTCTCCACCCTGCTGGTTTCCTAGTCCCAAGTGGCCCATAAGGCTCCCAGGGTACCCTAGCAGTCTGGGAGATATTGTATTTGGGTGAGACCCTTTAATGGAGGGAGTGTTTTAATACTATCTCTGGCTTCCCTTGCTATGGCCCTAGCAAAACATTGAGATCCCAGAGAATGGGACCGATTGACTTCCAAATATGAAATCTTTTTATTTAAATGCCAATGTAGTTCAATGCAGAACAGGTGACTCAAAAGAACATAAGGATTGAATGGCTGTTCTCCTGACTGTTAAAGGTACAGCTTTGCTGTTAACAGATGGAGCATGGAGATTAGTCCCTAACAGAGGCACACAGGAGGGAGAGGAATTGGGGAACTAAAGGTTTTGCACAAAGGGCAGAAAGGGCTCCTTATGGAGAAAAAATCCTATTTCACTTGGTGGTGCTGTAGGATCTGAAATGTTAAATAAGAACTCTGACCCCAAATTCTTTCCAGGAAGAAGTTAGAAAGAGAGGTTTGGGCTTAATAGTCTGTCCCCATTGTATGCCTCTGAGAAGAAGAAAATTAACCTGTCTCATAATGGAACTGTCTAGATTCATTGGGCAGTCCTGAGTTTTACATGGAGGAAAAACACAACCCAAATGGAGAGGGACAAGGGTATTCACTCAGCGTGAAATATCCCCCCTATACAGTGCCATGAATGTCTGTCATTAGGGACAAAAAGCTCTCACTAGTTGAAAGTTTAGACAGAAATCCTCTAATTGTTCTAATTAGATCAAACCTCTATAGTAAACAGTTCAAAAATTATAGTGTCAGGGAATCATCTTCATGGTTGCTGGACTTGTCATCAACATGCCCAGGATCTAGAGTTCCATCTTCTGGCCTATCTGGAAAATCTCACAGCCATCTACCCAGTACTTCTAACTAACGATAGCAATCCCAAAGTACCAAAACCCCTACTTATTCAGTGGAACTCTCCTGCACTTGATTCCACCTGAATGTCCCCTTCCACAGTTGCCATTATACCTGGACTTGAAAAGTTGAGTATATCTCCAGTGCATTAATGATTCTTTTGCACCCACTACTGTGTTAATGACACAAAAGCAGACATTTCCCTGTGATGCTCCGATCTAACTATAGTTACCAAGTTTCCAAGGCAACAGCAAGGTAAATGGTATTTCACGTGTAGGCAAGGAGACCATATATAGTGTCTTCTCCCAGACCAGAACACACGGGAAAAAATGACTGCCTAATCTGGGTGGGTGGGAGTACTGTTTGCTTCTGGAAAACAAGGTTTGTTTGACCACCCCCACTGGAACAGGGGAAGAATATCTCTATAGACCCAACTTGGCAGCAAAGGATAGACATTACACCCTGTAGGGCCTCTATTTATGCTTCAACTGGACTCATTTTTGTTTGTGGCCATGAATGAGAAGTCACACACTGTAACTACTACTGGCTCCCCAGGGAGTCATCTGTTCTTTTAGGAGTAGCTTTCCCTTAAATATCAAAACCTTGGAAGAAAGATAAATGTATGTTGACCACCCTTGCCCCTTCAAGGGTCACAGTCTATAACCCAATAAGGCCCAGGAACACCAGAAGTCAACAAACAATAGGATTAATTCTGGTGGGAATCAGGGCAGCCATAGGACAAGCAGCACCCTAGGGTGGCTTTGCCTACCACAAGTCAACCCTAAAGAACTTGACTCAAACTCTAGAATCCTTAGCCACCAACACAGGTCAGGCATTACAAGCAATTCAAGAATCTCTAGACTCTTTGGCAAATGCAGTTCTTGATAACACACTGGCATTGGATTATCTACTAGCGGAACAAGGTAAAGTCTGTGCAGTTAATAAAACCTGCTGCACATATATTAGGCACTCTGGACAGGTTAACATTCAAAAGATCTATGAGCAAGTGACCCTGTTACGTATATTTTCTTTGGCTCTTGCTTGTTTAACCTCTTAGTAAAGTTTGTGTCTTCTAGATCAATAGTCCCCAACCTTTTTGGCATCAGGGACCAGTTTCGTGGAAGGCAATTTTTCCATGGATGGGGTATGTGGGGCTGGGGCTGGGGGCTGGTCTCAGGATGAAACTCTTCCACCTCAGATCATCAGGTACTAGATTTTCATAAGGAGTGTGCAACTCCAGTCCCTTGTGTGCACAGTTTATGATAGGGTTAGCACCCCTATGAGAATCTAATGCTGCCGCTGATCTGACAGGAGGTGGAGCTCAGGCAGTAATGCTCGCTCACCTGCCACTCACCTCCTACTGTGCAGCCCATTTCCTAACAGGACATGGACCAGTATCCACAGGAGAGGGGTTGGGGTATCCTGTTCTAGTTCCAGGTAAAGACAATGCTGGCACAAGGCTTCCAACCCATCCTTGTCTACTATCCCAGAGAATGAAAGTGTCCTTCCTTTGGGGACCTTAGATGTGGTATCCAGGGATTTTTACTCCTTTAGTGCTAGGCAGGGCCTAGGCCCACAAAATCAACAGCAAGCAGTCACAGAGCCCCCTTAAGATTAAAGAGGAGTATCTAATCTCTGATGGGAGAGTGAGATAGGAGGCAGGACTCCATACCAGACTGAAGACTGGCTGAAACAGGGAACAGGCACCGAGAGCATATCTACATAATACACACCCACCATGGCAGTTTACCATCACCATGACAACACCTGGAAATTACCATCCCTTTTCTAGAAATTTCCGAATAACCCACCCTTTACTTTTCATGTAGTTAAAAGCAGGTATAAATATGATTGCAAAACTGCCCCCTGAGCTGATATTCTTGACACAGTGCCTATGGGGTTGCCCTGCTCTGTAGGAGCAGCCACAGAGTTGTAACCCTGCTGCCTCAACAAAGCTATTTTCATCTACCACTAGCTTGCTCTTGAATTCTTTCCTGAGTGAAGCCAAGAACCTTCTTGGACTAAGCCCCAATTTTGGGGCTCACCTGCCCTACAATGACACCTGATGTCATACCTCTGTGCTTTCTAAAACCATCTCCCTTACCACTGGAAGAATATAACTTAGGCCTCAGGAAATGAGGACAATTCATGCTGACACAAGGAGCTCTTTAAAAAATAAAAAAGCAGCTGGGCGCAGTGGCTCATGCCTGTATTCCCAGAACTTTGGGAGGCCGAGGCGGCTGGATCACCTGAGGTCAGGAGTTTGAGACAAGCCTGGCCAATGTGGTGAAACCTCATCTCTACTAAAAATACAAAAATTAGCTGGGTGTGGTGGCACATGCCTATAATCCCAGCTACTCAGGAGACTGAGGCAGGAGAATCGTTTGAACTTGGGAGGTGGAGGTTGTAGTGAGCCAAGATCATGCCACTGCACTCCAGCCTGGGCGAGAGTGAGACTCCATCAAAAAAAAAAAAAAAAAGGCAGTATTATTTAATAAGATACCTGGGGGATATTGATGGACATGTTACCTTGGAGGCCTGCCTAACTCAGTCCCTTCTTTGAGAACAATCCACCATCCACAGTCCTGTTAACCGATCTCTGGGGATACCTGACCCAACCAGGCAAGATCAAGTTTTCTTGCCTGAATTCTGGAATAAGGACCTCACACAGAGGGCAGAGTGTGCTGGGCACTAGGGTGAGGATTTGTGTTTAAAGGGCTGCTTCTACCCCAGTGATCCCCAGTGCACACACAGGGAGACCAGGCAAATGCATGTGAGACCAAAACAGAGAATACAGCAGGACCTGTGGGTAGAAGGAGAAGGGCTGGAGATGCCTTTCTCACCAGGCAGGTATGTGCAAGAGGATGGAATCAGAGGACTAGGGTCACCCACATGGGACAGAAATAAAGCTTTACCCAGCAAGACCAAGGGTCCGCAGTTCTCCAGCCTCACATCTTGGTGCAATGTCCTCTGGGCCAGGCCCAAATATCCACATTTCTACCAGACGAAGGTCAGGGCCATGACCTTGAAAGGCACCAATGCCTGGCAAGTCAAACAGAAAGTTAACCTCAGACTGTTGGATATTAGAACCTATTGCTTGGTCACTGGGAAAGGTGCAGAGAACCAGGACATCTGAGGGTTGAGCTCCACATAGGGCACAAGGGTGAGGGACACTGCCTCTGAAACTAGGGTAACTGTGGCAGAGGGTAAATCCTATGATGGGGGATGTCATTTCCAAGTTAAGGTTTCTGCTACCCAGGCTCCTTCCGATTCTCTACCTCCCACATGTCCTCCTGCACTCACATTGAATCGTCCCAAGTAAGCTTCCAGGTTGCTTGCCTGGCTCCATGCTCTGACAATCGTGCTGCAGAATGCAGCTGTTCCTTCTAAGCCAGACTATGCCTACACTGTCACACCTTGTACAAGGAGATTGTGTGTTGTGAAAATAGACACAGCCAGTTACTAGATGTTTAGATGCACTTTTACCACAGGTGCATTTGTTTTGCTACTAGCTCCTCCACTTTCTATTAATCATACCCCAAATTTCTGTACCAATTATGTCCCATGCTTAGCTCTCATCAGCTTGAGTACCACCATCTATGGAATCATGGGCATCAGGGCAAATGGTTCCTTTGCAGAAGCTGGGGAAAAGCTTCGTCTCAACATTGCTGGGCATTACAGCCTGTAGGAACAATGCAACAAATCCATCTTATTCCCCAAAGCACAGGAGCCTGTCATAACAGCCGACTTGTCCTCAGGATGACCTCTGGTCCAGAGAAAGTGTAGGGATCCAGGCCACAAATTAGGACAATCAAATTCTTGCATTGTTTCCTCGGAGGCCTTGAGCAGCAAGGCAAAGTGGACTAAAACCAGAACAAGAACTACTGTCATTTTACTTTTCCTGCACAGGCCAACAACACTGGGGCCCCACAAAAGCTGTCCATTCCTTTATGTAACAGCCCAAATGTGTTTTCCAGCCACCTCACACAGTAAACCAAACCCTAAGACCACACATAGATTTAAAAATAAGGCCTTTATTACCACGCAAACCAGAGAAATGTGAGGCAGCCAGTTACTAGGTGGTGACTTGGAGGCTGGAAAAACTACCAAATGTTGTGTGAGAACAAGAATTTCCACGAAGGGAAGCCTTCCACATCAGCTTCCAGCAGAATCCAGGCTAGGCCCTTCTGGCCAAAACTGGTCAGATGTATGCTGTAATCAGTCAGAAAAGGGAAGGAATTCCCTTTAAAGGCTCAGACTGCTCAAGGAATTTCCTCCAAGGAATGGGAGAACACAGGTTATCTGCCTCACCTTAGTATGCAAGGGTGACTAATGATTTAACTCTGGCAAAGGCCTCCAGCAGTTTAGAACATGCAAAGGAGCTCCTGCAAGACACATATGCCTGGAACTCATGGGAGTCTGACCCATCGGAAGGTCTAGAAGTATGAGGTTTAACTTTAGGCAGATGGCTCCTTCACAAAGGCTCTCTATAGCCATAACACTGAAGAAAGAGATGGCACATTCCCTGCAGGTCTAAGGCTTTTATCAGGTGTGGAGTTTCAAGAGTTAAACAATGTTAGCTCTTGGGCTGTAGGGTTTTCCACATTTGCTGCTGTCACGAGGCCTCTCCACAGTGTGAGATTTTCGGTGGAGAATGAGGCCAGAGTGTTGTGTAAAGGACTTCCCACATTTGCCACACTCATATGGCCTTTCTCCTGTGTGAACCACTTGGTGCTGAATGAGGCTAGACTTTTGGATAAAGGATTTCCCGCACTGTCCACAGTCATAAGGCCTTAATCCAGTGTGAATTTTCTGGTGTTCAACGAGGGTATAGCTTTGTCTAAAAAATTTCCCACATTCACTGCACTCAAAAGGCCTTTCTCCAGTGTGAGTTCTCTGGTGCCTAACAAGTTTAGATTTGAACATAAAAGCTTTCCCACATTCCCCACATACATAAGGCCTTTCTGCAGTATGAACTTTGTGGTGTTTATTGAGGGTGGTTCTTTGGCTAAAGGATTTTCCACACTCATCACACTCAAAGGGCCTAGCTCCACTGTGAATTAACTGGTGCTGAATGAGGCCACACTTTAAGCTAAATGATTTCCCACACTGGCCACACTCATATGGCCTTGCTGTAGTGTGAATTCTCTGGTGTACAACAAGGCTGAAGCTTTGTCTGAATAATTTCCCACATTCACCACACTCATACGGCTTTTCTCCTGTGTGAGTTCTCTGGTGCCGAACAAGAGTGGATTTGGACCCAAAGGCTTTTCCACATTCATCACACTCATAAGGCCTTTCTCCAGTGTGAATTCTGCAATGTTCAATAAGGTTGGAACTTTGGCTAAAAGATTTCCCACATTCACCACACTCATAAGGCCTTTCTCCAGTGTGAACTCTGTGATGTTTAATGAGGGTGGCTCTTTGGCTAAATGATTTCCCACACTGACCACACACATAAGGCCTTTCTCCAGTGTGGATTCTCCTATGATCATTCAGATGAGAGGTTTGGCTAAAAGATTTCCCACATTCACTGCACTCATAAGGCCTTTCTCCAGGGTGGACTCTTTGGAGCTGAACAAGGGAGCACTCACAGCAGCAGGCTTTCCCACATTTGCTAGATTCATAAAGCCTTTTTCCAGCGCAGACTCTAGGGTGAAAAAAAGTGTGTTTGTGGTTGGACTCTCTCCTGCATTGACTCCACTTGTAATGACTTATTCCAACATGAAAGGCCTCCTTACATTTGCTGATTTTGTTTGGCTTCTCATAGTTAGCAATAGCCTGAGGCTGAAGAATGCCCAATGGGGCTAGGAAGTCCTTCCCAACCTCACTGCTGGTGAAAGGCATTCCTGACTCATGGAATAGGCAGCACTGCATAAATGAGGCCTTGTCCGTGTCACTTTCCAAGGGTTTCTCTGCCCTATGATGCTTCTGGTCCTGGTGAAAGACTGCACATGCCCCAGTCAAGTATGGTTTCTGCCCAGGCAAATTGGTCAGGTGCAAAATGTCAGTCAGGAATGGGACACACATGTCACAGGATTGAGTCTTCTGGGTGGATGGACTGGCCTCTGGAGTCCTGACCTGAGGTACTCCTTCTACAGAAACACTTTGCTCAGGTGTCTCTTCATCCTCCATCCCATGCCAACAAACTGAAAGCAGAGAAACACTGATGAAATGCATGTTGACTATGATGGGAGTGTATTAATCATTTAAAAAATTATTTTCTGAATAATTGGTGTTCTGACATCTTAAAAACTTTGCTGGCCTGAGCTCAGGAGTTCGAGACCAGCCTGGGCAATATGGTGAAACCCTGGCTCTACTAAAAATACAAAAAATTATGCAGGCGTGGTGGTGGGTGCTACTCAAGAGGCTGAGGCACAAGAATTGCTTGAACCTGGGAGGCAGAGGTTGCAGTGAGCCTAGATTGCACCACTGCACTCCAGCCTGGGAGACAAAGCGAAACTGTCTCAAAAACAAAACAAAACAAAATAAAAAACGTTGCTAGCTGGGGAGAGAATGGTGCTTCCAGAGTGAGCCAACTCTTAAGAGATAGCAAAGGGCTCAGCAAGGAGTGTAACAAATACACAATCAATCCAGAGCCCATACTCCCAATCACATTTTCTATGTGACTTGGATGCTTCAGGAGCTAATATTCCTCTGCTCTAGTCATCCCAAGGTCAGGCAGGAGACAACTACGCCTAGTAAGCCCCTTTGCCCCAAAGCAAACTACTCAAATTACCCAATCCTAAACTGTTTATCATGTCTTGTGTTACCTGCAGAAACCCCAATACAGGCTGTGGCTTATTATTTTCCCTCCTCTCTTGCTTCTACCTTCTGACCACTGAGCACTTCCTCATGTGGCCCTGCATGGCATGGTGTTCACATGCTCTTGCTATTGCAGGTGATAAATTCCTATGTCATTGACATTAACCTCTCTGTATTGGCACTCTACTACCTCCATTAATTAAAATCCTGTGGGTACATAACAGGAAATGGGAAGAACCTTCACATATACATCAAGGAATGAATTCATAGGATTGCTTTGAAGCAATATTGAGGAGCTGAAAGCAGGATAAGAAAGAGGCTGCTTGGCAGTAGTGGGCCTCTAAAGATCACAAAATGGGGAGGCCTCACCAAACACACGACATAAGAATGGGGTGCAGCACATAAGGAGAGGCAGGGTCTCCAATCTATTCTTTTGCCAAATCCTGTGGCAAGATCTTGTCAGCTGGTGGCACATGTATGCTGTGCTGAAGGCTGGCATTATTCAGGCCAAAGATAATGCAATTGGAAGTGAGTGGGAGATTCCAATTGCGATCTTGTGTTCAAGAAATATTTAACTGGCATATGCACAACTCACAACACACTGTGAGTGGGTCAGTGTTGGAAAACATGCTGGGGGGACAATGCAGAGAAACTGGTGACACATGGAGGGCAGAAAAATGGGGGCAGCATGAGGCCAGATGTCCCAGATGAAGCAATAAGCCAGCAAAGTGTCAAGGAAGAGAAAGAAAACATAGAAATGAGGTGTGTCCAGTGGCATTAGCACCAAACTCTGGATGACACAGGGCAAATTCCTGGTAAGATTAGAAAACAGGCTGGATGCCATGTCCTCACCCAGATGCCACTGACTGAGGCCAGGCTTCCTCTGAAGCCATATTCCCATCTTCACCCTTTCCAACAACCAGGGCTTTCCCACCACCTCTAGATGTGCCACTACTTGGGACTTGAATGAAGCAAGTCCTAAGGGAAAGCTGGGACAGGTGAGTATCCTGCAGTGGCCCAGAGCGACTCAGCACCCTTGAGAACACAAGAAAGAAAATTAATATCACACAGATCCTTGAAGGAGGTTCTGGCAACAGCAGCTCATGGTCCATGTAAATACTGACAAGCAAAATTCTGCAAATTCCTAACACAGGTAGTCAAAGGAAATGTCATCTAGGAGGCAGAAATTGAGACACAAAGTACCATGAATATGGACACAGCCACCCAAAGAGGAAGTGAAGAAGTAAACTGAGATGCATTAGGCTGACTCAAGACACCTAACAGCCAGACCCATCCCTGTGCGTTTTGGGACAGCAAATGTCAGGGCTGATTAAGGAGTGCAATGATTTCATTCCTTACACCACAGCACATGTGCCAAGACAGTGGGGAAGTCAACAGAGCCCATGGCCCAGCAGAGCTGCCTCTGAGGAAAAAGAGGATAGACGAAGACCAGGACACGAGAGTGGGTGTGAGGGCCTTACCCAGCGCGGTTATAAGTGCAAAGTTCTCCAGCATCACATCGCGGTACAGGAGCCTCTGAGCCTCATCAAGGAGCCCCCATTCTTCCTGGGAGAAGTAAATGGCCACGTCCTCAAAGGTCACACAGCCCTGCCATGATGGGGATAGATCTTTCCATGATCAGATTCTCTCCTAGGACCCCAAGTTCACACCCCCCACACATCCTTCCCCTGCTTACCCCCATCCCTAAGCCCCACCTCAGAGGAGATACCAAGCCCTGGTGGCACTGATTCCTGCCCTCTCCTCATGGTCCCATCATCACTGTGTCTTCCCATAGCACCAACAGGCAGGTGGGCCAGGAAATGCCATTTAAACTCTGGGTCTAGCATATAGGGCTGGATTTTGTCTTGTCAGACAGTTCTCCTGGGGTTTCCAAAATTATGCCTCTCACATACAAACAATGATGAGGTTTGCCATCATTCTTATACCCTCAATGCCATGGCCATGGGTTGTTCAGTTCACACTTCCTCTCCATATGCACATCACTCTTTGAAGCACGCACTCTCTCAAACAATTTCAATCCCACAGCTATTTCCACCCTGTTGCCCCACACCATAGGCATCTCTCTGGCATCCCCACGATACTTGGAACGCAACATTCAGAAAGTGCTTGGCAAACTGAAAAGAGGTCCAGTGCTACTCAGAGGCTGAATGGTCCCCACTGCCAAAGGCAGCCCTTCAGAGCCCCATCCTGCTCTGAAGGCCTCCCTGCCTGACTCTGTCCCTTTCTACAACCTCAGTCACCCAGAAATACCTGGGGATCTGACACCAATGGCCCTCTTCCACTAGTGCTGCACTTGATGTCCTCTCTGAAGTCACAGCCTTCCTCTCCTGCTAACCCTCATTCAAACTCTGCCCCAGAGGACCCCCACACCTCAGGCCCAGTAACTCTCCCAGATGACCACCTGTGCCCCTCAACTTATCCACCTCCCTGAAATTCCTGACACCTCAAGGGTTACCACAAAACCCTGGTAGATAGATCCAGAGTGCTGAGTAAGCACTAGTTCTGGTCTCAGTGTCATTTTGTCTCAATTACTTCCAAGCATTGATCTCATGCCCACTCTTCTCCTAGATCCTTGGTCACTTGCCAGATCATCCTTGCTCTCACACCCTACCATAGCCACCTCTCTCCCATACCTGTCTTTGTGATTCCCACCATGACCAACCATGTCCCCAAGCAGAAGAGCCAGTAGTGACCCCCAACCTTCCTTCCCTGGGCTGATAATAGCATTACCAGAGTGATCACGATTCCACCTCCTAATTGTGTCCCAAGCTATACCCCTAGGCAAGTAGTGGCCACCACCTTTTAAATGTCTCTATCCTGAATCCCTCACCACAGTTCTAGTCCTGTAAGATAAACTATCCACTTGATATCTAAACTAACTGTTCTTTGAAACGTCTCAGACTCTAAAGATGTCCCATTGGGCCATGTTGAGATGATGATTTTTATAAAAAAATTTTAAAAATAAAGATGTTCCATATCAAAATTTCTGATTATCTCTAGAGATAACTGACTCTACTACCAACTTTACAATCCTCACTAGTGGAGCTTCCATATTTCCAGGTGCCAAACCCAAACACCCTGCTTTTACCCCTAAATCCTACTTTTCTATCTCTTGCCTTCAACATCTCAAAATCCAGGCTTCCCTACTTAAAAAAACTGATCTAGAATCCAACTACCACCTCCACAGCCACCACACAAGTCCAGCCACCAGTAACACTCACCTGGACTACTGCAGCAGCCTTCTTCACTATCTTCCTATCTCATACCTCACACTCAGCCTGTTCTCTCAGCTTGGCCACACACAGGGAACCTGATGAGACCTGGATCAGATCACATACCTCCTCTGCCCCCAAACTGTCATTGCTCATCACACACTCCAGAAGAAACACCCGACAACTGAGAGCCATTTTTTGTCTGATTCCTGCATCCCAGCTTTCAGTTCCCATGAGAAAGAAAAAAGCTGTAGTTTCCTAAACCAGCTCAGCCTGACTCTCAAGCACTTGCTCATCTGGTATCTAAGCCTGAGACAACGTCCCACACCTTACTTTACTGGTTCCCAGCAATAGGAACCGTTCTATACCAGCTTCCAGCCTGGATGTATGACCCTGGGATTGATGTTTGTTGAGGATTCCTAGAACCAAGGACCCAAAGAGTGCCAAGAGAAGACTCCCAGAACACAATCTCAGAGACAAACACTGGGGTCAGCACCAGTGAGGGCCCGAAACACTCTCCACTCACCTGTGTGAAGCCCATAAGTTTAGCTTCTGCAGTCATGGGAACCTGCGGGAAGAGGAAGGCTATGAGAGGCAGGTAACTATGGTGGAAGCTCCATGGGCTCATGCCTCCATGTTTCCCTGCGCAGCCCTGGAGCGAGGTGACTTGGTGATGACTAAATTATCATTGCTCCTCAGTTCCGTGTGACTCTCACCTGCTCTGGGACCTTGCACAAGGACTCAACTTCCCTGTGCCTCGGTGCTATCCCCCTTCCAGGCTGTTCCAACTCTGAATAACTTTAGGAAAAATTTGAAAAGTCTAACTCAGACCATGTGCCTCATCTGTTCACAACCACCCATGGCTCTCAGCGTCTTGAAAAGAAAGAGCCTCCCTTTGCCATTCTGGCGTGAACGCTACTGGCTCAACCGTCCCAACAAGATTCACAGAAACCAGCACCTCCGCCTGCCACACCCTCCACAGCCCAAGACACCAGGCTTGTAAATGGGAGCCCCACCCGCGAGGGCCTCATAGTCCTGGACTCTGGGGCGAGGCTGCAGGGACGCAAGCAGGCGTCCCTCACGCAGGGTGTTGGATTTCCGGCGGGGAGGGCAGGTGAGGCCCGGGGGACGCAGCACTCACCGAAGTCGAATCCCTAAGCAGGGCCGCCGCCATCGGATTGTGAGCGGAGCGGGGCCAGGAGCGGCGGGCAACCCGGGGCGGGAACCCAGTCACGGCTGCCACCAGCGCCAGCGACCCACGGGCTGCTGCGCAGCGGGGCGACCCCCGCTCTGTGCCGGAGGCAGCGTTTCTAACTCACGCGGCGTGGGCCAAGGTAGAGAACCACCAAAAGGACCATCTCGGAGCGGTGCCGGAAGTTCCGCCTTACCGTATGCAACAAACGGAGACAAGTCTGGTCCTGAACGTTGATTGGCTCCGCGTCTTTGCAGCTTGGCGCTCGGCATTACGGGTAACGTAGTTCTCAGAAGCCCAGAGTTCCAGTGCCCTCCCTGAGATTCACCCGGAACAAGGGCTAAGCGGCGCGCGGAGGGCGCTACGAAAACGCGCGCACCAAGAGCGAGACAGGGACTTGCCGCTCCTTAAAGGGGCCGCTGGCCGATTTCCGCAGCCCCATACTCAGCTAAGCGCCCACGTGGCTAGAGACGTTGATTCAGGTTCAGAAAGCTAAGGCTCGGGATCCACACGGACGCATCACTCCACGGGGCCGCGTAGACACCGCGGCCGCACCGCGGGAGGGAAGGAGACTCATTCCCCTCACGTGCGGGGCCGAGGCGTTTGAGGCCATTTCGGTGACCTCATTGGTTCCGTAGGCGACAGAAGCGACCTACCGGTCAGGCTCAGGAACGCCGGTCCGGGAGGCCACATGGGGGCCACGCCCCCTGGCCGCTCCTGCCCTAAGCCTCCAATGGTCCCCAGGTGCAGGAGGCTGGGCCGAGAGGTTCCTGAGGCAGGGTTCCTGGGTGGCTTCACCCGGCGGACACTTCCTCCAGGGAGGCCCCCCGGGCGAGCTGAGAAAAGGGTGTTTCCTTGACTAGCAGGCCACATGAAATGCAGAGAATCGAGTGTCACCACGAATGAGCACAAAGGTACTGAACGCTGGGAAACGTCAGGACAAAATCATAGAGGAGTCCACCAGCCACTGACCTGGAATAACAGAGTCATCCAAACGTGCAAAAGAGAGGAGAGTGAGTAAAAGGAAAAAACGGTCCTCAAGGACCAAAATGGCTCTGACCTCTTGAGCTCTGAAGAGATTCTGTTGCTGTGAATGTGTTGGACTCACTGCTTGTGTCTGTGCAGGAAAAGGACCATGGAGCTACTGGCCCAGCCCATGAGGCCCAAACTCATGAAGTCAGTTGCAGAGAATATGAATAAGACTAGAAACGTTAAACATCTAGCTGGTTTGAGCAAAGAACAGTATACATAATTTATTTTCACACTTACATTTTTGCTGTTTATTTGACTAGTTACACTCATTGGAACAAAGATATTTGCCAACAGTTGCAGGATTCAGCAGAGAAAACAACAGAAGCCAATGAACTTTGGGGGATCTCATTCTGAGTTCCAACCACCTAGAGAAACTGGGACAAAGCTTTATGGCCTGGAAGCCACTGAGGAGACAGGTGCTGCTGAGGGGAACCACTCTGGCCACTGTGAAAATAGAAGAGAAGTTTGCATCCAGCCTCATCCAGGAAATAGTTCAATCCAAAAGCTACTATTGTATGAGGGATCCCTCTAGAGAAAAGCACAAACAAATTGGCAAAGGCCAGTTGGTTGAGAATAAGGTCCGTGGGTCTAATCTTGTGTCCAGTAAGCAAGGTGAAGTTACAAAGACAAGGAAGGAGTTTCCAAGGATTCCCACTCCCATCTGAGTGAGAAAGGCAAACCCCATTTGCAGATTGGCAGGAGCCATCACATTAATATCTATAAGACATTGATTTTAATTGGTGCCAGAACAATGAGGAGCTCAACAAACAAAAATATGTTGGCCGGGTATGATGGCTCATGCCTGTAATCCTAGCACGTTGGGAGGCTGAGGCAGGAGGACTGCTTGATGCCAGGCATTCAAGACCAGCTTGGGCAATATAGCAAGACCCCATATCTAAAAATACAAATTGCTGGGCATAGCGACATTGAGGCCAATGAGCTATGATCACACCACTGCACTCTGGCCTGGGTAACAAGGCAAGACCCTGTCTCTTTTTTAAAAAAAAAAAAAAGAAAGAAAGAAATTATCATACCATGCCCAATAACCTCCAGTACTAAACCTAACAAGTATTTTTCTAATTTAAGTGGGCCTTAAGTATGTGTGCTTATGGGTGCAGAAGTTGTCTCTCTTTTAGTTATAAAAATGTCTCTAGCAAGTGGTTGCTCCACAGCCTGCTTGAATTCCTTTCCCAAAAAAAGCTTTTTCTTCCTCTGCCACATGTCAAGGCTGCAAATGTTCTAATTTTTTTCTTTGCTTCCCTTTTAAATATAAATTCTATCTTTTGGTAATTTTTTTGCTCTAGCATCTAGTACAGGCTTTTAGGAGTAGCCAGGCCACATCTTGAAAGCTTTGCTGCTTAGAAATTTCTTCCACCAGCTATCCTTGGTCATTACTCTAAAGTTCAGACTTCCACAGATCTTTAGGGCATAGGCACAATGCAGCCAGCTTCTTTGCTAAGCCATAACACATCTGACCTTTGCTCCAGTTCCCAATACATTTCTCATTTCCATCTGAGACGGCATCATTCTGAACTTCCTGTCCATATCACTATCAGAATTCTGGTCACAACCATTTAACCAGTGTCTAAAAAGTTATGAACTTTCCCTCAACTTCCTGTCTTCTTTTGAACCCTCCAAACTCATTCAACCTCTGCACATTACCCAGTTCCAAAGTTGCTTCCACATTTTCACGTGTCTTTATAGCAATGCTCCACTCCTCCGTACCAATTTTCTGTTAGGCCATTCTTGCATTGCTATGAAGAAATACCTGAGACTGTGTAATTTATAAAGAAAAGAGGTTTAATTGGCTCATGGTTCTGCAAGCTTTACAGAAAGCATGCTGCGGGCATTTGCTTGGCTTCTGGTGAAGCCTCACAGAGCTTTCAATCATAGTGGAAAGTGGAACAGGAGCAGGCACTTCACATGGCAAAAGCAGGTGAGAAAGAGAGAGTGGGGGTGGGTGCTGCAGACTTTTAAATAACCAGATCTCACAATAGGTCACTATCACAAAGAAAGCACCAAGCCATGAAGGATCCACCCCTATGATCCAAACATCTCCCACCAGGCCCCACCTCCAGCATGGGGGATTACAACTCAACATGAGATTTGGGTGGGGGAAAATATCCAAACTGGTTTCCCTGCAAGATATCCAAAAAGTTTAATCATCTGGAAACATTACAGATACAGTGTTTCAGGGTAAACTCTCTCTAACTGTATTTTGTCTCTGCTTTCATACCACCACAACAATCATAGACACAGAAGATGACTTCTGTGACCATATGTGCAGGGTTTTCCCTACACATCAAGCAATGGAAACCAGCTCACTATCCTCCAATTCAATTCTGACACTTTCTACCTGTTGATAGTGTCAGATCCCACAGGTTGGGGGGGTCTCCCCCCAAGACTGCCTCCCACCTTCAGACATTGGGGAGGTCTCCCCAAGACTGCCTCCCACCTTCAGACACCAGTTGCAAGTCTGAACCTCCAGACCTTTTGACCCATCCAGCTTCAAGTTGGGGCCCCCACAGTCCCCTCTTTGGGTTCAATTAATTTGCTGGAATGGGTCAGAGAACTAAGGGAAACACTTATGTTTACCAGTTTATTATAAAGGATATTGCAAAGGATACAGATGAAGAGATGTGTGGGGTGAGGTATTCGGGAATGGGGCTGCGGCAGTGCTCCTCTCGAGGGGGCACCAGCTGTGGGGAGTCTGTCCCTTGCAGACCCTGGAACTGGCAATGGATGAATAAAGTACACTGAAACACAGATATTCTGCTCTGCCAGTCCAGCTGAGGGTCTGAGCCATGTACAGGCTCTCTGCTGAGTCCTGTAAACAGTTGCAACTCAGCCCTGATCAGCTAGTCAGACTCGCATTTATTCAGTAAGATTAATTAACAAAAGCTTGAGTCAACACCATTAGAGGGTAATTGACATTGTGGACTTCCCGAGTAAAAAGCACTTAAGCACCTGCGGTACATCAAAGGTTAGTTTTAAGATCATGTGAGTAAACAAGCTAGCTAGGTAAACTACTCTGCTTTCCTTTATTACTACTTTAATTTGTTTAACTAAAGGTCAAGATCAGGTTGCCTTCAACCCTATCTATTACCGAAGCTAATGCAAACTTCTCACCCTTCTAAGAAGATTTGTATCTGTCTCTGTAACTATCTCTAATATTTTTCCCACCAGCCTGATTGAATCCTAACAGGGCACTGAGCGTCCATGCCCTCCCAGGTGCACCACCCTCCAGGAACCTCCACATGTTCAGCCATCAGGAAGCTCCCCAGACCCTGTCCTCTTGGATTGTTACGGAAGCTTCATGATGTTAGCATTCCTTCCACCATTGTATTGGGTAGGTCTCCCTCTGGGACCACAATCGGAAAGGTGAGCAAAGATTAGAGTCCTGCCTTTGGGCAGGTGAAAGGAGGGAAGGACAGACATTCTTTTTCCTGAATCCAGCCCCTGAGGTCTAACGAACTCAATGTTTTAACAAAAGACTGTAACAATTGCTATAGGAGGTATTAAACAGGAACTGTGTAAGAAAAGCAATATAGGCCGGGTGCGGTGGCTCAAGCCTGTAATCCCAGCACTTTGGGAGGCCAAGGTGGGCTGATCACGAGGTCAGGAGATTGAGACCATCCTGGCTAATCCGGTGAAACCTCATCTCTACTAAAAATACAAAAAAATTAGCCGGGCGTGGTGGCAGGCTCCCGTAGTCCCAGCTACTTGGGAGGCTGAGGCAGGAGAATGGCATGAACCCAGGAGGTGGAGCTTGCAGTGAGCCGAGATTGCACCACTGCACTCCAGCCTGGGCGACACAGCAAGACGCCGTCTCAAAAAAAAAAAAAGAAAAGAAAGAAAAGAAAAGCAATATATAACACCACAGGCCACCCTCTGTTTTTGAACTATGGATCCCTTACAGTAAAACAAATAAATACAAGCTTTTATAATTAGTCCAATCCATTATATTGCATAAATGTCTTGCAGGCTGAGGCCACTCAGGTTTGCAAAATTCCTTTCAGTCTTGTCAGGTTCCAAAAGCAGAAGTGGTCTTGGCAAATATATAGCTTCATCCTTTCAGGCATTTTGTGTAATTAAGCTAAGGGATAATGTCATCTCTTGGTCTGAGACTCTTTTAAAAGAGTTGTTAGTGTAATATAGGATTTCCCTCAATTTATAATTCATTTATTTGTTTTTTTAACCCTCAGCTACTGTTTCTCTTTTTTTCCATTAATACTCAAACTTTTTCATCTTTGAAAGGAACATTAGGTTCAGCCACTAAGCTGGTCCAGATTGTTGGTAGCAATACTAGTCCAGCAAGTGCTTCCCCCTCAGTGCATTCCCACAGTTTGGGAGCTCAGTCCTTCAGACTCCCCCACTGCAGACACCAGTCACAAGTGTAGGACACCACCCTCCAGACCTGAGAATGGTGGTGCGATTGGCAGCTTGCAGCTTGCACAATGGGCCTGGAAAAGTCACAGGCACTCAACTCCATCCTGTGACAGCAACCACAGGGGCTGTTTTCTAAAAAGCCACAGGGGCAGAGCATCCCAAGGCCTTGGGAGCCCACCGCTTGTGATACAGGAGATAGAAAGAAATTATTCAGGCAGATAGTGAAGGTAAAGGAGACCTCAGCAGAATTTCCCTTTTAACAAAAAGCAGCACCCAAATCATTTCTTTTCTAAGATAGAGTGGCGTGAAAAATCGAGCTACAGACATAGATAAGCAAGCTGGAAGCTTGCACGGGTGAATGCCAGCAGCTGTACCAATAGAAAAGGGCCACCTGAGGGCCAGGTATGTTCAACATGGAGGTTCCATCTTCCCTTTTCTTTGTCACCACGTGTACAATAAAGAAAGAGGCAACATGTTGCCAGCCAGGCAGATAAGTAATCTGCATAATAAAATATTAGGGTGGAGATGGCCAGCTTTTTTCACTGTATGCAAGTGGTGCACCTAGCCCTAACAGGTTTCTTATGCCCTATGCAAATGGCACACCTGGTCCAACCAATCTTTTGCACCCTATGTGAATCAGACATCAATTCCTGAAGCTCATCTATAAAATCCCTTGCATGTTGCTGCAGATCAGAAAACATGCTCAGGACCCCTCTCTCTGCAGGAGAGAGCTTTTCTCTTTCTTTTGCCTATTAAAACTCTCCTCTTTTTTTTTTTTTTTTGTTTTTTTTTTGAGACGGACCCTCACTCTGTCACCCAGGCTGGAGTGCAGTGACGTGACCTCTGCTCACTGCAACCTCTGCTCATTGCAGCCTCTGCCTCCCAGGTTCAAACAATTCTCCTGCCTCAGCCTCCCGAGTAGCTGGGATTACAGGCGTCCACCACCGCACCCAGCTTATTTTTGTATTTTTAGTAGAGACAGGGTTTCACCATGTTGGCCAGGCTGGTCTTGAACTCCTGACCTCAGGTGATCCACCTGCCTCAGCCTCCCAAAGTGCTAGGATTACAGACATGAGCAACCACATCTGGCCTAAACCTCTGTGCTGAACCTCACTCTTCATGTATCTATGTCCTTGATTTCCTTGATGTGAGACAACAAACCTTGAGTATTTACCCTAGGCAATGACACTGCTTCATTTTGGGAGCCTCACTGGGATCCAAGGTAGATTCATCAGAAGGCTAAGTATAGGAGCAGATCCCAACTATTTTATTTCATTTTGGGACCTTCCGCCCTCCATTTTAAAATCAAGCCAAAGACTCAGGCCCCATCAGCCATTTAAAAATGGTTAGCATAGCTGCCAGCCTTACAAGACTTGGGGGACAGGCTTTCTGGGGAGAACTTAGTGAATCCCCCAGTGCCCTCAGTTTGCTGGGAATGCTGGCTTTCACAGATAGCCTAGTCATCACATGGGGCTGGAAGAGGTCCAGTGGCAACTGAGTGTTCCTGGCCAGGGCCACACCCTGGTGTTACCCAAAGGCTTCTGTACTAACCCCAGCCTTTGAAAGCCTGATGGCTATTGGCAAGAGGATCTCCAAGTTTTTCCTATGGCAATTTTTCTCCTTTCCTGTCCGTGACCACCATGTCTCCTATCCACTCTGTGTATGCAATGCTGTGGGAATTTTTACAGTTCAGGGAAGTAGTCTCATTAGGCAAGATCAGGAAATGACATAGTAACTGGGAATATAGCTGAAAGGATTGCCATTTTTATGATTTTTTAGGAACAGAGGGACATCTCCCCATCCCCCGCTTAGTGTCTTCTCCCTTTACCCTTTGGGCAGCACATGGTATTTCAAGGTCAACAGCACCGCCTAGTGGAATAAAAATCTTCTCCATGAGGCATCTTGTTGGCCCTTTGCCAAAACACTCTGACTTCCCAATTCTCCTTCTTTTTTTCTACTAGAAACCAGGCTTTATGTACCTTCTGTGAATGGGAAAACTCTGCCTTCAACAATGGGGAGAAAAAGGTCCTCTGAAACCAAACTTTAGTCTCGATACTGTCCCATCAGCAGGAAAACCACCATTTGAACCCTACATCCTTTTAAGGTACCTATTCTGCCTCCAATTAAAATGGTACTTAAATTGTAAGGGGATTTTATGTCCAGAAATTAACCAGAGCCACTGCCTAAGAATACTTTAATCCAGGCCATAATAGCAGAATATAGAGCTCAAGCCTGTACACTCCCTCCATTAAGGGGCCTTGCCCAGTGCAACTGTTTCATAGTCTTTCCCAAGATTTATCTATTGGGGAGCCACACGGATCACACAAGTCTAGGAAGTCAAAGAGAAACCACCAGCGTAGGACTAGAGTCGCATGGGTGAGCGTGACTAATCCAAATCACTTAGTTCCTCTGGTTCCATGGCTGATGGTCATGCCTGCATCCATGTGCAGCACCTTTAATGGATGCCGGGGCTCAGGGAACCAAGGAGGGAGAACAGTTGGCGGGACGTCCCCACTGTCTTCCCCTCCACCCTGGGCCATTCCAAAGGAAAAGAAAAAGACTAAAGGGACTCTTTTTTCTCATTTTTCTTTCTCGATGGGTAACAGACTATCTTTGGCCTGCACTCCTCTGGAGTGCATTTTGAAGCACTGGGACACCTTTAACCCTGAGACTTTGAAAAAAAAGCAGCTCATTTTCTTTTGCACAGGGCATGACCTTCTTACCATTTTGAACCAGCCTGGCCTGCAGAGGGAAGCCTTGATTTTAATACTATCCAACAATTAGATCTTTTCTGTAGACAGGAGGGCAAATTGCCTGTGGTCCCCTATACACAGGCTTTCTTTGCCCTGTGAGACAACACACACTTTTGCAAGCACTGCACAATCAACTCAGCTCTTTTAGCAGTCATATCAGGCAGGCCCAAAGGGAATGATTCCCTGAAACTAGAGAAGCAACTTCCAAGGGAACCATCTGAGGCAGCTGTTGGGTGTCCCAGCCATTCTTGTGCCCTGTATGTGGGTCCCCCTTCAACCATGCCATTAGCTCCTCCAGCACCACCATCTCCAAAACTCTCCACTCTCCCAACTTCACTCTTACCCCTATAGGAAATGCCCAATGGAGGTGATGCCACCAGAGTTCAAGTTCCCTTCTCATTGCAGGACATTAAGCAAATAAAGGGAGACTTAGGCTGATTTTCTGATGACCCTGATAGGTATATAGAAGCTTTCCAAAATTTAACTCAGGTGTTTGACCTCTCATGGAGGGATGTTATGCTGCTCCTAAACCAAACCCTAACCGAAGCTGAAAAACAGGTAGCTCTGCAGGCAGTAGGGAAGGTTGGAGACAAGCAGTATGTCTCCTATAGTAGGCTAAAAAGGAAAAGATAAAATAGGGAAGGTGAAGAAATAGGGGAACCATCATTCCCAATATGAAGAGAGGCAGTAACTCTTGACAACCCTGATTGGAAACCCACTGACAACACTGATTGGAACCCCACCATCCACAGATACATGAAAAAGGAAACACGTTTTAATGGGCATATTGGAGGACCTATGAAGAGCTAGGGCCAAACCTCTTAATTACCCTAAACTGTACACGATAGACCAAAAGCCACATGAGAATCCCACAGCTTTTCTGGAAAGTCTGAGAGAGGCACTAAGAAAACACCCATCCTTATCCTTTGATTCAATCGAGGGACAGCTAATCCTAAAGGACAAGTTTATTACACAGGCAGCTCCTGATATTAGAAGGAAACTGCAAAAGCAGGCTACAGGATGAGATAGCACCTTGGAAAACCTCCTGAGGATGGCCACCTTGGTCTTATATATAGGGACAAGGAGGAGGCCCAAGAGAAAGTGATGAAATTCAAGAGAAGGATGGAGGCTCCAGTTGATGCTTTGCAGGCTTGCAAAGTCCAGGACTTTGGGGTGCATCTGCCAGTTGCTACCAGGGTGGCAAGTCAGGGCACTTTAAGAAGGAGTGCCCAGGCAGCAAGAGGAAGCCACCTCAACCCTGTCCAGCCTGTGGTGGGGACCACTGGGGAACAGACTGTACCCAGAGATGGAGGTCACCAGGTTAAGAACCAGTCTCACAGATGCTCAAACAGGACTGATGGGTCCTGGGGCTCAGACCCCTGGCTCCAGTGGTTCAAGCAGCCATTACTCCAGGAGTCCCAGGTGATTCTAGAAATTGAAGGAAGGATGGTGGACCTCTTTCTAGACACTGGATCCAGCCTCTCTCTTCTCCTCTCTAATCAAGGCCCTCTTCCTGTAGCATGACCATGATGGGCATTTCAGTAAATGTTCTAACCTGATATTTTTCTCAACCCCTTAGCTGTAGTTGGGGGGGAACATATTATTTACACATGCATTCTTAATCATGCCTGAATATCCCACTCCTTTATTAGGTAGAGATTTTATTCTGCATGAGAGCCAGCATCCATATAGCCCCAGGAAAATCTCTTTGTCTCCCAGTGTTGAAAGCTAATATTAATCCAAATGTGTGGGCAACTGAAGGAAGAATAGGTGGAGCTAAAACTGCCAGGCTAGTCTGGATCCATCTTAAGGATCTCACTTCTTTTCCTAACTAGAGACAATATACCCTAAAGCCTAAGGCAAGGAAAGGGCTAGAAACCATTATTAATAATGACATATGCATGTAAAATGCATGGCCTCCTCAAACCCTATAACAGTCCCTGCAACACTCCAATATTAGGAGTGCAAAAATCCAATGGGGAATGGAGATTATTTCAGGACCTCTGCCTTATTAATGAGGCCATAGTCCCAATCCATCTAGTGGCCCCTAATCCCTATACCCTGCTAACCCAAGTACCTGAGGGAACTAAATGGTTCATAGTCCTAGATACAAAGGATGCCTTTTTCTATATATAGTTAAATCCTGACTCTCAATAACTGTTTGCCTTCTGGCAAAGATCCCTCTGGCCAGACCACCCAGTTAACATGGATGGTGCTGCCTCAGGGATTTTGAGATAGTCCTCACTTGTTTGGGTGGGCGCTGTCAAAGGACCTCTCCAAGTTTTCCCATCCCCAGGAAAGGGTCTTGCAATATGTAGATGACATATTGCTCTGTGCCCCAACTGAGGAAGCTTCTCAGGAGGGCACTGAAGCTCTTCTTTTCTTTTCTTTTCTTTTTTTTTTTGAGATAGTGTCTCACTCTGTCACCCAGGCTGGAGTGTAGTGGCACTATCTCAGCTCACTGCAACCTCTGCCACCCAGGCTCAAGTGATTCTCCTGCCTCATCCTCCTGAGTAGCTGGGATTACAGGTGCCTGCCACCACACCTGGATAATTTTTGTAGTTTTTAATAGAGACAGGGTTTCACCATCTTGTCCAGGCTGATCTTTAACTCCTGACCTCGTGATCCATCTGCCTCAGCCTCCCAAAGTGCTGGGATTACAGGTGTGAGCCACCATGCCTGGACAGCTCTTCTTAATTTCTTAGCTGACAGAGGATATAAATTTCAAAATTGAAAGCCCAACTTTGGCAAACCTCAGTGAAGTATCTGGGTTTAGCGTTGTCTGAAGCAACTAGAGCATTAGGGGAAGAAAGAATTAAGCTGTTTCTGCTTTCCCTCACATCCCAAACCCTCAAGCAACTAAGAAGATTTGCTGGCATTACAGGATTTTGCTGACTATGGATACCTGCATATGGTAAGATAGCTCATTCTTTATGTCACCTCATAAAAGAAACGCAAGCAGCTAAAACTCATTGCCTGACCTGGGAACCTGAAGATCAGAAGGCCTTTAGCCAGCTAAAACAAGTCTTACTTAAGACTCCAGCTCTCAGCCTTCCCATAGGAAGAGTCTTGAATCTTTATGTATCAGAAAGGAAGATAATGGCCCTGGGAGTTTTAACTCAAGCCTGAGGACCAGCTCAACAGCCAGTGGGCTACCTGAATAAGAAACTTGATTTGGTGCCTAAAAGATGGCCAGCATGCCTCTGAGCCATTGCTGTCATGGCTCTACTGGTACCAGAGGCCACGAAATTAACCCTGGAAAATGGCTTAACTGTTTATACTCCATATAATGTAGCAGGATTGCTGTCTTCTAAGAGGAGCCTTTGACTAACAGACAGCTGGCTCCTTAAATATCAAACTCTACTGTTAGAAGGGTCTACAATTCAATTGAAAAACTTGTTCTCACCTAAACCCAGCCACTTTCCTCCCCAAGGAAACTGGGGAACCTGAACATGACTATGAGAAAGTTGTGGTATGGACAGCCAGGGAGGATCTCAGGGAAACTGTCCTAGACAATCCAGACAGGACCCATTTCAGGGATGGAAGTTCCTTTGTAGAGCAAGGAGTCTGTAAGGTGGGATATGCTGTAGTCACTTTGAATGATGTTATTGAATGTGCTCCCCTCTCTCCAGGCACAAGTGCCCAACTAGGTGAACTGATAGCTCTTACAAGAGCATGTGAATTAAACAAGGGAAAGATGGCTGACATTTACCTTGACTTCAAGTATGCTTTCTTAGTCCTTCATGCTCCCACTGCCATCTGAAAGGAAAGACACTTTGTTACTGCTAATGGATTCCCTATAAAATACACCAGGAAATTGATAGATTATAATCCTGAGTTTTCCTTGCATAAGAGGTAGCAGTGATGCATTGTAAGGGACATCAGAAGGGAACAGATGAAATAGCCAAAGAAAACAAGTTAGCTAATCAGGCAGCCAAGTCTGCAGCAGGAAAACCTCAGGGTATCAACACATTTGAAGCCCCTCTAATCTGGGAAGGCTCCATAAGAAAAATTTAGCCTCAGTACTCCCCTGCAGAGATAGAATGGGCCATCTCTTGAGGATACACTTTCCAGCCCTCAGGATGGCTACAGTCAGAGGCAAGCTCCACTTGCCAGCCTCCAGCCAATGGAAAGTTCTTAAGATCCTCCACCATGCTTTTCACTTGGGAAAGGACAACACTCATCAGTGTGCCCAGAGATTGTCTTCAGGAGATAACTTATTAAAAACAGTGAAATAGGTTGTTAATGCTTGTGAATCCTGTCTTAAAAATAATTCCCTCAACAGGCAGCTCCTTCGTCCTCAAACCCAAAGGATGGGAAGTTATCCAGGAAAGGACTGGCATATAGACTTCACCCACATGCCAAAGACAAAGGGCATCCAATACCTCCTGGTATGGATACTTTCACTAACTGGGTAGATGCATTTCCATGCTGTACAGAAAAGGCCTCTGAGGTAATAAAAGTGTTAGGCCAGGCACGGTGGCTCACACCTGTAATCCCAGCACTTTGGGAGGCCCAAGGTGGGTGGATCACCTGAGGTCAGGAGTTTGAGACCAGTCTGGCCAACATGATAAAACCCTGTCTCTACTAAAAATACAAAAAAATTAGCGAGGTGTGGTGGTGTGCACCTGTAAACCCAGCTGTTTGTGAGGCTGAGCCAGAGGAATTGCTTAAACCACGGAGGTGGAGGTTGCAGTGAGCCGAGATCATGCCGCTGCAATCCAGCCTGGGTGACAGAGCGAGACTCGAGACTCTCAAAAAAAAAAAAAGTGTTAGTTAATGAAATAACTCCCTGCTTTTGTCTACCTAAGTGTCTACTGCCAAAGTGACAACAGACCCTTGTTTAAGGCAGCTGTCACATAGGGGATCTCAAAGGCACTAGGCATACAGTATCATCTCTATTAATACTGGAGACTCCAGTCCTCTGGAAAAATAGAGAAGATAAATGATAGTATGTTATTATTATTATTATTATTATTTGAGATGGAGTCTTGGTCTGTCACCCAGGCTGGAGTGCAGTGCTGCAATTTCAGCTCACTGCAACCTCCATCTTCCAGGTTCAAGCAATTCTCCTGCCTCAGCTTCCCAAGTAGCTGGGATTACAGTTGCATGCCACCATGCCCGGCCAATTTTTATATTTTTAGTAGAGACAGGGTTTCACTATGTTGGCCAGGCTGGTGTTGAACTCCTGATCTCAGGTGATCTGCCCACCTTGGCCTCCCAAAGTGCTGGGATTACAGGCATGAGCCACTGCACCTGGACAGATAAGCAATATTATCAAAAGACACCTCAGAAAACTGTCCTAAGAACTCACCTTCCTTGGGTCACTCTTCCCATGGCTTTACTGCGGGTAAGAAATATCCCTTCAAAGTTAGGTCTGAGCCCTTTTGAAATGGTGTATGGATGGCCTTTCCTTACCAATGACTTCCTATTAGACCAGGAGACTTCTGAATTGATTAAACATGTAACCTCTCTGGTCACTTTCAACAGGAATTAACACAACTAGCAGAAGCCCAGCTCTAAGAAATAGGACCAACTTTATTTAATCCAGGAGATTTTGTATTGGTGAAAGCTCTCCCTTCTCTCTCTCCTTCCCTAAGACCAAGCTGGGAAGGCCCTTATACCATTCTCCTTTCAACCCCCTCAGTGGTAAAAGTTACAGGTATTGACTCCTGGATACATTACACTCTAGTCAAGCCTGGAAAGCTCAGAGAGCAACCCCTGATAGCCCAGAGGAACATTCTGGATATCAATGTGAAGAAATAGGAGATCTTAGGCTGAAAATCATAAAAGATAAGTATATGAGTGAGGGCTACTCATCCTATTCAGTCCCACCGCCACCTTACCAGATACTTTCGGTCATTTCTACTTTTCCTCTTGAGATTTGCCATCAGATATTAGAATTTTTTTTTTTTTTTTTTTGAGACGGAGTCTCGCTCTGTCGCCCAGGCTGGAGTGCAGTGGCATGAACTCAGCTCACTGCAGACTCTGCCTCCTGGGTTCATGCCATTCTCCTGCCTCAGCCTCCCGAGTAGCTGGGACTACAGGCACCAGCCACCACGCCCAGCTAATTTTTTGTATTTTTAGTAGAGATGGGATTTCACTATGTTAGCCAGGATGGTCTCGATCTCCTGACCTCATGATCCACCCACCTCGGCCTCCCAGAGTGCTGAGATTATAGGCGTGAGCCACTGCACCCAGCCTAGAACTTCTTTTTGATGCATATTTGGAGGGAGATTTTGTTTATCCATGGGATTACATTTGTAACTTCATAGACCTCCAAAAGAAAATTCTATATCTTGGTAAGTAAAATTTTAGATGGAAATTATCTACTACACCAGCCTTGCAGGAATTGTTATACTCACTCAACTGTTTGCAGTAGGACTATATACTGTAGCACCCCCAGAGTGGAATATCAAAGAATCTAAATCACTCTAGTACTTTGCTTAATTATTATCCTTATAACATGGATAATAGTTACCAAGCAAAAAGTAAACATGAAAGTTTTACTATCACTGAGTCTGCTAGGACTTTTTATTGGATTTAGTAATATTTCACACCCTTTAGCTCCTACGATATCACCCATGGCACATTTGTACAACAAGACTAATTTCTGGGTCTGCCCTGAACACTCTGCTCAGTTCAATAACACTAATGAACTTCTCAATGACCCAGAACTTACCATCTTAGGATTCCCTTTGTTAGCTTTACCTTTAACCCTTAAAGACTTATCAGGCCTAAATGGGACATGGTATGGGAGCACTTTCCATGGAATAACTAACTCCTCCCAGAAAACCACCTCCCCCCTGGTGCCAGCAAATACTACCCCCC
Source organism: Pongo abelii (assembly GCF_028885655.2). Classification (NCBI taxonomy): domain Eukaryota; kingdom Metazoa; phylum Chordata; class Mammalia; order Primates; family Hominidae; genus Pongo; species Pongo abelii. The sequence goes on from NC_072005.2 coordinate 64,337,481, forward strand.
AAAGATAAGCTTCACACCCTCAGATTAGGAAAAGTTGACTAGGTAATAGCAAATGCTTCCCTCTGTTTCAGAAGCAGGGGAAGTGGACCATACCTGGGAGATCCCAAATATTGTAACACCACACTCATAATTGCTGAAAGCTCAGAAATTTGGAAAAGAAAATGCTGCAGGGACAATCTAAGAAAATTAGAAGCCCCATGGGAGTGCTTTCAGAATCTTGCCTCTCCTCCTGGTTGGAAGTCTCGATGGGAATGGCAGGCTGTAGGTAGCCACCTTGACATATGGTACTATGATATAAAAAATAACACATGGGCCTTCCTAAACATGCCCCCTCATGGAATTCCTGACCCCTGTATATGGCTTGCTAATAGTGGTGGCCTGCAGATCTGTGGGTGAACAGAGGACATCTGGACCAACAGCCCCTGCCATAGGATTATCCAAGATATTGGCGAGGACATATCATGTCCCTGATCTTTGAAAACTCCATTTGTCAGGTGGACCCTTCTATTCAGCATGTAAAATTCCAAATGGCATTGTGAATGACTATCCTGAGTGTGGATATCCCTATCCCAAAGATGCTTCTATTATATATAAAGAGGGAAAGCTTCTAAGATATGAGAAAAATCTGCCTGTGTCTCTCACAAGCCACAACTTAGAACTGTCCCTTTAAGGGACAAAGCTATATTTCTTTTGTGGCTCCTGGCTACACTTAATCCTCCTTAGGCACTGGAAAGGAACCTACACTATAGTAGCTGTGGTCTCTGACCTATTATTTTTAAATTCCACTGACATGGCAGCATCATCTGGAGACATCCCTAACCTAGGCTCCTTTTTAGAGTGTGCACTATCTTGATTAGGCCGAACAAAGAGATCTATCATTTCCATGCCCTCATATGCAGATTTAACCAAAGAGAAGACTGGGGAGCATATGCACATGACAATCCCATCTTAGAAAAATCATGGATGGGGGATTCTATAGCCAGAAGCCTATTCTAGATTGTTGGAATTCCTCTCCTTGAAAGAAAGATCAGTACTTAATGTTTCCATTATGATGCAGTGAGGGTGGAAGGCAACACCTCCTGGGAGGCATAGAAGCATAAGCAAAGCAACAATCCATAGACTCTTTAGCTTCTGGAGTGGCACAAAATAGATGGGCCTTAGATGTCCTTATGGCTGAAGTAGGAGGTACCTGTGTACTTTTAAATGAAACATGCTGCTTCTGGGTCAACACCTCTAGTCAAGTAGAAGAGAACCTATAGGTGCTTAAAGATCAAATTAGGCCAGGTTTGGTGGCTCACACCTGTAATTCCAGCACTTTGGGGGGCCGAGGCGGGTGGATCACGAGGTCAGGAGTTCAAGACCAGCCTGGCAAAGATAGTGAAACCCCATTTCTACTAAAAATACAAAAATTAGCCAGGTGTGAGGGCAGGTGCCTGTAATCCCAGCTACTCAGCAGGCTGAGGCAGAGAACTGCTTGAACCTGGGAGGCGGAGGTTGCAGTGAGCCGAGATCATGCCACTGCACTCCAGCCTGGGTGACAGAGCGTGACTCCATCTCAAAAAAACAAAAAACAAAAAACAAACAAACAAAACAAAAACAAAAACAAAAAAACCCCACAAAGATCAAATTAAAATCATTGACAGGTTAAGAGAAAATGTGGGCCCCAACCCTGTCTGGCTACAATCTGTCTTTAATGAACTCCAGTCTTCTCTATGGAATTGGTTAGCTCCTTTATTAAGTCCCTCTTGCTTAAGCGTTTTATACTAATATTTGGACCTTGCATACTCAATGCTATAACTCGAATTATTTCCTCTCACCTAGAAGCTATTAAACTCCAAATGGTGTTGCAGATGGAACCATGTGTGGACATGCCATTTTTCTGAGGACCCTTAGATCGACCCCAGGAGAAGCCCTTGCTGCTGTCCCTGACACAATGCCACTCTTCACCAGGAAGTAGCCAGAAACAGCTGTTGCCCAACTCCCCCTAACAGCAGTTAGGGTTTCCACTCCTGAGGGGGACATATGACACAGAAGATAAAAAGAAGTTATTTAGGCAGATAGTGAGGGTAAAAGAGTCCTCAGCAGAATTTCTCTTTTAGTAAAAAGCAACCCCCAAATCATTTCTTTTCTTAAAAAGAATGGCCTGAAAAATCAAGCTACAGACATAGATAAGCAAGCTGGATACTTGCACAGGTGAATGCCGGCAGCTGTACCAATAGAAAAGGGCTACCTGAGGGCCAGGTATGTTCAACGTGGAGGTTCCATCTTCCCTTTTCTTTGTCACCACATGTACAGTAAAGAAACAGGTAACATGGTGTTGGCAAATCAGAGAACCCATCAGCGTAATAAAAGATTAGGGTGGGGACGGCCAGCTTTTCACAGCCTATGCAAATGACATACATAGCCCTAACTGGTTTTTTGTGCCCTATCCAAATTGCATGCCTGATCCAAACAATCTTTTGTGCCCTGTGTGAATCAGACACCACCTCCTCAAGCTCATCTGTAAAACCCCTTGCATTTTGCTGCAGACTGAAAAACCCACTTGGGACCCCTCTCTCTGCAGGAGAGAGGGGGCTCTCTCTCTTTCTTTTGCCTATTAAACCTCCGCTGTTAACCTCACTCCTTGTGTTTCTGCATCCTTTATTTCCTTGGCATGAGACAACAAACCTCAGGTATTTACCCCAGACAACGACACCACCTCACCTGCACCAGTGTGCCATCGATGCAGGACATAGAGTCAAAGATTATTTTGGAGCTTTAAGGTTAAATTTCTGCCCTGCTGGGTTTCAGACTTGTGTGGGGCCTATTGTCCCTTTCTTTTTGGCTGATTTCTCCTTTTTGGAATGGGAATATTTACCCACTGCCTGTGCAACTATTGTATCTTGGAAGTAAATGGTTTTTTAATTTTACAGGTTAATAGGTGGAAGGAATGTGGCTGGAGTCTCAGATAAGACCATGGACTTTTGAATGGTGCAGGAGTGAGTTAAGACTTTTGAGAACTATTGGGATGATTGTATTTTGCAATGCGGGAAGGACATGAGATTTTGGGAGCCATGGGCAAAATGATATAGTTTGGATGTTTTGTCCCCTCCAAATCTCATGTCAAAATGTGATCTTCAATGTTAAAGGTGGGCCTAGTTTGTGTTTGGGTCAGGAGAGTGGATACCTCATGAATGGCTTGGTGCTATCCTTGCAGTAATTAGTAGGTCCTCATTCTATGAGTTCACATGAGATTTTGTTGTTTAAAGAGCCTGGCACCTCCCCCATCTCTCTCTGTTGCTCCTGCTCTTACCATGTAGCAAGCCAGCCTGAGTGGAAGCAGCTTGAGGCCCTCACCAGAAGAAGATGCTGGCACCATGCTTCTTGTAGAGCTTGTACAACCATGAGAAGTGGGGAGTGGAGGAGGGCTTCTAGGTCATAGGCAGACACAAAGATTTTCTGATTCGCAGTTGATCGAAAGAGTTTATCTAAAGACCTGGAACCCATTGAAGGGAGTGTCTGGGTTAAGATAAGAGGTTGTAGAGACCAACGTTCTTATTAAGCAGATGAAGTTTTCACATAGCAGGCTTCAGAGGGAATAGACTGTAAATGTTTCTTATCAGACTTTGAAAGGTGCCAGACTCTTTGTTAATTCTTTCCTGGATCATGAAAATAAAAAAGCCCTGGAGAGGAAAGGGGATTCTCTGCAGAATGCAGACTCCACAAGACACACCTTTGCAGGGCCTCTTCAAAATATGTCAAATAAATAAAGTTTAGAGTAAAATACTTCAATTCCTTTCAGGGCCTGCTATCTGTCATGTGATGCTATACTACAATCAGGCTGGAATTCACTGTCTTATTCCTACAAAAAGTCTTAAAATCTCTGTTTTAATGTTAATGCTGGTCAGTTGTGCCTGAATTCCAAGGGAAGGAGGGCAAGTCTGACCCTCACTTCCCATCACGTCCTGAACTAGTTTTTCAGACTAACTTTGGAATGCCCTTGGCCAAGAGAAAGGTTGCATTCAGATGGTTGGGGGGCTGGGAATTTTATTTTTGGTTTACACTTCTCATGCCTCTTGGAATCTCTGAACCACACACAATGGCCATTTGTTGAGTAAAAGCTTCTGATGCAGGAAACTGTCTCTTTCAGCCTCATGCTATACACCATTAAAACTAATTACTGGCAATAAGGCTGGGCTTTCTTAAACATACAGGATCTCACAGACCATAAGGCTATGATCCTTCATACCAGCTGCCCATAATACTTTTGGTTTTGGAAGCAGCACCCCATAACCTCAGCATGGCTACCAAGGCCTCCTTAAGACAGGGTAGAATGGATAAGATCTAGTATTTGATAGTGCAGCAGGGAGACTACAGTCAACAGTAATTTATTGTACATTAAAAATAACGAAAAGAGTATTATAACTAAAATGTTTGTAACACAAAGAAATGATAAATGCTTGTGTACCCTGATATGATTATTACACATTGTATGCCTGTATCACAATATCTCGTGTATCCCATAAATATACATACACACTATGTACTCATAAAACTACAAATTTTAAAAGACAGATAAATGGCAAGCAGGTAGATGAAAACGTGCTTAACATCATTGATCACCAGAAAAATGCAAATCAAAACTACAATGAGATATCATCTCACTCTAGTTAAAATGACTTTTATGCAAAAGACAGGCAATAATGAATGCTGGCCAGGACAGAGAGGAAAGGGAACCTTCATACGCTGTTGGTGGGAGTGTAAATTAGTAAAGCCACTATGGAGAACAGTTTGGAGGTTCCCCAGAAAAGTAAAAATAGAATTACCATATGATACAGTTTACACCACCCAGAAAAGAAATCAGTATATCTAATAGAGATCTGTACTCTCATGTTTATTGCATCACTATTCACAACAGCCAAGATTTGGAAGCTACCTAACTGTCCATAGATAAATGGATAAAGAAAATGTGGTGCATATACACAATAGAGTAGTATTTAGCCATAAAAAAAGAATGAGATCCCATCATCTGCAAGAAGATGGGTGAAATTGGAGGAAATTATGTTAAGTAAAATAAGCCAGGCACAGAAAGACAAACTTCACAAGTTCTCACTTATTTGTGGGAGCTAAAAATTTAAACAATTGAACTCCTGGAGATTGAGCTTAGAAGGATGGCTACTACAGGCTAAGAAGGGTAGCAGGAATGGAAGGGAAAGTGGGGATATTTAATGGGTGCAAAAATATAGTCAGATAGAAGGAATAAGACATAGTAATTGATAGCACAACAAGGTGACTACAGTCAACAATAATCTATTGTAGAATTAAACATAACTCACCGGGCACGGTGGCTCACGCCTGTAATCCCAGCACTTTGGGAGGCCGAAGCGGGCAGATCACAAGGTCAGGAGATCAAGACTATCTTGGCTAACATGGTGAAACCCCATCTCTACTAAAAACACAAAAAATTAGCCAGGCGTGGTGGCGGGCACCTGTAGTCCCAGCTACTAAGGAGGCTGAGGCAGGAGAATGGCGTTAACCCGGGAGGCGGAGCTTGCAGAGAGCTGAGATCGTGCCACTGCACTCCAGCCTGGGCAACAGAGCAAGACTCCATCTCAAAAAAAAAAAAAAAAAAAAGAATTAAACATAACTAAGAGTATAACTGGAATGCTTATAACACAAAGAAATGATAAATGCTTGAGGTGATGGATACCATTTATTCCAATGTGATTATTACACACTGTGTGCCTGTATCAAACTACGCCATGTAACTTATAAATATATACACCTACTATGTACCCCTAAAGATTAAAGATAAGAAATCAAAAAAACAAAGACAGGATGGAGCTAAACCTGGGCCCTCTGGAATGTTCTAACTGCAGATGGAGCTGGCCTCCGCTATCTTCAGTCCATTGCTAGATGTCATGGTCCTTGAGGTCAACACTCCTCCACACCATTTGGTACCTGCGGAATCCCTTGGGATTAACTGGGTGAACAGTAATAGAAGTTAGTGGACTATATGAATGACACTGCCAAGCTATACTTGAATAGCTGTGCCAAATAGACAAACACAGAAAGAAAACACAAAACAACTCATCCACATCCTAAGGGCTTCACACTTTCTTGCACTCTATCTTCAATGTTTTTTCAGCTTTCTCTTTAGGTATTTATTGACTGTTGGTCTCACATAAGTTTAGCCATAGATGGAACTTATTACTGCTTTGTGACCACTGGCAGCCTCCCTCATCTCTGGCTGGGCTTCTCCCTGAAGGACTGGGCCTCAGGAGTAGGTGGGTCATTTGTCCCCTGGGCATGCCACACAGAGCAGGTTTTCCAAGCTAGGCTATCCCTCCTCCCCAACTTATCCAGGCAATTCCGCTAGTTCTATGCCTAGATGGACACACATGCTTGAAGTTTGGGGAGCCATGTTTGATCTGATGTGGCAACTCTGAGAGGACAGTGAGGGTGAGGGCAGGTGTTAGGTGGCCATTGTGGGGGCTGCTGGCCTCTGGGACCAGAGGGTAGTGAGGTGCAGAACCGTGGCACCTAGAGGGTGCCAGTGTTAATAAGGAAAAGGGTTGCTGTCCGATGCACACAGAAGCCAATGCCATGGCACCAGGTTTTTGAGAAAAGCAAACCTTTATTGCAAGTGGACAAACAAGAAGACAGGAGTCCAGCTCAAATCTGTCTCCCCAATATGGGGTTTGGGGCAGCTTTTAAAGATTAGGAAGGACAGGTTGGTAAGCACTGGAAGGGTGGATTTTGACTGGAAGGACTTCAAACAAATCTATTGATAGCAAGGCGGGGACAGGGGTGTTATCACCCAACATTCAGAGACAACAGACCTCTTGCTTTCGGAAATGTTTCAGCACTTGGGTTCCGGCCATAGCCCAATATTTTGGTTTCCTGTGGTGACAGGGTAGAGTCTGGTAGGTGAGACTTCAGCTCCGAGTGTTGGGTCAATGTTTTCTTTCTTTTCTCTTATTTATTTATTTATTTATTTATTGAGACAGGGTCTGGCTCCGTTGCCCAGGCTGGAGTGCAGTGGCATAATCATAACTCACTGTAACCGTGATCTCCTGGGCTCAAGCGATCCTCCCACCTCAGCATCCTGAGTAGCTAGGATTACAGGTGCACCACCATACCCGGGTAATTTTTTAGTTTTTGTAGAGACGGGGCCTGGCTATGTTGCCCAAGTGATCCTTCCACCTCAGCCTCCCAATGTGCTTGGATTACAGGTGTGAGCCACCGCACTGGGCCTGACATTTTCTTTTCTGCACATTCTCTAGCTGTGTAACTTGCAACTCTTTAGCTCTGTGCCTGCAAAATAGCTGGACATTATGTTACCAACAGAGGATGGCCAAATGAGACTGGTCCAGTGGTTAAACCTGCACCTTCATGGAGGCCATTATGAGTATCCCTATAGGCCGAGTCTCAGGGTGCCCCCAGACGCCCATACCAGCAGCTGTAAGGCAGAGACATCCCCTCGGGGACTAAATCCCATTCTTGGGCTCCAGAGGCCTCGTTCCTACCACTGTACGCCACTGCGTGGGGTGCCCTAGGAACCCGCCTACCTCCCTACTGCCCTGAGGGCGGTTGGAGATGGTCTCAGCAGGTGTGGGAGATGAGGTAGGAGACGTCTTCAACGGGGTCCAAGGCTCATCTGGACCCAGTTCTCAGCCGAGAGACGGTGGAGAGGGCGTCAGAAAACGCAGGAGTGGCTCCCAGACCCAGGAGGGGACTCAGGGAAGCAGAGGCGCTTTCCTCGGCGGCTCTGGGGCCTTCCCAGCTCGCCCGGCCTCCCTGGAGGAGACGTCCCCCGGGGTGGAGCTGCCCAGGACCCCTTCCCAAGGGACGTCTCGGCCCCGCCTCCCGCATCTGGGGACAGTCAAAGGGCTCAGGTCAGAGGAGGAGCAGCCGGGGGCGCGGCCCCCACGTGGCCTCCTGGAACACCTGCCCACAGCGCGACACCTACGTCGCTCCTGACTTTCACAGAACAGCCTTGGCCCCGGCACGGCCTCGAACGCCTTGACCCCGCAGGGGAGGGGGACGAGGCTCCTTCGCTCCCACAGCAGCGTCGAATATGTGTGGAATACGCGTCGGTGTGGATCCGGCCTCAGCTTCCTGAGCCTGAATCAATGCCTCTAATCACGCGGGCGCTCAGCCGCGACGGGACCACAGAAATCTACCAGCAGCCCGTTTAAGGAGCGAAAAGGCCCAGCCCTCTCCTGCACTGTGGCGACGCCATTTCCCTGCGCCCCTAGCGCGGCCGCTTGGCTTTTGTTTGATGTGACGCTGGGCGGCAGCATCCTTCCCTGAGCCCTGGGGACCAGCGGGGACTACAGTACCCAGAAGGTTTTGGCTCCAGCCGCAGGGATGCTGAGCCAATCCGCGCTGAGAAAAGGGTCGTTTCCGCTTTGGGACCAACGGGTCGGGGAGGGACTTCCGGTATCACTTCAGTGGCGGTCATTTTTGCAGCGCTTGGGTGCATCCAGACCGTCAGAGCTTTGGGAGCGCTTTGTTTGGCGAGAGTCGGAAGGCGCGAGGGGAGGGGTCCTCCCGCTGAACAGTGGGGGATCTAAGGGTCGGCGGCGGCGGGGTTGACGGCTTTGCCTAGGTCCCCGCGCCTGTAGCTGTCGGGTCCCGGCCCCGCTCTGCCCACAGACTCCGATGGCTGCGGCCGCGCTGAGGGCCCCGACTCAGGTGAGCGCTGCCTCTACTGGGCCTCACCCTCCTTCATCCCCAAATTAGTGCCTTCTTGGGTCGCTACGGTCGAGATCCTCATGTCCAGTACAGTGGGGGCTCGTGGGTGGGGTCCCTATTTCCAGAACTTGGGTGATGAGGCACGGAAGAGGGTGACAGGCAAAGGGACCAGCGTTTCTAAACTCTTGGAGATACAGTGAAGAAGGTTCATACCTGGAGTGCCAAGGTGAGGAGTTTTCCCTCAATTCTTAGGATGCTAGGAGCCGTGGAGGGTTGTGTACAGAAGCGGCATATGTTCTGAGTTAGGTCTTTCGAAGTTTTCCAAAAACCTCATGGAGTTAGACTAGAATAGAATGGAATAACACAGAGGCACAGGGAGGTTGAGTTCTTGTGCAAGGTCCCACAGTTGCTAAGAGTTAGCACTGAGGACTGGAACGCTGAGGCTCAGAAATAATGCAGGCATCCTCAGTCCACCTGGCTCTGGCCTGGACAGGAATCCAGGGAAGCCTGAATTGGTAGAGCCCTGTATGGTCACCTGCCTTTCATGATCTTTGGCTTTCCACAGGTTACTGTGTCTCCAGAAACACATATGGACCTCACAAAGGTGAGTGGAGGGTGTCCCAGGCCCTCACTGGTCCTGGCCCCATCCTGGGGTTTTTTCATGGATCTTTTTGCCACCATCCAATTCTTTGACCTAAGGACTCTTTACAAACCCCAAGCTTGACATCCTGATTCTAGACTGGTGGTTATTTGTAGAAGTTCTTATTGCTGGCAGACAATGGAATGAGGTGTGAAAGGTTGCCCTGCCTACGTACAATAATGTGTAAGGTTGGCAGTGAAGCTGAGCTGGTTCAGGGAAACACAACTCTCCTTTCTTTCTCATGGGAACTCAGAGCAGCAGGGCAGGACTCAGGCCTGGAATGGCTCTGAGAAATTGGGTGTTTTTTCTGGAGGTGATGAGAACAATGGGAGGTTTACAGAAGAGAAGGGAGGTTATCTGACACTGGTCTCATCAGGTTCACTGTTAATGCAGCATAGAGAATACTCTGTGGGTGTGATGGAGGCGATAGAAAGACCAGGGAGGAGGCTACTGCGGTGGCCAAGGCGAGTTTTGATAGTGGCTTCACCAGTGTAGTGGCTGTGAAGGTAGAAGAAGTGGCTGGATTCTGGGTCAGATTTTTAATTAGGCCTGCTTGCATTTTCAGATTTTGAGCGTAAGAGATACTGGTCAAGCATTACTCCAGGCATTTTGAGTTTAGCATCTGGAAGGATGGAAGCTCCATCAAATAGCATGTAATAGGATTGATTTTATTTTTATTTTATTTATTTATTTGTCCATTTTTAGACAGAGTCTCACTCTGTCACTCAGGCTGGAGTGCAGTGGCTCGATCTCGGCTCATTGCAACCTCCACCTCCCGGGTTCAAGCGATCCTGCCTCAACCTCCTAAGTAGTTGGGACTACAGGCACATGCTACCGTGCCTGGCGAATTTTTTTTTTTTTTTTTTTTTTGTATTTTTAGTAGAGACAGGGTTTCACCATGTTGGCCAGGCTGGTCTCAAACTCCTGACCTCAAGTGATGCACCTGTCTTGGCCTGCCAAAGTGCTGGGATTACAGGCATGAGCCACCATGCCCAGCCAATTAATTTTCATTAAGGATAACAGGAGATTTGTCTTTAGCTATTATCATAGTCTGAGATATTCCAAAGAATGATATATGGAGACATCAAGTGAGTAGCTGTCCATGTACATCTAGAATTCTGGAAGTGGTATAAGATGGAGAAATCCAAAAGGTGGTGGCCAGTGTTTGGCCCAGAGTAGCTATGGGTCACAATTAGGAGTGGGTAATCCTGGTCATGAAGATAATGCTATTTATAATGCAGGAAAGGGCTGGGTGTGGTGGCTCATACCTGTAATCCTAGCACTTTGGGAGGCTGAGGCAGGCAGATCACCTGAGGTCAGGAGTTCTAGACCAGCTTGGCCAACATGGTGAAACTCCGTCTCTACTAAAAATACAAAAATTAGCCAGGTGTGGTGGCAGGCACCTGTAATCCCAGCTACTAGGGAGGCTGAGGCAGGAGAATTGCTTGAGCCCAGGAGGCGGAGGTTGCAGTAAGCCAAGATCATGCCACTGCACTCCAGCTTGGGTGACAGAGTGAGACTCCATCTCAAAAACAAAACAAAACAAAAAAACAGAAAAGGAAAGGTTGGGGCTATGACTGTGTCTCGTGCTTGGACACGTGGTAGAGGTGGTGAGCATCACAAACAGTTGTGAGAGAAAAGTGGTCATGGGAAGATTGTAGGAAAGAGGATGATCTGGTGTATTAGTCCATTTTCACACTGCTGATAAAGACAGCAAGTCTCTAGGAAGTTCCAGACTTTCCCATATTTTCCTGTCTTCTTCTGAGCCCTCCAAACTGTTCCAACTTCTGCCTGTTCCCCAGTTCCAAAATTGCTTCCACATTTTCAGTTATCTTTACAGCAGAGCCCCACTTTACTCATACTGATTTACTGTATTAGTCCATTTTCACGCTGCTGATAAAGATGTTTGAGACTAGATAATGTGTAAGGAAAAAGAGGTTTAATGGACTCACAATCCCATGTGGCTGGGGAGGCCTCATAATCATGGTGGAGGGTGATAGGCATGTCTTGCATGGCAGCAGACAAGAGAGAACTTGTTCAGGGGAACTCCCCCCTTATAAAACCATCAAATCTTGTGAGACTTATTTACTATCATGAGAACAGCATGGGAAAGGCCTGCTCGCATGATTCGATTACCTCCCACCAGGTCCCTCCCATGACATGGGAATTGTGGGAACTACAATTCAAGATGAGATTTGGGTGGGGACACAGCCAAATCATATCGTCTGATAAGTGGTCAAGGCTTCCAAGGCATTAGGGACATAAGACAGACATGGAGATAAAGAAATAATTGGTAGAAGATGACACTGAAGCCAGGTACAGTGGACTCTGTCCCTGCAAAATTCGTATGCTTAAACCCGAATTCCAGTGTGATGGTATTTGGAGGTCGGGCCTTTGGGAGATAATTAGGTCATGAGGGTGGAGCCCTAATGAATGGGATTAGTGAGTGCTCTTAAACAAAGAGGCCAGAGAGCTACTACCTAGTGCTCTTTCCAACAAGTGAGGATACAAAAAGTCAGCAGTCTGCAACCTGGAAAGAGCCCCTACCAGAACCTGACCATGCTGGCACTCTGATCTCAGGCTTCTTGCCTGCAGATCTGTGAGAAATAAATTTCTGTTGTTGATAAGCCACCCAGTTTGTGGTATTATGCTAGCAGCCCAAACTGACTAAAACACTAGGACTAGTGCTTATTCACCATGGTAAAAACTCACCAGGAATTTGTTGTGACCCTTGGTGAGTCTGGGGAGGGTGTCAGTCAAGCAGTTGAATAAGTTTAGGAGTACAAGTGTTCATCTGTATGAGTCATTAGGTTGGAGGTAGAGAGCCACTGAGAGTCTGTGCCACTGAGGCCACTGATTTTGAATGAGGGTTAAGAGGTGAGAGGAAGGTTGTTGATTGAAGAGGGGACATCAAGTGCAGCACAAGTGGAGGACGGCCATTGGTGTCTGACATCAGGTGATTCTTGGTGGCTGAGGTTGAAGCAAGGAACAGAGTCAGGAAGATAGCCCTTCAGAGCAGGATGGGGGCTGTCTATGACAGTAGGAACCATCAGAGGTCTGTGTAGCACTGGATGCTGTCTCAATTTGGCAGGCAGAGGGGTGGAGGTGGCCGTGGGAGTGAGACTGAGTGAGTATGGTTCAAAGAATGATGTGCACATGGAGAGGGAGTGTGAACTGAAGGACCCAGGCCCTGGCATTGAGGACTTAAGGGTCAAAGGTGAACCCACATTTGATTGTGTCTAGGAGGCACTATCTGAAAGACTCTTGGGGAACTGCCTGACAAGAAGGGATACACCCCTACATACTGGGCCCAAAGTTTAGATGTGGTGCATCCTGCCCACCTCCTGGTTGGTGCTATAGAAGGATACAGTGATCATTGGGACCATGAAGAGAGAGTAGGCATCTGTTTCTCCAGGGCCTGTATTTCCTTAAGGTGGGGATGATTGTGTGGGTGGATGAACTTGTGGAGGCATTGATTGTGGAGTGACCTGTCCCCATCATGACAGGGCTGTGTGACCTTTGAGGACATCGCCATTTACTTCTCACAGGACGAGTGGGGACTTCTTGATGAGGCTCAGAGACTCCTGTACCTTGAAGTGATGCTGGAGAACTTTGCCCTTGTAGCCTCACTGGGTAAGGCCCTAATACCAACTCCAGTGTCCTGGTCTGTCTATGGTCTTTTGCTGACTTCCCCACTTTCTTGGGATATGTGCTATGGGATCCAGCACTGTGCACTGCCTGAGCAGCCCTAACACCTGCTGCCCAGTGGTCTGGGAACACCTGCTGCCCAGTGGTCCGGGAACACCTGCCACTGGGCAGCAGGTATTCTTCAGTCAGCCAAATAGATCTCTGTTGCTTGCTGTCTTCTTGGCTGGGTGTCTGTGTTCAGATCCATGACACCTTGTGTCCCAAGTTCCCTGCACCCCCATCTGCTAGCTGACATTTTCTTGTGGCTACCTGTGTCATGATTGTAGTCACTGTCATTGTCTATACTTATGGGGACAATGGGCTCTTCTTACTCCTTCTAGTTTGTTTGTTTGTTTAATATTAACTTTCTTGCCCATGGGCTGTTGTGTGCTGAGTCGTTCTGCATCAGTGCTGATCACTCACATGTTCTGTCTTTCTGGTAGGACTTGGCTTCATGAAGGTCCCACATAGCTAGACAACTGAGGGTGTGCAGAGAAACCTGGTTGCTTTATAGGGTGAACATGGTCTCAGAGAAGGCCTGGGCTTGTTGAGTGGCAACTGGTTGGGGGCATGATATCCGGGCTGTTTTCAGATCACATAAGGAGCCTGTCCTGTTTTCACCACTGTTTGGGTGCACATGCCACTAGCCAAACCTCATTTCTATATTTTCTTCCCAGTACTTGACACTTTTCTGTCTTATTATTTTTATCTATGACTTCTAGCACCTGGCTGCCTCCACCTTTCTGATCTTCATGCGTCATCTGCTTCTCTGCACTGCTCCCTCTGCAGTGTTTTCCAACATTGACACACACATAATGTCTCATGAAGTATGTATATAAGATCACATGAAGATATGTGATCATATCACTTGCTACTCAGTTTCAGTTGTATTTTCCTGGGCTTGGGCACAGTCAACCTTCTGCACAGCATGCAGGTGTCACCAGCAGACAAGGTCCTCCTGAAGACTATGTGGTGAGTTTTAGGAATTGGAAGGCTACTCAAGGATAACTTTTGAGGCTGTTGGTAGAGGAATGGTTTGAAGAAAATGCCATTCCCTATCCTTCATCCCATCCTTGTGTCCTTTATTTGGTGAGGCCTCCCTCATTCTGTGATCTTTAGACATCCAGTATTGCAAAGCAACCCCTTCCTCAACTTGCCCCCAGCTCCATTATCCTCAAAACAAACCTGGTGAATCATTTGTTTGGTATGTGTGTAATGGGGCTTCTTGCTCTCAGCATAGTCAATGTATATTTCATCAGCAGTTCTCTGCTTTCAGGTTGTGGCCATGGAACAGAGGATGAAGAGACACCTTCTGACCAGAATGTTTCTGTAGGAGTGTCACAGTCAAAGGCAGGTTCATCCACACAGAAGACTCAATCCTGTGAAATGTGTGTCCCAGTCCTGAAAGATATTTTGCATCTAGCTGATCTCCCTGGGCGGAAACCATACTTGGTTGGAGAATGTACAAACCATCACCAGCACCAGAAGCATCACAGTGCAAAGAAATCCTTGAAGAGGGACATGGACAGAGCCTCATATATGGAGTGCTGCCTATTCCGTATGTCATTGAAGCCCTTTCGCAAATGGGAGGTTGGAAAGGACCTCCCAGCCATGTTGGGGCTTCTGAAGTCCCTGGTCTTTCCTGGAGGCAAGAAACCCAGCACAATTACTGAATGTGGAGAGGACATTCGCAGTCAAAAAAGTCATTACAAGTCAGGTGAATGTGGGAAGGCTTCCAGGCACAAACACACTCCTGTTTACCATCCAAGAGTCTACACTGGAAAAAAGCTTTATGAGTGTAGCAAATGTGGGAAAGCCTTCCGTGGCAAGTACTCACTTGTTCAGCACCAGAGAGTCCATACTGGAGAAAGGCCTTGGGAGTGCAATGAATGTGGAAAATTCTTTAGCCAAACCTCCCACCTGAATGACCATCGGAGAATCCACACCGGAGAAAGGCCTTATGAGTGCAGCGAATGTGGAAAATTATTTAGACAAAACTCCAGCCTTGTTGACCACCAGAAAATACACACTGGAGCAAGGCCTTATGAGTGTAGCCAGTGTGGGAAATCCTTTAGCCAAAAAGCCACCCTTGTTAAACACCAAAGAGTTCACACTGGAGAAAGGCCTTATAAGTGTAGTGAATGTGGGAATTCCTTTAGTCAAAGTGCCATTCTTAATCAACACCGAAGAATTCACACTGGAGCAAAGCCTTATGAGTGTGGCCAATGTGGGAAATCCTTTAGTCAAAAAGCTACCCTCATTAAACACCAGAGAGTTCACACTGGAGAAAGGCCTTATAAGTGTGGTGACTGTGGGAAATCCTTTAGTCAAAGCTCCATCCTTATTCAACACCGGAGAATTCATACTGGAGCAAGGCCTTATGAGTGTGGCCAGTGTGGAAAGTCCTTTAGCCAAAAGTCTGGTCTCATTCAACACCAAGTGGTTCACACTGGAGAAAGGCCTTATGAGTGCGACAAATGTGGGAATTCCTTTAGCCAATGCTCCAGCCTCATACATCACCAAAAATGTCATAACACATAGAGGCATCATGAATGCAGCAAATGTGGAAGCGCCTTCAACTCAAGATCTATCATCATTTAGCTCCTGAAAGTCCACACTTAAGTAGAGCCTTAGACCTACAGGGAATGTGCTGTCCCTGTAGTATTGTAGCAGTAGAGAGCCTTTGTGAGGGAGCCATCTGCCTGAAATTGAACCTCATTCTTCCTTGTTTCTCTGGTAGAAACCGTCTACCCTCTACCACCTTGCACAGTGGGCAATGGTCACCCCTATGTGCTAAGACAAGGCAGACATCTGTGTGTTCTCTTGTCTTTGGAGGAAATCTTGAGCAATCTAAGCCATTAGAGAAAATTCATTCTTTTTTCTGACTGATCACAGCATACATGTGACCCAGTTTTGGTCAGGAGGGCCCAGCCTTGGTTCTGCTGGACACATGTGCAAGGATTCCCTTCATGTAAATTCTTGGTCTCACATGACACTTGGTCATTCTTCCAGCCTCCAAGTCACCATGTGGTGAATGGCTGCCTCACATTGCTCCAGTTTGTGCACTAATAAAAGCCTTATATTTGAATCTACCTGTAGTCTTGGGGTTTTGTTTACTGTGTGGGGTGGCTGGGAAACAGACTTCAACTCTATATGAAGGAATGGATGGCTTTTGTGGGCCTCTGCAGGAAAAGTAAGATGACAGAGTAATTCTAATTCTGGTTTTGGTCATACTTGCTTTGCTACCTAAAATCTCCTAGGAAAAAATGCAAGGTTTTGGTCATTCTAATTTGTGGCCTGGATCCCTATTCTTTCTGTGAGACTAGAGGTCATCCTGAGGAGAGGCCAGCTGTTATGACAAGCATGTGTGCCTCCGGGAATAGGACGATTTTATTCCATTGTTTCCAGAGGATGTTATATGATGTCCAGTGCTGCTGAGAAGCTTTTCATGGGGTTCTATAAGGAGACACGCCCTGATATCAAACATTCCGTAGGCTGATGTCACGCAGAAGACAATGGGAGTCACATGTGAACTGTAATTGGTACAGAAATACCTGGGTATTTCTGTACTATGTGTTCTGTAGCAAACTAGTTGGAATGTGCCTCTTGTAAAAGTACATTTACAAATCGTCCCGTGACTGTGGCTTTGAGCAGTCATAGGACCTAGAAATCTGTGTATGTCCAATAGCTGAGGTTATTGTCAGCAAAAATAAAGGGTTTTTAAAAAAAAATTCTTGTTGGTTTTCTAGGTTGTTCACCTCAAGTGCATTGCTGTAGAGGCAGAAAAAGGAGGATAAAGATAATAGAAGTCCTATAGGCCAGGGATGTATTGATAGCTCTTGTGATTTCCACCAGTGTTGCTGTTGTCTCAAATTGCCACAGCCTTCATTGCTTGCCAACATTTCCTGCATGGAGGGATGCATGGTTGCCCTTCCCCAGGCCTGAAGAGAGAGTGCAGTCAGCATGAGATTGCTAGGCATTCTGGTTTCTGAAAGGTGGGTGATCAGATACTTTATTTTGAAACATGTTTTACACACTTTCTTCATGTGTAATTGACATGCCATAGTTTACATCCATTTATGGTGTATAATTTGAAGAGTTTGTCATACAAGCCTGTGAAACCATCATAATCATGATCATGAACATATTCATGATTTACCTCTTGCTGTTTTACAATCTCTGCGTACACTTTCCAGGCCTTCAGGAGTCCCGTCATTTACTTTCCCTACAGGAGAATAGTTTGTGTTTTCTAGGATTTTATGTGAATTGAATCATAAAATACTTACTCCATTTTTCCTGATGATGCACAATTTTTTTTTTGAGATGGAGTCTCACTCTGTCACCAGGCTGGAGTGCAGTGGCGCAATCTTGGCTCACTCCAACCTCCTCCTCCTGGGTTCCAGCGATTCTTCTGCCTCAGCGTCCTGAGAAGCTAGGACTACAGGCACGCACTACCATGCCCAACTAATTTTTTTTTTTGATATTTACATTTTTATTTTTATTATTATTATTATACTTTAAGTTTTAGGGTACATGTGCACAATGTGCAGGTTAGTTACATATGTATACATGTGCCATGCTGGTGTGCTGCACCCATTAACTCATCATTTAGCATTAGGTATATCTCCTAATGCTATCCCTCCCCCCTCCCCCAACCCCACAACGGTCCCCAGAGTGTTATGTTCCCCTTCCTGTGTCCATGTGTTCTCATTGTTCAATTCCCATCTATGAGTGAGAACATGTGGTGTTTGGTTTTTTGTCCTTGCGATAGTTTACTGAGAATGATGATTTCCAATTTCATCCATGTCCCTACAAAGGACATGAACTCATCATGTTTTATGGCTACATAGTATTCCATAGTGTATATATGCCACATTTTCTTAATCCAGTCTATCCTTGTTGGACATTTGGGTTGGTTCCAAGTCTTTACTATTGTGAATAGTGCGGCAATAAACATATGTGTGCATGTGTCTTTATAGCAGCATGATTTATAGTCCTTTGGGTGTATACCCAGTAATGGGATGGCTGGGTCAAATGGTATTTCTAGTTCTAGATCCCTGAGGAATTGCCACACTGACTTCCACAATGGTTGAACTAGTTTACAGTCCCACCAACAGTGTAAAAGTGTTCCTATTTCTCCACATCCTCTCCAGCACCTGTTGTTTCCTGACTTTTTAATGATTGCCATTCTAACTGGTGTGAGATGGTATCTCATTGTGGTTTTGATTTGCATTTCTCTGATGGCCAGTGATGATGAGCATTTTTTCATGTGTCTTTTGGATGCATAAATGTCTTCTTTTGAGAAATGTCTGTTCATATCCTTTGCCCACTTTTTGATGGGGTTGTTTGTTTTTTTCTTGTAAATTTGTTGGAGTTCATTGTAGATTCTGGATATTAGCCCTTTGTCAGATGAGTAGGTTGCAAAAATTTTCTCCCATTTTGTAGGTTGCCTGTTCACTCTGATGGTAGTTTCTTTTGCTGTGCAGAAGCTCTTGAGTTTAATTAGATCCCATTTGTCAATTTTGGCTTTTGTTGCCATTGCTTTTGGTGTTTTAGACATGAAGTCCTTGCCCATGCCTATGTCCTGAATGGTAATGCCTAGGTTTTCTTCTAGAGTTTTTATGGTTTTAGGTCTAACGTTTAAGTCTTTAATCCATCTTGAATTAATTTCTGTTTAAGGTGTAAGGAAGGGATCCAGATTCAGCTTTCTACGTATGGCTAGCCAGTTTTCCCAGCACCATTTATTAAATAGGGAATCCTTTCCCCATTGCTTATTTTTCTCAGGTTTGTCAAAGATCAGATAGTTGTAGATATGTGGCATTATTTCTGAGGGCTCTGTTCTGTTCCATTGATCTATATCTCTGTTTGGTACCAGTACCATGCTGTTTTGGTTACTGTAGCCTTGTAGTATAGTTTGAAGTCAGGTAGCGTGATGCCTACAGCTTTGTTCTTTTGGCTTAGGATTGACTTGGTGATGCGGGCTCTTTTTTGGTTCCATATGAACTTTAAAATAGTTTTTTCCAATTCTGTGAAGAAAGTCATTGGTAGCTTGATGGGGATGGCATTGAATCTATAAATTACCTTGGGCAGTATGGCCATTTTCACGATATTGATTCTTCCTACCCATGAGCATGGAATGTTCTTCCATTTGTTTGTATCCTCTTTTATTTCCCTGAGCAGTGGTTTGTAGTTCTCCTTGAAGAGGTCCTTCACGTCCCTTGTAAGTTGGATTCCTAAGTATTTTATTCTCTTTGAACCAATTGTGAATGGGAGTTCACTCATGATTTGGCTCTCTGTTTGTCTGTTATTGGTGTATAAGAATGCTTGTGATTTTTGTACATTGATTTTGTACCCTGAGACTTTGCTGAAGTTGCTTATCAGCTTAAGGAGATTTTGGGCTGAGACCATGGGGTTTTCTAGATATACAATCATGTCATCTGCAAACAGGGACAATTTGACTTTCTCTTTTCCTAATTGAATACCCTTTATTTCCTTCTCCTGCCTGATTGCCCTGGCCAGAACTTCCAACACTATGTTGAATAGGAGTGGTGAAAGAGGTCATCCCTGTCTTGTGCCAGTTTTCAAAGGGAATGCTTCCAGTTTTTGCCCATTCAGTATGATATTGGCTGTGGGTTTGTCATAGATAGCTCTTATTATTTTGAGATACGTTCCCATCAGTACCTAATTTATTGAGAGTTTTTAGCATGAAGTGTTGTTGAATTCTGTCAAAGGCCTTTTCTGCATCTATTGAGATAATCATGTGGTTTTTCTCTTTGGTTCTGTTTATATGCTGGATTACATTTATTGATTTTCATATGTTGAACCAGCCTTGCATCCCAGGGATGAAGCCCACTTGATCATGGTGGATAAGCTTTTAGATGTGCTGCTGGATTTGGTTTGCCAGTATTTTATTGAGGATTTTTGCATCAATGTTCATCAAGGATATTGGTCTAAAATTCTCCTTTTTGGTTGTGTCTCTGCCTGGCTTTGGTATCAGGATGCTGCTGGCCTCATAAAATGAGTTAGGGAGGATTCCCTCTTTTTCTATTGATTGGAATAGTTTCAGAAGGAATGGTACCAGTTCCTCCTTGTACCTCTGGTAGAATTCAGCTGTGAATCCATCTGGTCCTGGACTCTTTTTGGTTGGTAAGCTATTGATTATTGCCACAATTTCAGATCCTGTTATTGGTCTATTCAGAGATTCAACTTCTTCCTGGTTTAGTCTTAGGAGAGTGTATGTGTCAAGGAATTTATCCATTTCTTCTAGATTTTCTAGTTTATTTGCGTAGAGGTGTTTGTAGTATTCTCTGATGGTAGTTTGTATTTCTGTGGGATCGGTGGTGATATCCCCTTTATCATATTTTATTGTGTCTATTTGATTCTTCTCTCTTTTTTTCTTTATTAGTCTGGCTAGCGGTCTATCAATTTTGATCCTTTCAAAAAACCAGCTCATGGATTCATTAATTTTTTGAAGGGTTTTTTTTGTCTCTGTTTCCTTCAGTTCTGCTCTGATTTTAGTTATTTCTTGCCTTCTGCTAGCTTTTGAATGTATTTGCTCTTGTTTTTCTAGTTCTTTTAATTGTGATGTTAGGGTGTCAATTTTGGATCTTTTCTGCTTTCTCTTGTGGGCATTTAGTGCTATAAATTTCCCTCTACACACTGCTTTGAATGTGTCCCAGAGATTCTGGTATGTTGTGTCTTTTTTCTCATTGGTTTCAAAGAACATCTTTATTTCTGCCTTCATTTTGTTATGTACCCAGTAGTCATTCAGGAGCAGGTTGTTCAGTTTCCATGTAGTTGAGTGGTTTTGAGTGAGTTTCTTAATCCTGAGTTCTAGTTTGATTGCACTGTGGTCTGAGAGACAGTTTGTTATAATTTCTGTTCTTTTACATTTGCTGAGGAGAGCTTTCCTTCCAACTACGTGGTCAATTTTGGAATAGGTGTGGTGTGGTGCTGAAAAAAATGTATATTCTGTTGATTTGGGGCAGAGAGTTCTGTAGATGTCTATTAGGTCCGCTTGGTGCAGAGCTGAGTTCAATTCCTGGGTATCCTTGTTAACTTTCTGTCTTGTTGATCTGTCTAATGTTGACAGTGGGGTGTTAAAGTCTCCCATTATTATTGTGTGGGAGTCTAAGTCTCTTTGTAGGTCACTCAGGACTTGCTTTATGAATCTGCGTGCTCCTCTACTGGGTGCATATATATTTAGGATAGTTAGCTCTTCTTGTTGAATTGATCCCTTTACCATTATGTAATGGCCTTCTTTGTCTCTTTTGATCTTTGTTGGTTTAAAGTTTGTTTTATCAGAGACTAGGATTGCAACCCCTGCCTTTCTTTGTTTTCCATTTGCTTGGTAGATCTTCCTCCATCCTTTTATTTTGAGCCTATGTGTGTCTCTGCACGTGAGATGGGTTTCCTGAATACAGCACACTGATGGGTCTTGACTCTTATCCAATTTGCCAGTCTGTGTCTTTTAATTGGAGCATTTCATCCATTTACATTTAAAGTTAATATTGTTATGTGTGAATTTGATCCTGTCATTATGATGTTAGCTGGTTATTTTGCTCGTTAGTTGATGCAGTTTCTTCCTAGTCTCGATAGTCTTTACATTTTGGCATGATTTTGCAGCGGCTGGTACCGGTTGTTCCTTTCCATGTTTAGCGCTTCCTTCAGGAGCTCTTTTAGGGCAGGCCTGGTGGTGACAAAATCTCTCAGCATTTGCTTGTCTGTAAAGTATTTTATTTCTCCTTCACTTATGAAGCTTAGTTTGGCTGGATATGAAATTCTGGGTTGAAAATTCTTTTCTTTAAGAATGTTAAATATTGGCCCCCACTCTCTTCTGGCTTGTAGAGTTTCTGCTGAGAGATCCGCTGTTAGTCTGATGGGCTTCCCTTTGTGGGTAACCCAACCTTTCTCTCTGGCTGCCCTTAACATTTTTTCCTTCATTTCAACTTTGGTGAATCTGACAATTATGTGTCTTAGAGTTGCTCTTCTTGAGCAGTATCTTTTTGGCATTCTCTGTATTTCCTGAATCTGAATGTTGGCCTGCCTTGCTAGATTGGGGACGTTCTCCTGGATAATATCCTGCAGAGTGTTTTCCAACTTGGTTCCATTCTCCCCGTCACTTTCAGGTACACCAATCAGACGCAGATTTGGTCTTTTCACATAGTCCCATATTTCTTGGAGGCTTTGTTTGTTTCTTTTTATTCTTTTTTGTCTAAACTTCCCTTCTCGCTTCATTTCATTCATTTCATCTTCCAACACTGATACCCTTTCTTCCACTTGATCGCATCGGCTCCTGAGGCTTCTGCATTCTTCATGTAGTTCTCGAGCCTTGGCTTTCAGCTCCATCAGCTCCTTTAAGCACTTATCTGTATTGGTTATTCTAGTTACACATTCATCTAAATTTTTTTCAAAGTTTTCAACTTCTTTGCCTTTGGTTTGAATTTCCTCCTGTAGCTCGGAGTAGTTTGATCGTCTGAAGCCTTCTTCTCTCAACTCGTCAAAGTCATTCTCCATCCAGCTTTGTTCCATTGCTGGTGAGGAACTGCATTCCTTTGGAGGAGGAGAGGTGCTCTGCTTTTTAGAGTTTCCAGTTTTTCTGCTCTGTTTTTTCCCCATCTTTGTGGTTTATCTACTTTTGGTCTTTGATGATGGTGATGTACAGATGGGTTTTTGGTGTGGATGTCCTTTCTGTTTGTTAGTTTTCCTTCTAACAGACAGGACCCTCAGCTGCAGGTCTTTTGGAGTTTGCTAGAGGTCCACTCCAGACCCTGTTTGCCTGGGTATCAGCAGCGGTGTCTGCAGAACTGCGGATTTTTGTGATCCGCGAATGCTGCTGTCTGATCGTTCCTCTGGAAGTTTTGTCTCAGAGGAGTACCCGGCCATGTGAGGTGTCAGTCTACCCCTACTGGGGGGTGCCTCCCAGTTAGACTGCTCAGGGGTCAGGGGTCAGAGACCCACTTGAGGAGGCAGTCTGCCTGTTCTCAGATCTCCAGCTGCATGCTGGGAGAACCACTGCTCTCCTCAAAGCTGTCAGACGGGACATTTAAGTCTGCAGAGGTTACTGCTGTCTTTTTGTTTGTCTGTGCCCTGCCCCCAGAGGTGGAGCCTACAGAGGCAGGCAGGCCTCCTTGAGCTGTGGTGGGCTCCACCCAGTTGGAGCTTCCCACCTGCTTTGTTTACCTAAGCGAGCCTGGGCAATGGTGGGTGCCCCTCCCCCAGCCTCGCTGCCACCTTGCAGTTTGATCTCAGACTGCTGTGCTAGCAATCAATAAGACTCTGTGGGTGTAGGACCCTCTGAGCCAGGTGTGGGACATAATCTCCTGGTGTGCCATTTTTTTTTGTTTCCTAAGCCCGTCGGAAAAGCACAGTATTCGGGTGGGAGTGGCCCGATTTTCCAGGTGCCCCAACTAATTTCTGTGTTTTTAGTAGAGATGTGGTTTTACCATGTTTGCCAGGATGGTCTTGATCTCTTGACCTCGTGATCTGCCCACCTTAGCCTCCTGAAGTGCTGGGATTACAGGCGTAAGCCACCACACCAGCCGATGCACAATTATTTTTAAGATTTATCAATATTGCTTATGTGAATAGTTCATTTGCATTGCTGAGAAATAGTCTGTGGATATGTCACAATTTGGATAAACAGTTGGATGCTTTCCAGTTTTGGGCTGTTGCAAATAATGCTACTATGAACATAGGCATATAACTCTTAATATGCAGAAATGCTTTATTTCTCCTGTGTCAGTAGTACAGTGTACATGAATGCTTCACTTTTAAAGACACGGCCAGACTATAACCTAACGCTACCATTTACATTCTCATCAACAGTATGTGAACCTTCTTGTTTCTCTACATTCTCGCCATACTTGGTATGGTTAGTCGTTTTAATTCTAGTTGTTTTAATAGCTGTATAATAGCATCTGTCTGTGATTTTATTGCATTTTTCTGGTATTTTATGGTATTGAACATTTGAACATCTTGTATCTAGTTGCCACCTGTATATCCTCTTTGGAAGAATGTTTATTAATGTCTTTTGCTTATTTTTAAATGGATGTTGGTGATATTTTCTTTTTCATTAATAAATAGACATGTATAACAAAGACTTATGTTGAAACTTTACTCATTCTTCAGTAATGCAATGCACTTCTTTGCTAAATGATAAAATTGTTTTCAAATACTGGGAAAATATTTTCTCAATTTTTTGATCTATTCACAGTGTAACAACTACAGACACTATATACCTGAAACACTACCTTCATTGCCAAATTCTCCCTCACTTTCTTAGGTCTAACCATTCAATGAAACAAATAAGCCCTTGTTTTTAATATTTGCCAATTTCCCTGGTAAAATACTCCCACCATGGCCAATTACAAGTTGTCAAAATAATGTCATTGAACATGAATTGAGAAGAAGTGGGTAGCATCACACCATTGTATTCTACTTTCACCTTGCCAATACAGTAGCCACAGATAACCTCAAGAACATGTATGTAGGAACCATACAGCCTGTGGTGTGGCAAGACTGATGCCATCTTGAAGTGAAGCTGTCATGGTCACCTATGTTCTGAAGCAGTAGCATAGGTATCATCAAAATGCTTCTCTCCCATAATGGTCACGAGTCTTGGCAAGAAAGTCTGAAGACGTGAACAGCTGCACATGTTTTACCCTAAAAACTCCAGGCCGGGCGTGTTGGCTCATGCCTGTAATCCCAACATTTGGGAGGCCAAGGTGGGCAGATCACGAGGTCAGGAGATGCAGACCATCCTGGCTAACATAGTGAAACCCCATCTCTACTAAAAATAGAAAAATTAGCCGGTTGTGGTGGCCCACGGGTGCCTGTAATCCCAGCTACTTGGGAGGCTGAGGCAGGAGAATCACTTGAACCCAGGAGGTGGAGGTTGCAGTGAGCCGAGATCACGCCATTGCACTCCAGCCTGGCAACAGAGCAAGACTCCGTCTCAAAAAAACAAAAAAACAAAACAAAACAAAACAAAATACTCCAGCCTTGTTGACCACTACAAAAAGGGTCCTATAAAGGATGTAAAGGAAACTGCCTTCTGGAGGGCAGATATAGGGATCCATTGTCTCACAGCTGCACAAGACATCACTTCTGTTCATGAGTCCCTATGAAATGTTTCTGAAAACAATTTGGCCTGTTTCTCCTTCTTTGGCCTTTCAGTTTCGTTGGCCTTTGGGATAGATTTTCATACACCTGCTCACTATAGAACAATGTATATATAAGAGTAAAACAGTAAAATGATTAAGAAGTGACAACTTTGGGTATTTATTACTTGTGTTTTTAAAAGTGGCTTAAGTGAAATCTAGTTGTCTTAAATTCTGCATATTTAAAGTATATAATTTCTATTTTAATATATACTTAAACCCCTGAAACCATAAGTTTCCACCTGCCCTTTTTAGTCCATCCCTCTTAACAAGTAATGGGTAGAAAAACATATTTTTCCTCTTTTAATGGATATTTTCAAGTATATACACAAATGGAAAGGACTGTGTTCAGAAGCACTATGAAACCTTCCTAAATCTTCCATTATTACTTATCATTTAGTTGCCATTCTTGTTTCAACTCTTTTCACACATATTTATTTTACTTACCATTCCCACATCTTGTCATTCAATGCTGCATCTCTTCAGAATGCATTTCCAAGCATAAGAGCTCTTTCATAATTCCTATAACTTTATCAATCATTATTTAAGGCATCATAAAATATATCATCGGTGCTCAGTCGCCTTGAATTGTCTCCAAAATTGATTAAGACAAATTCATTGCAATCAGATCCAAAATGAATCTATATGGCTATTAGTAGTTTTGTCTGGTGAGTCTATAATAATACACAGCTACCACTTTTTATTATTATTCTTGAAGTTAATGAGACATTTGTCCAGAATTTGCCACATTCTGGAATGGGGCATGTTTTTGTTTTGTGTCTCTCTGATGTCATTTAACATGCTGACCCTTTCTCCATATTCCTGTGCACTAGATATTAAGGAAATGGGTAACTGAACTCTGGTCCTGCAGATAGGTGTGCAATAGTAACACACTTATGCAGTGTGACTGTGTTGTGTGTATGTGTATGTCTATTCAAAGGGTGACATTCACAGACATCTGGAGGCTTAGAGATCATTGAAAAAGGAAAAAAGGAAGAAGCACTTTGTTTTTGCTTCCTCTAAGATACCTGAGAAGGTTTCTCAACTGATTCAAAATGTGAAACAATGCCAAAACAATTACCATAGATACAGTAATACAGCTTCTTGGTTTTACTCAAATGAGTTAAACATTTATGTCCACACAAAATCTTGTACATGAATATTTATAGCACCTTTGTTCATAATTGGTAAAATTTGGTAGCAGCCAAAATGTCCTTCAGTAAGTGAATAGATAAGTGTGGTACATCTAGAAAATGGTGTATTTATCTACATTAAAATAAATAATAAAAGATATGGAAGAACCTTAAATACATATTTCTAAGTGAAAGGATCTGATATGGTTTGGCTGTGTCCCCACTCAAATCTCATCTTGAATTATAAGTCCCCCATGTCATGGGAGGAACCCAGTGGGAGGTGATTGAATTATAGGGGTGGGTTTTTCCCACGCTGTTCTCATGACAGTAAATTAGTCTCATGAGATCTGATGGCTTTAAAATCGGGAGTTTACCTGCACAAGCTTATTCTCTTTGCCTGCTGCCATCCACCTAGGATGTGACTTGCTCCTCCTTGCCTTCTGCAATAATTGTGAGGCTTCCCCAGCCACGTGGAACTGTGAGTTCTCCATTAAACCTCTTACCTTTGTAAATTGCCCAGTCTCGGGTATGTCTTCATCAGCAGCGTGAAAACAGACTATTACAGGATCCAAACTAAAAGGACTACATACTGTGATTTGAACTATATGACATTCCAGAAAAAGCAAAACTATGGAGACAGTGAAAAATGAGTGGTTGCCAGGGGTTTGGGGGAAGGGAGGAAGGGATGAACAGGTGGAGCACGGAGGACTTTTAGGGTAATGAAACTACTCTGATACTACCATGGTGTGTATACAAGTCACTATACCTTTGTCAAAACCCATATAACGTCCAGCTAGAGTAAATCCTAATGTAAACTATGGATTTGGGATGATAATGATATGCCAACATACTATCAATTGTAACAAATATACTATTCTAGTGGGGAATGTTTATAGTGGAGTGGCTGTACATGCGTGGGGCAACGGATATGTGGAAGCTCTGTAATTTTTTGCTCAATTTTCCTATGAACCAAAGCTGCTCTAAAAAATAATCTATTAAAACTTTACCAGCCTGAGCAACATTGCGTGACCCAGTGCGTATAAAAAATCAAAAAATTATCGGGGCATAGTGGTGCAGGTGCATGCTTGTTACCAGCTACTCTGGAGGCTGAGGCAGGAGGATTGCTTGAACCCAGGAATTCAAAGCTACAGTGAGCTCTGATTGTGCCACTGCACTCCAGCCTGGATGAGAGAGTGAGACCCTGTCTCTAAAAAAATTAAAATTAACTAATTTGTAAATTAGTTTAAAATATGTATTTTGCAATGTTTGTGCTGTGTATGTATTTGTATAACTCAAGGGAGATTAATTTTAACAAATTGAATTTGGAAAGCCAGTTATTTCCATGAGCAGCCTTGTTAATTTATCTACTTAAACAACAAAAACAAGTAGATATACAGATTTTCTGGCACTTTCCAAGCTTATTTCCCTATTTTGACTATTGGTCTAAGAAATTGCCATAAGAGCTGTGTGTACCTGTAGCCCCAACTACTTGGGACGCTGAGGTGGGAGGATCACTTGAGACCAGGAGTTTTAAACCAGCCTGGGCAACATAGCAAGAACCCTGTCTGTAAAAATATATATATATATATATATATATATATATATTTTAAAAATTAGCTGGGCACAGTAGTGAGTGCCTGCAATCCCATATACTCAGGAAGCTGACACAGAAATGTCGCTGAAGCCCAAGAGTTTGAGGCTGCAGTAATCTATGATCCTGCCACTGCACTCCAGCCTGGGCAACAGAGCAAGACTCTTCCTCAAAAAAAAAAAAAAATTACCATTAGACACTCAAATATGCAGGCAAAATGAGTCCTTTGTGGAGTCACTCAGAAGGGCTCCCCACTTACTTTTCTATATGAAATCATGCTGGAGCCAGACCCTCTCCCTTTCCTTTTCAGACAGGACTTAAATTCAGCAACTGAAGAGCTATCTGCTCTATGTGTCTTCAGGGTAAACATTTCCAGAGTCAAGCCAAATGTACTTATAGATTTATATATGAGTGCACTAAAAAAAGCAAAGTAAGTCTATGTTCAGTTCAATTAATTATGTTCAATATTCTTTTTTTTTTTTTCTCTTCTGAGATGGAGTCTTACTCTGTCACCAGGCTGGACTGCAGTAGTGTGATCTCGGCTCACTGCAACCGCCACCTCCTGGGTTCAGGCGATTCTCCTGCCTCAGCCTCCCAAGTAGCTGGGACTATACGCGCACGCCACCACACCCGACTAATTTTTGTATTTTTAGTAGAGACAGGGCTTCACCATGTTGGCCAAGCTGTTCTTGATCTCTTGACCTCATGATGTGCCTGCCTTGGCCTCCTAAAGTGCTGGGATTACAGGCATGAGCCACCGCACTTGGCCTAGCCACAAGATTATTAATTGTTGTGATGTATAATGTTTTGTGTCAACTTGCCTGCATTAAGGGCTACCCAAATAGTTGGGAAAACCTTAGTACAGCATATGTCTGTGAGAATGTTTATGGAAGATATTAGCATTTGAGTCTGTAGACAATGTAAAGGAGATCTGGCCTCATCAGTGTTAGGGGCTAACATCCAATGCTTTGAGAGCCAAGACAGAACAAAAAGGCAGAGAAAGAGCAAGTTACTCTCTTCTTGCCTTGGAGCATCCACCTTCTTCTGTTTTCCAACATTAAAGTTCTTGGATCTTGGGCCTTTGGATTCTGGAACATACAAGAATGACCCTCACCCAGTTCTCAGGCCTTCAGCCTCCAACTGGGAATTTCACCACAGGCTCCCTCGGTTTTCAGGCCTTCAGATGCAGACTGAATGATACCACCCACCTTCGTGTTTTCCCAGGTTGCAAAAGGCATATCCTGGGACTTCTTAGCCTCCATAACTGGATGAGCCAAGTCCCATAATAAATCCCCTCTTGTAAATCTATGTATCCTATTGGTTCTGTGTTTCTCTGGAGAATTCTGACTAATACAATAGCTTTCAGTAATTTTCATTTCACAACTGTTTTTCTAAGATGATCTCAACTCCCCATGCAAGCACTGTCCCTGCAGTAACAGTATCGGTGATCAAAATTTCCCATCAAAGAGATGAAAGCTAGGTGTCCCAAACCTTTATTCTGGTATTCTGGTGTCCCCTTTGCACAACTGCTCTGACTCTGAACACTACAGACACTGTTCTACTTTAAAATGGCATATGCTAAGTGGCTCTTCTGTTTAGAAAGTTGCTACAATCCTAACAGAAGCATATCTAAGAATATGGAGGAAGAAATATTATATGAATACAACACTGTTCCTTATAGGGCTAGACACAAACTCACCGATTACACAGGCAGGAGAGGCATTTTCTGTGAGACAGAATTCCTCTTTCGTCCTCCAGCTTCGGTGCGATCTAACGGATGTTTTATCATTCCTGTCATGGCTCTTTGTAAACTCTATTTCCCTTATTCCTTACTGAGCATAATGAAACTCACAAAGTTGACTCTAACGTTCTACTTTACATAAATGTGTGGAGAAAGAAGGTAATGTTTACTAGGCTCTCGCCAAGGGTAGAGGCATTTTGTATCTGAATAACTCTGATTACCTAGGTGACTAGTTGTACACAATACCCTCCAAAAATCTCTGTGTGGTACCTTAAAAAAGCAGCGAACTTCTCCCTGGTCCAAGGAGGCTGGAGACACCACCTCTCAGGCTTCCCCTCCACTTTCCTCCATAGCATGGGGCCATTCCTCCCTGAGGTCCAGGAGAAGGGCGACCTCTGCCAGCGCAGGAAGCAGTGGAACTACATTACCCAGAGGCCCGTGCGCCAGGCGCTTGGCGTGGAGCCACTGAGGCCCAGGGGAGGGACATTTCCGCTCTGCCCAACTTGTCGGGGCGGGACTTCCGGCGTCCTCCCTGTGGCGGGCACTTTGGCTTGTGTCAGTTCCAACCGCGGGTGCCGGACCTGGACCTAGGTGCTGACAGCGAGAAGGCGCGAGGAGAGTCGTTTTCTCAGCTGCACAGCCGGGGCCTGACGGTCGCCGGCGGGGGTGACAGCTTTGCTCGTGTCTCCGCCCGGATCGTCCACCGCTCCCGGCCCGCTCCGCCCAGAGTCCGATGGCGGCGGCACTGAGGGCCCCGACCCAGGTGAGCGCTGCGTCCTCCCGGCCTCCTCCGCCCTCCCCACCCGAAACTGAGGGGCGCGTGAAGGGTTTTCTGCAGCCCGGACCGCACTGTCCAGCACAGTGAGGCGCTGGTGCTGGGTCTCGTTTCTGGTAGTGTGGCAGGGAGCGGGAGAGCGACACGGTCGGGGGCTGCGCGGGCAACGGCTTGGAGCTGCGCCTGAGCCGGGAGGCTGGGGAGACCCAGGCCGGCCTCACGCGTGCAGGGAGCAGAGGGTAGGGCAGCGCCGCGCTGCATTGGCCCCACTGAGTTTCACCAGCACACTGAGGGCCACAGGGCGTAGGAGAGAAGAGGGGCATGGCCCCAGTCACGCTTCTAAAAGTTTAACAAAAGCTGTTCAGAGGAACGTGCTGGAAGGGCAGTGATGATAGCAGGCATGGAGGGACCTAGTCTTTTTACGAGGTCACAAAGCTGGTAAAAGTCAGCACCAAGGACTGACACTCAGATATAAAGCAGTCATCCCAGGACACCTGGCTCTGGTGTTGCACATTGCAACCGGAAGTCCATGGAGCCACACTTTGGTCACCTGCCTCTCAGAACATGTTTCCTCCCACAGATTGCCACTAGTACTTATAGGTCTGTAAGAAGCACTTGAAGACCCTACAAGGGTAAGTGGAGGGAATCCAGAAGCTCAGTGATTCCAGCAATGGGATCTCTAGGATTGGGACTATGGTAACCTGGGATTCTTTACTTACCGCTTTTCCAGGCTTTGAGCCTAGGGACTCTGAACAAAAATATGTCCAGGGTGGGTATTATATGAAGTGGTGCCTGTTGCTGGCAAATAATAGGATGAATGTGGAAGTTTGTCGCAGAGATAAGTACAGGTGTTTGGAGCTGCTTGGAGGTGAGGCTGAGCTGGTTAAGAGAACCTCAAGTCTCATTTCCTTCTCGTGGGAACAGAGAGCAGAGGTACAGGAGTTAGAAACTAAATGGCTGTCTCAGATGTCTTTGTTCTGGAGATGATGGCAGCAATGAAGATTTGGAGCAGAAGAGGGAGGTGATCTTCCCCAGGCCTCATGAGGCTCCTGTGGCTGAGCACAGACAACAGACTGTGGGTTTAAGGGAGTTGGTAGCAATACCAAAGAGGAAAGAGGAGACTACTGCAATAGTCCAGGTGAGTGTAGATGATGTGGGCCAGAGTAGTGGCCACAGTGTGGCAGAAATGGTTGAATTTTGGGTTGTAGGTCGGCTCTGATTTTCTGGTATTGGGACTGAGAGATAAAAAGGGATGACTCAAGGCTTTTCGAGTTTAGTAGCTGGAAGCATAGAAGCTCCATCTACTGGGAGAGCCAAGTAGATAGTAGGATTGTTTTTCACTCAGGACATCAGGAATGTGTTTTGTCCGTATTAAAAATATGAGATGTTTTAGAGAATAAGTAAGTAGCTATATCAAGTGGCTAGGTGGACACACAGGTCTTGGACTCTGAGGAAGGGTGCAGGATAGAGACTTCTACAAAGAGTGGAGGATAGTATCGAACTAGGATGGAGCCCTATGTCTGTTAGGCCATTTGCATTACTATAAAGAAATACCTAAGGCTGGGTAGTTTATAAAGAAACAAGGTTTATTACAGCTTATAGTTCTGCAGGCTGTACAGGAAGCTTAGTGCTAGTCTCCACTTCTGGTGAGGGCCTCAGGAAGCTTCCAATCATTGCAGAAGGCAAAAAGGAAGCCAGCAAGACAGGAGGGAGGCACCAGTCTCTTTTTAGCAACCAGGTCTCATGTGAACTTATTACTGTGGGAAGGATACTAAGCCATTCATGAGGGATCCACCTCCATGACCCAGATAACCTCCCACTAGGCCCCACTTCCAACATTGGGGATCACATTTCCAGGTGAGATTTGAAGGGGACAAATATACAGGCTATATCAGTGTCTTACCTTGGGTTGATAATGAAATAGCCTGTATTGGTGGCTTAAACAACAAAAATTTGTTTCTCACAGTTCTGCAGGCTAGGAAATTCTACATCAGGGTGCCTCTAGATGCACTTATTTGTGATGGGCTGCTTCTTGACTTGCAGTGACTGCCCTCTTGCTTTGTCCTCACATGGCCTTTCCTGGGAGAGAGTATGTAAAGAAAGCAAGGAATCTCTTTCTTTCTATTCTTACAAAAGCATTAATTCCATCATGAGGGCCCCACTCTTTTGACCTGATCTAAATCTAATTACCACCCAAAGATTCCATCTCCAAATACTAGCACATTATATTAGGCTTCATTGTGTTAGTGCTTCAACATAAGCATTTTGTGGGTGGGCGTGGGGCAGAAACATTGAGCCCATAACATCATAGATCCCATTTAGTAGTGGGATTCCTGGTCATGATGATAATAGCAGGCCAGGAAGGGGAAGGGTGGGAGCCACAAGAGGGTACCATACTTGGGTATCTGGATGGATGTTGTGGAAATCACAAATACAGGTTATAGAGGGAAGTGGCCCTAGGAATAATACAGAGAGAGGATACCAGGCAGGTGGCCAAGGGTTATGAAGGATGAGTGAATATAAGATGGGTGTGGAGGCTGCATTAGTCCGTTTTCATGCTGCTGATAAAGACATACCTGAGACTGGGAAGAAAAAGAGGGTTAATGGACTTGCAGTTCCGCATGGCTGGGGAGGCCTCACAATCATGGTGGAAGGCAAGGAGGAGCAAGTCACATCTTACATGGATGGCAGCAGGCAAAAAGAGAGTTTGTGCAGGGGAACT
Organism: Pongo abelii; assembly: GCF_028885655.2. Taxonomy (NCBI): domain Eukaryota; kingdom Metazoa; phylum Chordata; class Mammalia; order Primates; family Hominidae; genus Pongo; species Pongo abelii. The sequence goes on from NC_072005.2 coordinate 64,370,610, forward strand.
CCTCTTTTTAAAACCATCAGTTCTTCTTTTTTTGAGATGGAGTCTTGCTCTGTTCCCCAGGCTGGAGGGCAGTGGTAAGAGCTCAGCTCCCTACAGCCTCCACCTCCTGGACTCAAGGGATTCTCCTGTCTCAGCCTCCCAAGTAGCTGGGATTACAGGCATCCACCACCACACCCAGCTAATTTTCGTATTTTTAGTAGAGACAGGGTTTCACCACATTGGCCAGGCTGGTCTCAAACTCCTGATCAAGTGATCCGCCCACCTTGGCCTCCCAAAGTGCTGGGATTAGAGGCGTGAGCCACTGCAACCGGCCTTAAAAACATCAGTTCTCATGAGACTTATTCACCATTGCGAGAACAGCACAAGAAAGACCCACCCCCATGATTCAGTTACCTCCTACTGGATCCCTCCCATGACACATGGGAATTGTGGGAGTTACAATTCAAGATGAGATTTGGATGGAGACACAGCTAAACCATATTAGAGACCTAGTGGGATTTCAGACAAGATGAGGCTGAAGCCAGACCTAATGCTTTACTGCTGTATGGCCTCACCAGGATCTTATGCCTGCCTTCTATGCCTAGGGAGTTTCATGCAGGCTGGTGGATCAGTTTAGGGGCAGAAGTAGTCATCTGGGAGCATCACTTAACCTTGGGTGGAGGGCCACTAGGCAAGGTTTTGAATGAAGGGTAGCAAGACAGGAAGGCAGTTACTGTTTAGTGCAGTACAAGTTGGAAAGGGCCATGTGTATCTGAGATATGTATGTGGTTCTGGGTGGCTGAGGTTGATGAAAGGAATAGACTCAGGTAGGGAGGGCTTCAGACCAGGATATGGGGCTGCCTGTGGCAGTAGGGACCATCATAGGTCTGGGTAGTCCTGGAACTTGTTTGAATTTGCGAGCACTTTTCTAGATGTCTTGTGCTGAGTAACATACAGGAAGGCAGGAGAGATGCCTGTGTTGTGGGATCAGGGTGGAGGTGGCTGAGGGAGTGAGTTGGGTGAGAGAGGTGTGGTGGAAAGAGTGATGCACATATGAAGACGGAGTGTGAGCTTTTGTTTCATGAGTCTGGACATTGAGGACATGAGGGTGAAATGTGAACCCAGACCTTCAGTTGTGTTTGGGAGCCATGGTCTGAGGGATTCCAGGAGAATTTATAGACACAAGAATGTGGTTTCTATCTGTCCACCTGCCTGTTGTTGCTGTGGGAGAACACAGTGACCAATGAGACCATGAGGAGAGAGTGGGCATCAGTGGCATCAGGGCCTGTTGTATTCGCTGAGGTGGGGAGATGGGGAGGAGGGTGAGCCAGGGATGGATGTTTGGGGGAATCAACTTGGGGTCCTAGGAAAGATGCTGATCATGGAATGAACTGTCCCCATCATAGCAGGGTTTTGTAGCCTTTGAGGATGTGGCCATTTACTTCTCCCAGGAGGAGTGGGAGCTCCTTGATGAGATGCAGAGGCTCCTGTACCGCGATGTGATGCTGGAGAACTTTGCAGTTATGGCATCCCTAGGTAAGGCCCTCCTGTTCCTCCCAGTGTCCTTTGTGGGTCTCTCCTTTTCCCCTGTCCCTGAGACAGCTCTGTCCTTTCTTCAGTTAGACCCTGAGCTCTACGGACCTTCCCACTTTCTTGGCTTATGTATTCTGAGGGACATCACCAAGCAAGGCACTTTCAGACTGTTCTAACACCTTTTGCCTCTAGGCATGCAGTGAAGGGTCTGAGAGACAGGATCTTTCTTTCAACCTAAAGGATTTGTCCTTGCCTTCTCCATGACAGGATGGCTTTGTCCACTTGTAGGATGCTCTTTGTTCCATGTTCTGCCTTTTGCTTCTAACTAAAATCTCAAGTTGCCTGTTTCAGGAATTGCAGGCATCATCATGGTAACTACTTAATTGGTCCACAGGCTTTTCATAAAGATCCACCTGAAAGATTTTCTTGTAACATTATTTTTCACTGCTGTAGTTTGTCATGTGCTGAGTTGCTCTGTGCCAGTGCTGGCTGTGCACCTCTCTGGTCTTCCCTTTAGGGCTTGCATCTTATAGGTCCAGTATAGTTGCACAACTGGGATTCGGGGATGGGTCCGGTTGCTTTACAGGGTGCAAACAGCAAGATAGTCTCAGAGGAGGCCTGGCCCTAATGAGTGACAACTAAGGGAGGGCAAGACACTAGGGTTGTTTCTAATCACACCATAAACCTGTCTTGAGTTCTCAGTGATTGGGTGCCAATTCCATAGGACATATATCATTTCTATCTTTTTTTTCTTTTCTACACATGTTCTGATTTTTATTTCATCCATGACTTCCAGCCCTTAGCTGCTCCCAAGTTCTGGCCTCCATGTGTCACTTGTTCCTTTCCAGTGCAACTTCTAGAGTGTTCTCTAACACTGACCCACATGTAATATGTTATCAGATGTGCACATGTTTTTAAATAGTCCTTCCACACCTAGTATTCAGTTCCCATGGGTTTCTACTGGGCCTGGACACCAATAATCTTCTGTGCAGTGTACCAAAATCCTCTCTTCTCATCAAGGGAGGAGGTCCTGATAAAAGCTTTTGGCAGAATAGTGAGTCAGAGACCCTACATATTCTCTCTGAGTTGTGCCCCATCTTTGCATCTTTCATCTCATAAGGCCTCCCTTGTTCTGTGACTTGTAGAGGCTTTTTTCCCCAAATTTTCACCAGCTCTCATATCCTAAAAACATTTTCTTAGACTCATTCTTTGACACACATTTTTGATGTAACTTCTCACACCATAGTAAACCTACATTTTCTCAGCATTTCTCTTCTTTCAGGTTGCTGATGTGGAGCAGAAGATGAGGGGGCACCTTCTGCAGACAGCATTTCTGTGGAAGAACTGTCACAGGGCAGGACTCCAAAGGCAGATACATCCACTGATAAGAGTCACCCCTGTGAGATTTGTACCCCAGTCCTGAGAGACAGTTTACAAATGATTGAGCTCCAAGCCTCACCCTGTGGACAGAAATTGTACTTGGGTGGGGCATCAAGAGATTTCTGGATGAGTTCAAACCTTCACCAGCTCCAGAAGCTTGATAATGGAGAGAAGCTATTTAAAGTGGATGGGGACCAGGCCTCATTTATGATGAACTGCAGGTTCCATGTGTCAGGAAAACCCTTCACGTTTGGGGAAGTTGGGAGGGACTTTTCAGCCACCTCAGGACTTCTCCAGCATCAGGTGACTCCCAGCATTGAGAGACCACACAGCAGGATTAGACACTTGAGAGTTCCCACTGGACGAAAGCCTCTCAAATACACTGAACCCAGGAAATGTTTTAGAGAGAAATCTGTATTCATTCAACACCAAAGAGCTGACTCTGGAGAAAGGCCTTACAAGTGCAGTGAATGTGGGAAATCCTTTAGTCAAAGTTCTGGCTTTCTTCGACACAGGAAAGCACACAATAGAACAAGGACTCATGAATGTAGTGAATGTGGGAAATCATTTAGTCGCAAAACTCACCTAACTCAACACCAAAGAGTTCACACTGGAGAAAGGCCTTATGACTGCAGCGAATGTGGCAAATCCTTCCGCCAGATATCCATCCTCATTCAACATCAACGAGTTCACACTGGAGAAAGGCCTTATGAGTGCAGTGAATGTGGGAAATCTTTTAGCCACAGCACTAACCTCTATCGTCACAGGAGTGCCCACACTAGCACAAGGCCTTATGAGTGCAGTGAATGTGGAAAATCCTTTAGCCATAGCACTAACCTCTTTCGACACTGGAGAGTTCACACTGGAGCAAGGCCTTATGAGTGTAGTGAATGTGGGAAAGCATTTAGTTGCAATATCTACCTCATTCACCACCAAAGATTTCACACTGGAGAAAGGCCTTATGTGTGCAGTGAATGTGGGAAATCATTTGGCCAGAAATCTGTCCTCATTCAACACCAAAGAGTTCACACTGGAGAAAGGCCTTATGAGTGCAGTGAATGTGGGAAAGTTTTTAGCCAAAGCTCTGGCCTCTTTCGACACAGAAGAGCTCACACTAAAACAAAGCCTTATGAGTGCAGTGAATGTGAAAAATCATTTAGTTGCAAAACTGACCTCATTCGACACCAGACAGTTCACACTGGAGAAAGGCCTTATGAGTGCAGTGTATGTGGGAAATCTTTTATCCGAAAAACCCACCTCATTCGACACCAGACTGTTCACACTAATGAAAGGCCTTATGAGTGCGATGAATGTGGGAAATCCTATAGCCAAAGCTCTGCCCTCCTTCAGCATAGGAGAGTTCACACTGGAGAAAGGCCTTATGAGTGCAGCGAATGTGGGAAATCTTTTACCCGCAAAAATCACCTCATTCAACACAAGACAGTTCACACTGGAGAAAGGCCTTATGAATGCAGTGAATGTGGGAAATCTTTTAGTCAAAGTTCTGGCCTCTTAAGACACAGAAGAGTTCATGTGCAGTGAATGTGGGAAATTATTTTGTCACCTTTTTTTTTTTTTTTTTGAGATGGAATTTTGCTCTTGTCACCCAGGCTGGAGTGCAATGATGCAATCTCAGCTCACTGCAACCTCTGCCTCCTGGGATCAAGTGATTCTCCTGCCACAGCCTCCTGAGTACCTGAGATTACAGGCACCCACCACCATGCCCAGCTAATTTTTGTATTTTTAATAGAAACAAGGTTTCACCACATTGGTCGGGCTGGTGTTGAACTCCTGACCTCAGGTAATCCACCTGCTTCAGCCTACCAAAGTGCTGGGATTACAGGCGTGAGCCACCATGTCCGGCTTGTTTTGTCACATTTAACACAAGATTTCCGAAAGAAGAAAGGCCTTATATATGCTGTGAATGTGTTTTTGTTTGTTTGTTTGTTTTAACTTGGTATGACGGCACTGGAGGCTAGCCTTTGAGAAGAGCCTTCTCTGATGTGACTCACGTATCCAAACATCCATGGATTTCCCATAAATTTGAGGTATGTGGGAAGCATGTGTAGCTATGTTGTACTCTCTAAACCTGCCCAGGGACCTTGCCAGATTCATGTCACTGCCAGTTTCTGCGGCTGAAGCCTTTTCATCTCTACCCGCTGGGAGACCCACAGAGTGTGCATCAGTCACCACCCCAACATGCTCAGGGAGGCAGACTTCTTCCATTAGTTGGAGGAAAGCGTGAGTAGTCTAAGCTCTTAGGGGGGTTTCTCATTTCCTCCTGTGGCTACATAGTGCATGTAACTACCCCAGTGTTGGCCCCAGGACCTGATCTGAGTTCTGTTGGCAGCTTCCAGAGGATTGCCTTTTTTGAGGACATTGTTGATCTCAGGCGATGCTTGTGATGAAGCATTTTTTAGCTTCCACCACGTACCAGGAACTGCCTGTTAACTGGCTTGTGCAATGATAAAGGCCTTTTGTTTAAGTACCTTTAATCTTGTAAGTTGTATTAACTGTGGAGTAGTTTGGAAACATAATAGGACTCTGTCAGCTTAAAAGAGTGTATAACATTTGTGGAGATTCAAATTTTGTTTGCCTCAGAGGGGACACTATGCTGACAGAATATAGCTTTTGCTCCATTTTGGGCCTATTTTGCATTGTTACCAAGGCCTTCTAGGAGACACTGCAGGGCTTTCTGGCTCTGATTTTTGCCTGCATGTGGGCTCAGAGGTCATTCTGCAGAGGGGGCAGTTGTGACAACTTCCGTTGTTTCTGGAGACAACACTTAAGTTTTTCTTGTTGAGTGAGGATATCACATAATGCCCTGCAATGTTTAGAATCCCTTAATGAGGTCCTATGAAGGAGGTGTGTCCCTTGAAACACAGAATTCAGTGAGCTAGTGTCCCTAGCTGTAAAACCATGGGGCTGGAGCGAAACATAATTGGTAAAGAAACGCTGGGTTGAATAATAGGGAATGGAGGAGACTGCAGCAAATTAGATGGACTGTTCCTCATATAAAGTTTCATCCGGCCAGGCGCAGTGGCTCACACCTTTAATCCTAGCACTTTGGGAGGCCAAGGTGGGTGGATCACAAGGTCAGGAGTTCAAGAACAGCCTGGCCAAGATGGTGAAACCCTGGAGGGCTGAGGCAGAGAATTGCTTGAACTTGGGAGGCAGAGGTTGCAGTGAGCCGAGATCACACCACTGCACTCCAGCTCAGGCGACAGAGCGAGACTCTGTCTCAAAAAAAAAAAAAAAAAAATCCATTCAGGCCAGTCACAGTGGCTCATGTATGTAATCCCTACACTTTCCGAGGCCATGGCGTGCAGATCACTTGAGGTCAGGAGTCAGAGACCAGACTGGCCAACATGGTGAAACCCCATCTCTACTGAAAATACAAAAATTAACCAGGTGCAGCAGTGCACGTCTATAATCCCAGCTGCTCTGAAGGCTGACACACCGAGAATAGCTTGAACCCAGAGATGGAGGTTGCAGTGAGCTGAGACCACACCACTGCACTCCAGCCCAGGTGATGGAGTGAGACTCTGTTTCCAAAAAAAAAAAAAAGGCCAGGCGCTGTGGCTCATGCCTGTAATCCCAGCACTTTAGGAGGCTGAGGCGGGTGGATAACCTGAGGTCAGGAGTTCGAGACCAGCCTGGTCAATATGGCGAAACCCTGTCTCTACTAAAAGTACAAAAATTAGCTGGGTGTGGTGGCAGGCACCAGTAATCCCAGCTACTCAGGAGACTGAGGCAGGAGAATCTCTTGAACCTGAGAGGTGAGCCGAGATCGCGCCATTGCACTTCAGCCTGGGCAACAACAGCGAAACTGTCTCAAAAAAAAAAAAAAAAAATTTATCCACATGTTCCAGTGACTATGACTGCAAGATCACTGTGTGCAGAAATCTCTAGAAATGTGTGTCTTGTAGCTCAAGTTATTAGAGACAACAAGGGTTTTGTGGATTCCTGTAGCCTCTCTGGCCTGTTTACTTCAAGGCCATTGCTGCACAGACAAAAAAAAAAAAAAAGGATGAAGTCAAGAGAGATTCAGTCGTCCTTGGTGCGGCTTTTGTGATCCAGTAGCAATCCTCTTAACGCTGATGGAAATGGCCTTCATTGCTCACCTGTATTTCCTGCCACTGAAGCAGGTCTGCCTCTACGTGGCCTGGGGAGCTAGATGGTAGAGTCAATAGAGACTTAGTAAACCAGACTTTTTGAAGTGTCAATGACCGAGATTGTTAATTGCATCCATTTAAAAAAATTATCAAGTTGTAATTGATGTGGAATAAATTATATATATTTAAAGTGTACAACTTGATAAGTTCTGACATAAATGTAAACACATGGAAGCATTGTTGTAATCATAAGAATGAGCATATCTCACCTGCATATTTTACTTTTGCTCTTTTATAATACATTCCAGAATATGCAGGCAACTTTTAACATTCCTTTACAATTGATTGACTTGAATTTTCTGGAATTTTATTTTAGACATCATAAAATGTGTATTTTTTTGTGGTTTTATTTATAAAACTTCCCCTTAGGTAAGGGCCTGAGGTTAACTTTGGAGGTGACAGATGTGTCCAACACCATTGATAGGGTGATGATTTCAAAAATGTACGTGTGTGTGTGTGTGTGTGTGTATATACTTACTGTTTTAATATGTGCAGTACATTGCATGTTGATTACACCTCAATGAACCTATAAAAAGTTATTCCATTTAAAAATATGGGCCTCCCACTTCTATTGGAAACTGGACAACTTGACAGCCTGCAGTGTTTTGAAACAGCATGGATTGGGTGTCTTGTTTCCAGCATGTGTCCCATGTTCCCCAACACTTTTAGAGTGGGAGTGAAAGGAATCAAAGTACACTTGGAAGAGGGCCAAGTGGATTACTTGAGAGGTCCAGTGCCCCACTTGATCCTTGGCTTGAGACTTTATACATTTGCTCATTTCCTAGGCTCTCTATTCTCCTTCCTTGGGTAGGCTGTTGCTTGACTACTGCATGCACAGTGGTCTGCCAGTACTTGGGAGGGGCCGCATGCAGTTTGTTTACTGAAGTCATACATATATACTCATTTGGGGTGTTTTTTCCCTTACGAGTCATGCACCCCCAGAGGAAGGTCAAATACCAGTCAAATTTTGCCGTCTTGCCCAATTTTGTGCATGCTTGAAACCTTATCAGGGGTTGCGGTTCACTGGCTCCAGTTGTTTTCTATCTGTTGGAAAACTCTTTTCCCTCCTGGTACCAATCATGGCCACTTATCTTCTCAGAGGGATAGTTTTATGCTTTCCTGTACTTCACCCAATGAGAGCTGGACATCTCGGGGGTCCCTCTCTTGCTCTGTTTATTATCTCAGAGGAAAAGATTTATGATTGCCTGTCCTTGACTCCAAAATTGCCTGGCATTCCTGGGGTCCCTCTCTTCTGCCCTACTCATATCTGCCTACTCTAACACCAGGGTCAGGGTATGAGGCAACTAGAGACCACCTCTGTAAATCGAAGCCAACCAGAATTATTCAGACTAGCCAGTACTCAGCTGTTTGCTCTGATCTGGTCTAGGCTTTCCCCTAGCTCTTGCTTCTTCCTTTAGACTGAAACCTGTTCCTCCTGTGGCCCTGCATGGCACAGTGTACTTCTCATTTCTAGGGAAATTCTGAGTAACATTAAACTTATATTTCACTGGCATTGAGCTCTCCATGTCCTTTTCCAATAAAGACCCATCCACAAATTGGCCTCTCTTGGCTATGTAATATTACATATCATTCCGGCACTTCTCAATGCCTTCACCTTTTCTCCATTATGTCTGCCACATTCTAACATTCCAGATAATTTAGCATTTTTTTTTTCATGTTTCCTCCTCTTTCTTGAGTACAGCGTAAGCTACTGGGGTCTGTCTCTTGTTTTGTAAATGTCCCATGCAGTTAAGATAGTGTCGGAAGTACAGTAGGTGTTCCTTGAACATTTGTTAGAACTATGAATAAGCATAATACTACAGCATCCCTGTTCGCCTTAACATTCTAATAGCACTTTCTAAATGTTTTCTTTACTTCTCCTTCCAGGTATTAATGAGTGTTTTCAAGGATGAAAAGAGGCTTTGCATGGTGGCTCACATCTGTAATCCCAACTTTTTGGGAGGTTGAGGTGGGAGGATCCCTTGAGCCCAAGAGTTTGAGGCTGCAGCAAGCTATAATCATGCCACTACACTCCAGCCTGTGCAACACAGCGAGATCCTGTCTCCAAAATTAAATAAATAAATAAAATTACATTTTGGAGACTAAACCCTACTTGTAGTCATAGTTCTAACACAGCTATGTGCTCAGCTTCATTTGCTCACTTCTCAGAATTCAATGTCTCCTGCTCAAATTTTGCTGTCATCTTAACCGTTTGCACTTATCACAGATATGTTTCTCCAGGTCCATTTCTTCATGTATCTGTGAATAACTACAGAATTATTAACTTTGAGTAATTTGGCCAGGCGTGGGGGCTCGCCTGTAATCCCAGCACTTTGGGAGGCTGAGGTGGGCAGATCACGAGGTCAGGAGATCGAGACCATCCTGGTTAACACGGTGAAACCCCATCTCTACTAAAAATACAAAAAGTTAGCCGGGCATGGTGGCAGGTGCCTGTAATCCCAGCTACTCCGGAGGCTGAGGCAGGAGAATGGTGTGAACCCCAGGGGTGGAGCCTGCAGTGAGCTGTGATCGCACCACTGCACTCCAGCCTGGGCAACTGAGCGAGACTCCGTCTCAAAAAAAAAACAAAAAAAACTTTTGAGTAATTTAAACAATTCACAAATGTTTTTGTCTTTCTTTCCCCATACATTTCCCCTTCTTTCTTTTTTTAAACCATAAATAAATCTCAATTCTCAATTCAGACACTGTCAGTGTAATTGCAGGTGAAATGAGAATCACCTCCCAGCCAAGAAATGTGATCCCAATTTTCCATATCTTTATTTCTGGGTTCAGACACCACATTTTCAGCCCCTGTCTTGGCATACAAAAGCATTTATAATGGTTCTTCTTTTCAGATAAGAAACATTACCAAAAGGAAATAGATATATCTCAACTTTTGGGCTAGGAACTCTCACTTGGATAAAAGAATATTTCTCCTTTGGTTGGACATTAGTGACCATACAGGCAGGAAAGGTGCCTTCCTTGACCACCTTCTCTCACCTGTCTTCCTCCTCATGGTTCTCTCAGGTATTTTTTTTTCTGAGGAAACCAGAGGAAGAGCTCTATATTAGTCCACTTGCCTCAGGGAGCTCCAGCATCCCTCCATAGCCACTGTCTGGAGACCATTCTTCCACTCCATGGCCCTGCCTGGGGGCAATTCTCTGTTAACCCTGACCCAACTGAGGCTCACAAAACTGACTCAAAGCTTCCCTCTACAGTACACATATTTTTTAAATGAAGGAAATTTGAGTGAACTATGAGTGGACTCAGTGACATTGGATGTTGTGTGTCCATTTGGTGGTGTGGCTTCAGGGAACATTTGTAAGAATATATCCCAATATTTCGGGGATCCCTGCAGACTTCACTACACAGGACCTGGTTGAGGGTCTTTTAAAAGGAGCGAAGCCACGCCCTGACCTCAGAGTCTCAGGGCATAATTTCTCAGCGCCCCTCGCAGTACCATTTGGCCTTTGCCCAGCGTGCAGGGGAGTTAGCCGTCGCCACGGCCAAGGGCACATGAGAACTACATTGCCCGGAAACCTGTGCGCCGCGGGGCGGTGGCACTCTTAGGGGCGTTTCCCTGCGGACGGAAGCTCTCTGGGCGGCACTTCCGGCATCTTCCTCGCGGTGGACATCTTGTTGGCTCTTAGGTGGAACCATCAGAGCAAAAGCTCGGGGTTGCTAGGCGGTTCCGAGGTGAGGGAAGCGGGAGGGTGCGGGAAGCGGGAGGGTGCGGGAGGAGTCGCTGTTCGCTCTGCAGAGCGGCTCGCCAGCGAAGACCCCGCCTCCGCCCCCGGGGACGGACGATCGCAGTGCCAGGGTCCCGCGACCTGGGACCCCCTCGAGGCTCCGTGCGGTCTACGAACTGTGATGGCGGCGGCCGCGGTGATGGGCCTGGCGCAGGTGGGTGCTGCCTTCCCCAGACTTTGGCCCGCCCCGAATCCTGAAGTTCCGAATGAGGAGCGCCTGTCTGAGTCCCTGCAGCGCAGGCCCTAGTGTCCAAGGCAGCGGGGCGCTGGTGGGTGGGGGGCGAGTGTGACTGGCAGAGGGGCATCCTGAGCATAGGCTTGGAGCTGGACTGAGCCCGTAGCAGTCGGGAGCGTGTGTGAACCTAGTCAGGCCTGCAGTGTCGCTGGGAGAAGTTGCACCTTCATTGCGAGGACGATAGGAGCCATGGCGGGTTTTGAATGGTGGAGGGAAGGGATCTGATAAAGGATTTTTAAAGTATTCCAACGTTTGCTGAGGAGGAAACCGACTACAGTGAGGTAGAAACGATGAGGATGGAGGCAAGGAGACCTTTGAGGAGGTCCCTGCAACAAACTCCAGAAGTGTTGCGGTGGTGGCTGGGCCAGAGCAGTGGCAGGAGGGGTTGGATGGGGAAGTCATGAGATTCTGGATAGATTTTTAAAGATGGAACCAACGGGGTTTCCTGCTGCATCAGATGTGGTCGTGAGTGAATGTAGGGAGCAAAGGGCTATCCAGGGTTTTTTTGGCCTGTTTTCCTTCCTGAACATGTGAAAGAATGGAAATTGGTAAGTCACAGCAGGGAGCACCTTTCAGGGGGATCAGCAATTGGGTTTTGGACTTGGTGAATCTAAGGTGTTCTGCATTGGAGGTTCACATGGGTAGCTGAACATGCAGGTCTGGAGTTCTGGAGAGGGAGTTGTGCTAGAGACTTCAATGGGTGAGGCATAAGGTCAAAGCCTGTAGTAGATCAGATTTAGAGGGTGGAATTTTAAGGAAGTTATTTTATGTGGCCTCTGAAGTGAGAGGTGGGTTTAGGGTGGAAGGCCAGGGATGAAGGGGTGGACACTTAAGATTCCTTCCAGAAAGGAGGGGTCCTGGCATGTGAAAGCATTCTAGATGGTGTTGTTGGAAGTAAATGCTTGGTGCTGTAAAGTGAAACCAGCACTCAGGCAAAAGTTTTCTCAGCAAGGCAATTTACTTCTGTGCAAGTGTGCTGCCTGTGTTAATCACGATCCCAAGAGCACACTGAACAAATGAGGAAAGAGGTTTTTATCTCTAACCCATAGTCCCTACCTTCCTCTGTGTCACTCCCCCATGGGCTGGGGTCGGACCGGTTAATCTAAACTGACCCAATTGGATATTTGTGAATATTTTCCCAAATAAGGAAGAGGAAAGGGGAAGGTGAGTTACAGTGGTGGGACATGTGAGTTGTGTAGGACGTGTGGTTTTGGCGGGGGGGATGGGTGCAAAGTGAGTAAGGGAACAGATGTGAATTATTGATTAGTGCTTACAGGAAGGTTGTTTACAGTAACTAGGGGCAAGGAGGCATGGAGAACAAGAAAGTTAGGTTTGAGAACAAAGAACAAGGAAGTTAACAGGCTAAACCTTTGAAGAGGAATTTTATTATATCGTATAGTGTCAGCAAGAGGAGAGGACTGTAGAGCATAAGTAGCCTGGCCTGCACTGGAGACCAAGGTGAGGGATGCAGCAGATTTGCCACCCTACAGGCTCAGCATGACTTCATGGGCACTGCCTGTGGAGCAGTCCCATCCCCAACCAGTGCATTGGTGCCTCAGTTACCCAAACCCTCAGGTAAGCAGAATTGATGAACATCTCTAATGAAGGATCACTGCAGCTCCCCTTCAGAGGAATATGTATCAGGTAGGCTGGTTTAGTGCAAGGGCTAGTGTACAACTTGCAAGTATGCAGAAGTAAGGAACTAAAAAATGTATGTACAAAGTAAGGGAAATTTATACTAGCACTTAATGATTGGTCAAAATATTAATTTGCCTTGAAGTATTTTATTACAATGGAAAAATCTTACCAAATTTTCTTAAAAGCTTTAAAGCAGGCAAAACAAACCTAATTTTTCAAAAACTCATCAGTTCATTTGCATGGATAGTAGTAGCTGTTTCAAAGGCACTTGAGATGTACAGACAAGCCTGATACAAACAGTAGCCCTATGAGGTGGGTGCCATTGTTATCCCCACTTTTAAGATGAGTACACTCAGACGCTGGTCTTTGTTTATGTTCACACAGCTGGTGGGAGCCAGCACTGAGATCTGAGTATCTGAAGTTAGAGAGGTAACCCAAAATCATTCCTGTCAAAGGGCAGGGTAGGCAGGACTTAGGGAAACAGTTCAGTCCATGAGATTCCACTGTGGGAACCTGCCACTCCCAGCTTCCCTCTTCTTGTGAGGTTGCCATGGTGGCAGAAACTTATGATTCCTACCTAGATGAGAGTAGACTGTCTCAGGCCCTCACTTAGCCCAACACACCCCCATTATCTCAGCAACTCAGTGTGGAGAATGATAGTGTTCTGGGACTTTTCAGTGTCCCTTCTGCCTACCGTTTTTGGAGGTCCTGCAGTCACTCAAAGCTCTGTGTTGTAAATTCTGTTTTGGAATTATGTGGAAGGGTTTCCATTTCTGGCAAGCAATGGGATAAAGCGTGGAACATTATCTCAGGCACAGGAACCAGCAAGTGCAAATACTTAACTTGAGGCTAAACTAGGAGTGTTCGGGGAACCTCAGGCCTCCATTATGTCTGGTGGGATCAGACAGCAGGGACAGGATTCAGCCCAGAAATGGCAGCCTGAGGATCTGGGTTTGTATGCTGAGAGAATTGGGAGCCACTGTAGGTTTGGAGCTAGGAGGGAGTAATTTGACTTTGGTCTTAACCAACTTTCTCTGTACAGTAAAGAAAAGACTGTGAGAGTGAGGATGAAGGAAGGAATACCACTGAGGAGCTTAATGCAACAGTTCAGGGTGGACCAGAGTGGTGGCTGTAGAGGTGGGAGATGTGGATGGATTCTGAATCATTTTTCTTGAAGTGGGACCAACCAGATTTTCTGATGTGGAAGATGAGAAAGAAAAGGGGAGGGGTGAAGGATGACCCTGGATTTTTTAGTCTGAGAAGATATAAAGATGCCATCAACTGAAGTGACAAAGTTGGTGATAGGAGTACCTTTCAGAGGTAATACCAGGAGTGCAGTTTGGCTATGTGGAATCTACCATGTTCCAAAGACACTTGAGTGGAGGTGTCAAGTAGACAGCTGGACACAGAGATCTGAAGTTCAGAGAAGGGATTCAGGTTGGAGCTATCCACAGGGTGGCAGCCAGCATGTGGATCAGGATGGAGCTTTACTTCCAATTTAGAGAGAGAATCTTTAGGTCATGGTGACAGTGCCATCAGCACACTGTAAGGGCAGGCACAGCAGGGTAGAGGTAGGGGCCATCTTAGAGTCTAGAAGAGGGAGGGAAATGTCCTTGGGAGGAAGGGGAATAATAGGGTCAGGCAGGTGGCAAAGTGTTCCAGGGAGAGAGTGGATGTGAGGTGAATTACTGTAGTAATAGAAGTGAGGTATAGTAATAGAAGTGAGGCCAGAGCCAGTGCTTATTCAGCTCTTTATGTACTCCTCAGGCTTCCATGGTGACCTTTGGTGGGACCTGTGGAGTTTCAGTCAAGCTAGTGAATTAGCCCAGGGACAGATTGGGTCAGTAGGCAGAATCCCTGTGCTTGGGGTAGGTGCCCAGTGAGTGTGGGTTTTGAATGAGTTAAATGTGGAGAAGAAGCCTGTGACTGACCTCAGTAGTACAACAGCAAAGCAGAAAAGGGCTGAGTTTATCTGAGATCTGCACATGGTTCTGGATTGCTGAATTGACCCGTGAAATAGAGCCAGGAGGGGAGGATTTAATAGGTGGATTCAGGGCAACCCATGGCAGTGTGGCCATTGGTCAGGACCACATGTAATCCTGGATGCATTATCCAAGCCTTCTCTGGATGCTGTATGCAGATTTGCATGTGGGGAAGCCATGGAGGTACCTATGTTGTGGGTGTCCATAGATGTAAAGGAGGTATGGCCAAAAGGGTGATGTGCACATGGAGATGCAGTGTGAATTCATGAGCCCAGAGCTTTGGTACCGAGGATTTCTGAAAGAATGCTGAGCTCAGGTTTGTGTATGAGGAATAATCTGTTGATCCCCAGGGAGCTGGCTGATAGGAGAAGGGTTGGGTCCTACATACCAGGCCCATGGTGTTTTATCTGTCCACTTGCCTGTTCTGAGCTGGACAAAATGATTAATGGAATATGAGTCAAGAACAGGCACCAATCACACCAGGGCCTGTTATCTCATTTGAGTTAGATGTGACAAGGAGTCCTGGAGAGAGAGGCTGTCCTTAAGCTCAGTTGTCCACCTCACACAGGGCTATGTGACCTTCAAGGTTTATTTGTTTAATTCTCTTAGGAGGAATGGGAGCTGCTGGATGAGGCTCAGAGACTCTTCTATTATGAAATAATGGCTTCTGTGCTTTGCATTTATAGTCTCTCTGGGTAAGGCCCCAGTATCCCATTTTTCTGGGCTGGGTCCTACTCTTCTTTTTTACCCTAAGGGTTGCTCTTTCCTTTCCATAGCTAGAACATGGGTACTGCTGTCTTCTCTGATTCCCTCACATAGGTACCCTGGGTGCCTAGGCTCAGCTAGATGCATTGCCTCCTCTCTTCCCTGTGTTCCTGTACTCCTGCTGCCCTGAAGCCTTGCCAGGAAAGGTTTGGAGGTCAGGGGTCCTAAGGTGACCCAGTGAATCCTGCTTGGCCTCTCCCTGGCCAGGTGACTGTCCACACTCATGACACCTCTGGACTCCAGGCTCCACCTGCTTCCTCTAATTGTAATTTCCTTGAGTCTGCCTGTGTCCTCAATTTCAGTCATCATGGTCACCACTTGTGGGCCCACTGCACTGTTCCTGCAGGACAGTTTTCTGAGGTTCATTTTGTAGTATTTGTTTTCTTGCAGTTTTGCATGGGTGGGCTACTCTGGCTAGTGCTCTCAGCCTGTTTCACCTTTCCCCTATGCTTTGTATCTTCCAGATCCTCTGTGGTTGCTGAATTGTAACAAGAGAGAGAACTCTGGCTGCCTGAGAGGGCATGACTCTAGTCACAGCAGGAGGGGCTTGGACAGGCCCTGGTGAGTGGGAGCTGAGGGACACCATAACCTCAGGGCTGGGTTCCTGTAGTTCCAGAAACCTATGTTGTGCCCATCACAAGTGCCAAGGCCAGAGGCCCTAACTTATTTCTACCTTTTTATCCCCATTCTGTACACTCTTGTCATTTCTAATCTGACTTCTGACCCAGGGCTGTCTTCTCCCATTCTCTACCAGAGGGGCCCTAGTAGAGCAATAGCTCTCTCTGCAATGCTTTCCAATATTGGACTGCACTTACACTATTGTGTCATAAGATGTGTGCATATCCTTAAATAGTCCCTGAACACATTACTTATTTTTAATCACATTTTCCTGGGCCTGGACACACATTTCTGCATAGCACTCATCTGTCACCCACAATCAGTCAAGGTCCTGCTAAAAGTCATTGCAGAGGATTAAGTTGGAGACCTTGTACTACACCCCATCCTTGTGTCTTCGTTTCTTGTGAGGCCATCTCCATTCTGTGACTCTTAGATTCCAGTACTGTACAGCAGCCCTTTTTTCAACCTGATCCTAGCTCTGTTCCACCAGGAAACTTAGGTACTCAGTCCTGGGTACAGCAGACACATATTTGTGATGGAGTTGCCCCACGCACCAAAGTCAGCATGTACATCAGTAGTATTTTTCTGCCTTCAGGTTGTTGGCATGGAGTGAAGGATGAAGAGTCATCTTCTGAACAGAGCAATTCTATAGCAGTGTCACATGTTAATACTTCCAAGGCAGGTTCACCCGCACAGACGGCTCTCCCTTGTGACATATGTGGCCCCATCTTGAAAGATATTTTGCACCTGGATGAACACCAGGGTACACACCATGGACTGAAACTTCACACATGTGGGGCATGTGGGAGACAATTCTGGTTCAGTGCAAACCTTCGTCAGTACCAGAAGTGTTACAGTATAGAGCAACCCTTAAGAAGGGATAAAAGTGAGGCCTCAATTGTGAAGAACTGCACAGTTAGCAAAGAACCTCACCCGTCAGAGAAGCCCTTTACATGTAAGGAGGAGCAGAAAAACTTCCAGGCTACTTTGGATGGCTGCCAACAAAAGGCCATCTGCAGTAAGAGGAAGACACACAGGAGCACTGAGAGTGGGGGTGCATTTCATGTTGAACAAATGCATTACAAGTGCAGTGAATGTGGGAAAGCTTTCAGCCGCAAAGACACACTTGTCCAGCACCAGAGAATTCATAGTGGAGAGAAGCCTTATGAGTGCAGCGAATGTGGGAAAGCCTTCAGCCGCAAAGCTACACTTGTCCAGCATCAGAGAATCCATACTGGAGAAAGGCCGTATGAATGCAGCGAATGTGGAAAAACCTTCAGTCGAAAAGACAACCTTACTCAGCACAAGAGAATCCACACTGGAGAAATGCCTTATAAGTGCAATGAATGTGGGAAATATTTTAGCCATCACTCCAATCTAATTGTACACCAGAGAGTTCACAATGGAGCAAGGCCTTATAAGTGCAGTGATTGTGGGAAAGTCTTCAGACACAAATCTACACTTGTTCAGCATGAGAGTATTCACACTGGAGAAAATCCTTATGATTGCAGTGATTGTGGGAAATCCTTTGGCCACAAATACACCCTCATTAAACATCAGCGAATTCACACTGAGTCAAAGCCGTTTGAGTGCATTGAATGCGGGAAATTCTTTAGTCGAAGTTCTGACTTTATTGCACACCAGAGGGTTCACACTGGTGAAAGGCCTTTTGTGTGCAGTAAATGTGGGAAAGACTTTATCAGAACCTCCCACCTTGTTCGACACCAAAGAGTTCACACTGGAGAAAGGCCATATGAGTGCAGTGAATGTGGAAAGGCCTACAGCTTAAGCTCCCACCTCAATCGGCACCAGAAAGTTCACACTGCAGGCAGGCTTTAGGAGTGCTTTGAATACAACAGGACTCATCAATCAGATGTTGAATTTCATTTATCTGAACATTGACACAAAGGAGATACCTTATGGTGCCAGGTACGTAGGAACCTTCTAGGGATATGTTGCACTTTCTGACTTGCTCAGGTTTTTTGCCAGAGTTATGTCACTGTCAATCCCTGTGGCCAAAACCATCTTAACTCTACCAGCTAAGATACCCCAGCATTGGGGAAGGCAGGGTTTTATATTCTCTAGTCCCTGGAGAAAATCATGAAATGTCTGAGTTCATTGGGGGTCCTCATTCCCTTCTGTATGACCGGTATAGATATGACCCATTTTTAGCCAAGAGGGTCTGAGCTGTATCTGCTTGTGGCTTATACAAAAGGTTTACTTTCTTCCTGGATATTGGTCTCACATACTTGTAATCGAGTTTTTCCAGCCTCCAAGTCACCTGGCCTGGGAAAGTACTTGCCTCATGTTGCTCTGGTTTGTGATAATAAAGGCTTTACAGTTTAAGCCACCTTTAATCTTGGGGGTTCTTCTTACTGTCTGAAGTGGATTGAAAACAGGCTCTGCCAAACTGAAGACAGCCTTTGTGCGGTGCCTTCAACTTTGCCTCAAATGGGACAGTGGGTTGAGGGAGAACAGTTCTTAGTCCAGTTTTGATGTTAACTTCCATAGCTGACAAAGCTTGTTAAGTAAGAATTCAGATCTTGTGTAAACCTGATTTGTCTGGATTTTAGAGTTATTTGAGAGCCCATATTTCATCTTGAGGAGGGTGCTGCTGCTGTGACAGCCTGCAGTGTTTTGAAACAGCATGGATTGGGTGTCTTGTTTGCAGCATGTGTCCCATGTTCCCCAACACTGTTGAGGGAAAGCTGTTCCTCAGGACCTGCTGAGTGGCCACATTCCCTGAAGGCCTGAATCTGTTTCACAGGCCACTGTTGGTAAGATCTAAAGCATCCAGTAGGGAAACAAAATGGATAAATATTGGGTGTGAGTGATTGGGATTGGGGAGATTGTGGCAAACTAGAGGGGAAGTGCCCATTGTAAAAACACATCCACAGACAGTCCAGACATAAGGCTGAATGGGATCAGGGTATCCAGAAATCTCAGGATCTCCAGGGCCATGTTACTGTTAGGTCAAGGTCACTGGTGCAGCAACGAATGTAGTTTTCCTAGATTCCTCTACCTCCCTGGGCTCTTTACCTAATGTCTTTGCTGCACAGGCAGTAACCCTGGGAGTAAAGAGGTGTGGTGGTCCAAGGAAGTAGCTTTTGTGACCAGCTGGAGTTTCTGGTGACTCTGTTGGCAATGGTCCTCGTTGTTTGCCAGTTTTTCTTACTACTGAGGAAGAGATTGTCTTCCCAAGATATTTCGAGTGATGAGTCACCGTAGTGAGGTAGAGTCACTCTTAGTGATGTCCAGTTGTCCAGTTTCCAATAGAAGTGGGAGACCCAGATTTTTAAATGGGATAACTTTTTATAGGTTCACTGAGGTGTAATCAACATGCAATATATTGCACATATTTAAAGTGTACGAGTAAGTCTTGATACATACACACACACACACACACTTGAAACTATCACCCTATCAGTGGTATTGGACATATCTGTCACCCCCAAAGTTAACCTCAGGCCCTTAACCTTTCAGTGCTCGCCTTCCGCCAAAATCCCTAGACAACAATTGAGTAGTTTTCACTGTAGGTAAATTTGTCTTTTCTAGAATTTTATGTAAGTCTGTCTATAAAGTGTTAATTTTATCTGCTGTCTTTCATGCAACATAATTTGAAATTTGTCCATGGTATGTATGAACAGCCCATTTTAAAATTACTGAGTCATATTCTGTATGGATATACCACAGTTTATCCATTTATCTTAATTGATGTCTGTACTCCACCCCCATTTTTAAATATTAAAAAGCTGCTGCAAATATTGATGCATGAGTCTTTATATGGACACTTAGCTGAGAACATTTTTAAGCAGAGGTTTTGAAGGTGTGGCCATGTATCTTACTAATTATAGTAAAATATATTGGAAAAGAGATACATACAGGGAAGAACTGCGAAACAGAAAAGACCTAAGATTTGATGATTTGGGAAATTCTCAGCCCATCTTAATTGGGGAAAAAAAAAAAAAACCATTGAAATTAAGAGATTCATTGTCAGGAAAGCATGTTTTAGAGAGATAGCCAAGGATGTTTGCTGTTACCGGGATCAAAACATACGTTAGAACACTGTCACACAAAAAGCTCTTTGAAGAGATTAAATGTGACTTGTAGATCCCCTCAATACAAACAATTTGTAAGAAGTTTAAACTATTTATCACTCATCTCAGTAAAAGCCAAAAATATAGATAGGGGATTCCCTAGGAGGAATAATCTGCATAAGCCTCTTTTCTAATGTGAATTTCAGTGACGTACAGGAGACTCACAAAATTCTTGAAAATTTTATACCAGTGGAAATGCTCACCTTGGGTCTAAAGGGAACTTGAAAGTATGAAGTTAAAGGGTGTAGGCATGTAAAGTGTGAAGTTAAAGGGTGTAATATTCTATACATGAGACTGGCTGCGGAAACAGGTGCAAGCCCTTGCTACCTTTCATGAGAAAGGAAGGATGACTCAGAGCAGAAGAGAGTCTAGTGGGCAGAGTCCTGAACCATATGATATTCCTATGTCTTGACTCCCAGTGGCATTTGCCAAACTAGATTTCAGATTTTCTTGGGATTGGTGGTTCCATTTTTTTGTTTTCCCCCTTCCACTTCCTCCCCTTTTGAAACAATGCATATACATATAACTATTATCCTAGGTTTTTCCCACCCTTTTGTTTGAGAGCAGATAACTAGTTTTCTAGTTTTACGGATCCAAATGAGACAGGAATAGCACTGGGTGGTCACAGGAGGATGGAAAATCTCAACACCCTGGTTTTGGTGCAGCTGAAAAAAAAGAAAAACCCAAACAACAGCTAAAACGGGAACTAGGCAAAGAAACCATGGGATAACAGAAAACCCAAAACAAAAGAGAAAACTGCCAGAACCCCAGTCAGGGTGACATGTCCATGACTCTTCCAGGCAAACCCAAATAAGGGAGGAGGGATGGTAATCAGGGGTCCCTGAAATCCCCTCCTTTCCCAGAATACCTAATGATTACCCCTATTAAAGGAACACCCATACAATTAGAAACCCAAACTTTGTTTTGCATGACTTGCTCTCAGGGGCACTCCCACACTTCTCTCGTGTGTACTTTTGCTTCACAATAAAAGCTGCTTGCCTTTGCTTCATTGTGACTTGTCACTGAATTCTTTCAATGGTGTTAAGAACCTGGATGCTGGCTGGGGCTGGGGTCTCACCAACAATGTCCAGAGACCCCCCTGAACCCCCCAGCAACACAGAGAAGAATTGTGCCCCAAGATGGGATTATATCTAGAGCCTCATCCATACTGGACTTAGACAATTTAGATGAGATTGGAGACTTTATTTAGCTCAGTGTGGAGGCACACACCTGTAGTCCCAGCTGCTCAGGAGGCTAAGGCAGGAGAATCGCTTGAACCCAGGAGACAGAGGTGGCAGTGAGCCAGGATTGCGCCACTGCACTCTAGCCTGGGCAATAAAGCAAGACTGTCTCAAAAAAAAATAATAAAAATAGTAAAAGGCATCAAATTTTGGAGGGGAAATACCTATTGGTGAACTGAAAACTCGACAACAGTTCTGGTGTGTGGGATAACATGTTAATAGCCTTGATCATTTTGAATTTCATAATCCTAAATGGGATTTTGTTTTTGAGATGGAGTTTCACTCTTGTTGCCCAGGCTGGAGTGCCATGGCACTATCTCAGGTCACTGCAACCTCTGCCTCCCGGGTTCAAGTGATTCTTCTGCCTCAGCCTCCCGAGTAGCTGGGATTACAGGCATGTGCCACCACGCCCGGCTAATTTTGTATTTTTAGTGGAGACGGGGTTTCTCCATGTTGGTCAGGCTGGTCTTGAACTTCTGACCTCAGGTGATCTGGCTGCCTCGACCTCCCTAAGTGCCAGGATTACAGGTATGAGCCACTGTGCCCGGCCTTTTGGGATTGGTTTAAAGAGCTGTGGAAGACAATTGAGCAATTACGACAAACAGAGATTAGCAATGGAGTTCCTAGTATATTTGAAAATGAATAAAATTGTTCCTGGGAAAATTAACAATAGTGATCTCAGTCTAAATTACAGAGTAAGCGATTCAGAGAGGATAATATGCCACATATGCATAGATTTGTTTAAAACAATAGTGAATTATATAGCACTGTAAAAATTGAAAAAATACTATTAGAACAACAATTAGGTTGATGAAGCACAATAAGAGACTAATGAAAGAAATGAAATTACTTAATATCGAAATGTATAAAATAAATTTAAGCCATATACAAGCATGCCAAATTAACTTGTGAGATTAACAAAGATTGTATTAATTGGGGAAAAAGACTAGGAGTCTGCAAATCCTAAGATTACGCTTAACACTAAGCCTCTTACAAACTTCAAGTTTTCAAAAAGGCTCAAGGTTTTCTGGTACAGAGGTACTATGGGAGCACAGTTCAGATTTAACTTAACATTACGTTATTTAGGCCAGGCGCGGTGGCTGACAACTGTAATCTCAGCACTTTGGGAGGCTGAGGCGGGTGGATCACGAGGTCAGGAGATGGAGACCATCCTGGCTACCACAGTGACACCCCGTCTCTACTGAAAATACAAAAAATTAGCCGGGTGTGGTGGCAGGCGCCTGTAGTCCCAGCTACTTGGGAGGCTGAGGCAGGAGAATGGCATGAACCCGGGAGGCGGAGCTTGCGGTGAGCCGAGATCACACCACTGCACTCCAGCCTGGGTGACAGAGCAAGACTCCACCTCAAAAAAAAAAAAGAAAATTACAGTCTTTAGGAAACTAGATATTCATCAGACAGTGTATGTGACCAGAATAAATTTTGCCAGAATAAGCCATCTTATGACGTCTAGATGACACACTAAATACTTATACTGATTCAGAATTACCTGAGCTACTTCAACATAGGACATAGCAAAATACTGATAATTACATTACTATATACTTATAAAAGATGCTTTCAGCCGGGTGCAGTGGCTCACACCTATAATCCCAGCCCTTCGGAAGGCCGAGGCAGGCAGATCATCTGAAGACAGGAGTTCCAGACCAGCCTGGCCAACATGGTGAAACCCCATCTCTACTAAAAATACTAACATTAGGCAGGAGAATTGCTTGAATCCGGGAGGCAGAGGTTGCAGTGAGCAGAGATTACGCCTACTCCAGCCTGGGTGACAAGAGCAAAACTCCGTCAAAAAAAACAAAAAACAAAACCATGCTTTCAAATCTGCTTCAGAGTCCTTATATTCAGGATTATCTATTTGTAACTTACAACTTTTTACAAATATTTTTCTTACACTAAATTAGAAAGAATGTTTGGTCTTGCAGGTGTCTGAGAATCTTTAGTGAAATACCCCTACAGATTCTATTTTGAAATCATGGTTTTAAAAAAAGCAAAAATATTTATTTCCAATTAATTGCTACAGAGATGCCAAATGTCCACTCAGTAGTTGTGAGTAAAACAAATTGTCTTATTGCTCTTCACTTCACAGGCAAATAAACTCTTTGAGTGATTGTGTGAAGTTCAGAGTATTTGGTCAGGGATGAAATGGAGGCTAATCCAGACAGGTTATAAGAGAAAATATGGAATAGAGATTCTAGGGGCACTAAAGCAAATGCATGAGGTGGTCTATGCTTCTGAGTCCCTCATAGTATGTTCCTTCTGAGTATTTGTATTCTAAACCTCAAAATTACAATTTTTTATATAACATTTCTTACTGGATTCTCCAAGATATAGTCTACTTTTTGAAGAATATGACATTTATGTAGAAATAGTGGTTACTTACCAAACTGGTATTTGCTACTAGGAAAGTAGCATCAGTTTTTGGCATGGGCATCTGAACTCTGAGAATAAGGTTTGGGATTCCATGACCTCATCTCCTTGCTGGGAAATGATGGTCATTTTATTCTTCCACCTGTCATTGCAGTGACAGTGTCTCCAAGAGGATTGGAGATAATCTCTGAAAAATATTTTTGAAGTTAGAAAATTGTGGAGAGTTATTAACATTAATTACTGGAGTTATCCATTTAGAATGACATCATACCTAAAAGAGAAAAATATCTGTGAAATGGGAACAAATAAAGGTAAATAGAGGAAACAGTTCTAAGACATGAGACATGTAAGTTGAACCCTTGGCTATGCTGGAATCTTGGCTCCTATAAAATTCTTTTTTTTTTTTTTTGAGATGTCTTGCTCTGTCGCCCAGGCTGGAGTGCAATGGCGCGATCTCTGCTCACTGCAACCTCCGCCTCCCAGGTTCAAACAATTCTTCTGCCTCAGCCTCCCAAGTAGCTGGGATTACAGGCGCCCACCACCGCGCCCGGCTAATTTTTGTATTTTTAGTAGCAACGGGGTTTTGCCATGTTGGCCAGGCTGGTTTTGACTCCTGACCTCAGGTGATCCGCCCGCCTCGGCCTCCCAACGTTCTGGGATTACAGTCGTGAGCCACCGCGCCCAGCCAAAATTCTTATTTCTACAGAGTGTGACATTTTTTCATTCATATGAATGGTGAGGAATAACAAACTTGGAAGGAAAGAAATAGTAAAAAGAGAGTGAGAGTACAAAGGTGAAACAGTTGAGGGAAAGCATTACTCAACATCTTATCTGGTTCAGAGGCTCATCTAGATTTGTATTTACAGCAGTGAACAACCTACAAAGAAACGTATTCTCAAGTAGGCTTTATTCAAATTAAGAGATGTGGTCTGGAAATAATAAAGAAAATATTGGAAAATATACACTAAGTTATAAAGAGACAGATTCTATGGAAAATATCAGAATACCAGCACCAAGTAATAAACGTGAAGTAGGTAGAATTTCTATAGTAAATTTCTATAGTCAGGGTTGTCCTTATAGTGGAGATAATATTTGAGCATATATTTAAAGCAGAGCAGAGAGAGTGATTTGTAAACACAGGGAAAATGTGCTATGGAAAAGAAATAGCCAGTACAGTGTCCAAAAAGCAGGAGCTTGCCTGGAAGTGAAACAAATCATGTGGTCAAAGCGCAATTCAAGAGTGACTGGTGATGGTTTTTATACCATCAAAAATCTCCCCAATGTGCACAATTACCCATGTATCCATTCACATGCCATTATCTCAGACCTCCTTGTCAACTGTCTTCTCAAACATATTCTTCCTTGCCCTTGATCACATTGCCAGGTCATGGAGTGCTGTCTTGTGAAATACTTGTTCTTTGGATACTTATTCCTCCCCATAAAAAGGTTTACAAGGTATGTCACTTGTGACTTCACCTATGGGGAAAATTTTGATCCCCAACTATCTTTCAAGAGGATGCAGAATATGGCTCTGAGGCAGCCACAATTTTTTTTTTTTGAAATTTATCTTTTTTTCCCACCCTGCCTTATGGTGCTGACACAATCTTTTTTATTACTAGGTTTTTAAGAGCACTTTTAGGTTTGCAGTAAAATTAAGGGGAAGGTAAAGAGATATTCCATATACTCCCTGTACCTACATATGCATAGCACCCCCCCACCCCAACCGGAGTGGCACATTTGTAACAATTATAAACCTACACTGACACATCATTATCATCCAAAGTCCCTACTTTACATTAGGGTTCACTCTTAGTGTTGCACATTCTATGTGTTTGGACAAAGGTACAATGACACATGTCCACTATTAGAGTGTCATATAAAATAGTTACTAATCCTCTGTGCTCCACAAATTCATCCCTCCTACCCTTCTAAACCCCCAGCAACCACTGATCTTTTTACTCTTTCATACTTTTACCTTTTCTCAAATGTCATTAATTGGAATCATACAGCATATTGCCTTTTCAGATTGGCCTCTTTCATTTAGTGGTATGCATACAAGGTACCTCCATGTTTTTTCACGTCTTGAAGATTCATTTACCTTCAGCATTGAGTAGTGTTCCATTGTCTAGATATACTACAGTTTCTTTTGTTTCTTTCTTTCTTTTTTTTTTTTTTTTTTTGAGACGGAGTCTTGCTCTGTCGCCCAGGCTGGAGTGCAGTGACATGATCTCGGCTCACTGCAACCTCCACCTCCCGGGTTCACGCCACTCTCCTACCTCAGCCTCTCGAATAGCTGGGACTACAGGTGCCCATCACCATGCCCGGCTAATTTTTTTTTTTTGTATTTTTAGTAGAGATGGGGTTTCACCATGTTAGCCAGGATGGTCTCGATCTCCTGACCTCATGATCCGCCCACCTCGGTCTCCCAAAGTGCTGGGATTACAGGCGTGAGCCACCGCGCCCGGCAATATACTACAGTTTCTAATCCATTCACTTACTGAAGGACATTTTTGTTGCTTCCAAGGTATGCCAATTTTGGATAAAACTGCTATACACATACATGTACAGGTTTTTGTGTGGACATAAATTTTCCACTCATATGGATAAATTCTGAAAAATATGGTTACCGCATTGTATGGTAAAAATGTGTTTAGTTTTGTAAGAAACCACCAAACTCCATTTCAAAGTGGCTGTACAACTTTGCATTCCCATCAGCAATGAGAGCTCCTGTTGCTGTACATTTTCTCAACCATTTGCAGTTGTCAGTGTTACAGAGGTTGTTCATTCTAATAGATGTGTAGTGGTATCTCAGTGCTGTTTTAATTTTCACTTCCCTGATGACATATGATGGGGATTATCTTTTCATACACTTATTTGCCATCTGTGTATCTTCTCTGGTGAGGTGTCTAAACCTAAAGTCTTTGCCCATTTCGTTTTTTAATCAAGATGTTTCTTTTTTTTCTTTTTTCTTTTTGAAACGGAGTCTCGCACTGTCACTAGGCTGGAGTGTCGTGGCATGATCTCAGCTCACTGCAACCTCCACCTCCTGGATTCAAGCGATTCTCCTGCCTCAGCCTCCCAAGCTGGGACTACAGGCGTGCGCCACCACGCCCAGGTAATTTTTGTATTTTTTAGTAGAGACAGAGTTTCACCATGTTTGCCAGGATGGTCTTGATCTCTTGACCTTGTGATCCACCTGCCTCAGCCTTCCAAAGTGCTGGGATTACAGGCATAAGCCACCAAACCCAGCCCTGAAAAATTTACACAATTATACAAAACTTACTTAACCTATGCTTCATTACCTCATGAGGAGTACTGGGAAGTTTTGAGTACGTGCAATGGATGGAAACATTGAATTTGGACATAAAGAGTTGTGTCCTTTTTTTTTTGGAGACAGAGTCTCGCTCTGTTACCCAGGCTGGAGTGCAGTGGTGGGATCTCGACTCACTGCAACCTTCACTTCCCAGGTTCAAGTGATTCTGATTCTCCTGCCTCAGCCTCCCGAGTAACTGGGATTACAGGTGCCACCACCACGCCCGACTAATTTTGGAATTTTTAGTGGAGACCGGGTTTCCCCATGTTGGCCAGGCTGGTCTTGAACTCCTGACCTTAGGTGATTCACCCACCTCGGCCTCCCAAAGTGCTGGGATTACAGGTGTGAGCCACTGTGCCCAGCCAGTTATGTCATTTTTCACTAGTTTTTCAGTTGATTACCTGAAAGTATGAATTTTCAAAGCATAATAGGATTCAGCAGTCTCAGGTAGGAAAAAGGCAACCTGGAAAGATCCCTGCATGTGAATGCACACACAGCTTTCAGGGATCTGAGGAAATCCAGCATGTGTGGGATGTAGAGGAGATATATGGTAGGAGGTGAAGCAATATGTAATGGTTGGTTCTGTAATATAGGCCCAGCCAAGAACTCTAACCTTTTTCCTAAAAACAATGACAAGCCCATTGTGAGATCTAACCAGATGTACAATAGTAGTCATTCCACTTATAAATTTTTGTAGTAAATGTGTAAACAAATACATTATATATTTGATAAAATCATTTTGCAACTTTTAATTTTATTTTATTTTACTGGTATTAATTTGTCCTAAAGGATCATTTTTATTGTGAAATGTAAAATTTGATCTATCTAATATATATAAAATGTATATGTGTACATTTAACAATGTGCATATATGTACCTTAAAATCATATAAACTTTCTGGGCGACGGAGTGAGGCCCTGTTTAAAATAATGATAATAATTTGATATTTTATGCATTAAAAACTTTTGGCTGGGCATGGTGACTCATGCTTGTAATCTCAGCAGTTTGGGAGGCTGAGGCAAGAAGATTGCATGGCCCTAGGAGTTTGAGACTAGCCTGGGCCCTATAGGGAGACCCCATTCCTACAATAATTTTTTTTTTTTAACTAGCCAGGTGTGGTGGTGTGCTTGTAGTCCCAGCTACTCAAGAGGCTGAGGTGGGAGGATCACTTGAGCCCAGGAGGTGGAGGCTGTAATGAGCTATGATTGTTCCACTGTACTCCAGCCTGGACAACAGAGTGAGACCCTGTCTCAAAAAAAAAATTAAATGTTTTGATTATACAAGGAAAATGAACATTTATGTATTAAAGCTTCATGTTTTATGAACAAAACTGACTTTGCAGGCAGGAGAGCGTTTTCTGGGGGCACCAGAAGCAGGGAACTTTCCTTGTCTGTTGGCTTCAGGGCTGCCCACTATCCCTCCTCTATCTTCCCATCATAGCCCTGTCTGGTGTCTTTTGTCCCTGACAAAACCTACGAAAAGTGACTTTAACACTTCAGGCTGCATGCATTTGAAGAGCAATAAGATAACGTTTTTTCGCTTCCCGCTACCAGTGGAGATCTGCTGAGGTGGGCTGCATGGAATCTGAAATGATGTCTAAATACTGAAGTGAACCTCTACACTAGAGACTGATATACAGCTGACCCTTAAACGACGCAGGGGTCAGGGATACCGACCCCCGCGGAATTGAAAATGCTTGTATTACTTTTGACTCCCCTAGACCTTTACTACTAATAGCCAACTGTTGCCCGGAAGCCTTATGAAGTTGCCCAGAAGCCTTATGAATTACATAAACTCCCAGTTGATTAACACATTTTGTATGATATATGCATGATATATGCATAACATATATGATATATGCATTTTGTATGATATATGCATTATATATATTTTCGTATAAGAACTATACTTATACTAAAACAGACTAGAGAAAGGGTATCAGGAAAAGTATAAGAGGCTCGTTGATATTCCACCCAATTGAAAAAAGGAAAATAAAAGAATACGGAAGGGAAAATACATTTACTAATCATTAAATGGAAGTGGATCATCATAAAGGTCTTCATCCTTGTGTTCTTCATGCTGGGCAAGAGAATGAAGAGGGGCTGGTCTTGCTCTCTCTGGGGCAAGAGGTCGGGGAGCTGGAAGAGGTAAGAAAAGGAGCACACTCAAAGTAACGTTTATTGGAAAAAAAAAAAAAACACCTACGTGTAAATGGACCCGCACAGCTCAAACCTGTGTTGTTCAAGTGTCAACCTACTTAAGACCTCAAACACCGAAGCCACTCAGTCGCCCTGGAGTGCGGCAGACGCAGCTTCCTAGCGCTCCCAGCTGTCTGCACACAAGGCGCCCTCCGTCGCAGCCTTGGGGAGACTACATTACCCAGAAAGCCTTGCGTCGAGCGGCAGTACTTTGATCCAATGAAAATTCAAGACAGGGGCATTTCCGTGTGGGTGTACCCCGCCCCCTCAGGGCGGGACATCTGGCGTCTTCGCAGCGGTCATTTTGGCTGCCCTGCGGTCTGTTCTATCCGTCAGCCGCTTTGGTGTGCTGCATCCGGATCGAAGTGACGGACCGTGAAGCCGCGAGAATCAGGTCTGAGGGTCGGGGGCAGAGCCGCCCGCGAGGCCGGCCTGGGGATAGCGGTGCTCGGGTTCTCCCCGGGTCTCCCGCAGCTCCCGGTCCAGCTCCGCCCACAGACTCGGATGGCGACCGTACTGAGGGACCCGGCTTCGGTGAGCGCTGCTATCTCCGGGCCTCCCCCGGCCGAGATTCTTAAGTCCCCAGTGAGGGGCACCAGCTCACGTCTCTGTAGCACAGGGTCGGGGACACTGAGGCTCGTGGGTGGGGCCCCTATTTCTGACATCCGATGTGGTGGGCAGGGGTACAAGGGACAGGACCGGCGCGTGCAGAGCTTGGACGGGCGACCGAGAAGGGGGCATTCAGGAACCTGGGCTCCACATTGTTACTGCAGGGAACAAAGTTTGAGAGAGATCTACCTTTATTCTTAGGGCCGTGGGAGCCATAGAGAGCTTTCGCAAACGAGAGACACCATCTGAGTTAGAATTTGAAAAATCCTCTGCAGGCTGTTCAGTGGAAGAAAAGACTTTAGAGATGAATGAGGACGTTGAGGCAGAGGGAGGCTGAATATTTTTCCAAGGCCACACAACTGGTGAGAGGCAGCACTAAGGACCGAGGCGCACAGGTTAGACAGTCGACCCAAAGTTACGTGGCTCTGGGCCGGGGCAAGGGTACAGAGAAGGCCTGTGCCCATGGAGCACTGCCATGATCACATTCCTCTGAGGCCTGCGTCTTTCCACAGGTTCCCATAGCTACAGAGGTGCTTTTCAGACTTACACAGGTAAGTGGAGGTATCTCAGCCCCTCACTGGTCTGGAATGTCCCTCCTCCCTCCCCAGACAGATATTTTGTTTAGATTTGTGGTGTCATGGGACTCACCTACCATTCTCTCAGCCTTTGGTTTGGGAACCCGGGAGAATCCCTGAGCTCAGGATCCTGAGTCCAGGCCAACGTTTCCATTTGGAGCAGCCAATGGAAAGAGGGGTGAAAATTTGATAGGAACAGGTAGGTACCAGCTTTTGGAACTCCTTGGAGGTGAGGCTGAGCTGGTTCAGGGAACTGCAGGTTTCCTTTATTTCTTTGAAGTTTGGCATCTGTTGTGAGGAAGTTGGAGTTTGGGATCAGAGGAGGGAGATTTATCTAATCCAAGTGTTGACAGGATACAGAGTGGAAAACAGAATGAACACAGTGACTAATGGGAATGTGAAGAGACAGCAGGGATCAATGACACCAAGGTCTGGTGTCTCTTCTGACTTGGGGATCTTGGGAGGAGAATGTATGGGGACATGGATTTTGAGTCTTCCAAAGTGAGACTGTTCATGGTTTCATCAATCCCTATTATGCTAGGGAAGTGTGACCTTTGAAGATGTGGCCGTGTACTTCTCCTGGGAGGAATGGGATCTCCTTGATGAGACTCAGAAACACCTGTACTTCAATGTGATGCTGGAGAACTTTGCACTTACATCCTCCCTGGGTAAGGCCCTCATACTCACCCTTGTGCCCTGGACTAGGCTCTCTGTTTCTCCTTTTCCTCAGGAGCAGCTCTTTCCTCATATCTGGACCATAGGCACTGCCTCCTTCCCCAGTTCCCTGGGTAGATGTTGTGGACTGAGTGCAAGCCTACTTCCCTTATCGTCCCAGCCCAAAAGCATCTTGGGTAAGGATTTGGGATCAGTAGTCTTACAGTAAGCCTAATAGATCCCACCTGACTTGCCTTTTCCCTGTCTGGTGACTTTCTAGATCTATGGCACCCAGTTTTCCCTCCCTTCATGTACCTAACATTTATTTGTGCTTGACTGTAACATGAAATGTAGTCACTGACATTGTCACTATTTACACAGACTGTTCTTCAACCACCAACCTTTCCATTAACAGCAGAACGCTCTAACGAATTGCGCCACAGAGACACTACACAGACTGTTCTTATAGAAATCTCCTTCAAGGTGTTTTTCTTTGTTTTTAGTTGTAAAATATATATAACAAAATTTACCATTTTAATCATTTTCAAGTATATAGTTCAGCAGCATTTAGTACATTCACATTGTTGTGCAACCATCACCGCCGTCCTTCTATAGTACTTTTTCATCTTATAAAACTGAAACTTTGTACTTATTAAATAATAACTCTTCCCATCCCCTGGCAACCACCATTTTACTTTTGGTCTGTATGAATTTGTCTACTGTAAGTACTTCATATGAGTGGGATCACAAAATATTTGTTCTTTTCTATCTGGCTTACTTCACTTAGCATAATATTTTCAAGGTTCATCCATGTTGTAATATATATCAGAATTGCTTCTTTTTAAGGCTGAATAATATTCTTTTGTATGTATTACAGTTTGTTTATCCATTCCTTCATCAGTGGACACAGGTTGTTTTCACCTTCTGGCTGTTGTGAATATTACGTGAACATGGGTGTACAGATACGTATTTGTGTCCTTGCTTTCAATTCTTTTGGGTATTGGCCCAAAAGTAGAATTTCTGGATCATAAGGTAATTATTTTTAATTTTTAAGGAACCACTAAAATTGTTTTTCATAGCAGCTGCACCGTTTTACATTCCCACAAGCAGCTGACAAAGGTTCCAGTTTCTTCACACCCTCACCATCACTTGTTATTTTCTGATTTTTTTGATAAGTCATCCAAATTGGTGTGAGGTGATATCTCATTGTGGTTGTGATTTGCAGATTACTGATATTGAGCATCGATTCATGTGCTGATTGGCTATTTGTATATCTTCAAATGATATTGCTTATTCAAGTCCTTTGTCTATTTTTAAATTAGGTTTTATTAATTATAATTAGAAGTATTAAATATAATTTTTTATTGAGCTTTAAGAGTTATCTGTGTGTTCTAGATATTCCCTTATCAGATATGTGACTTGCAAATGTTTTCTCTTATTTTGTGGGTTACACTTTTAGTGTGTTGATAGGATCCTTTGATGTACAAGTTTCTCATTTTGATGAATTCAGTTTTACTTTTATTGTCTATGCTTTTTATATCATATCCAAGGAATCATTAACAAGTCCCATGTCGTGAAGCTTTTTCCTTGTTTTAAGACTTTTATAGTTTTAGTGCTTACATTCAGATCTTTGATCTGTTTTGAATTAATTTTTATATGTGGTGTCAGGTAAGGGACCAACTTCATTCTTTCACGTGTAGATATCCAGTTTTCCTAGCATCATGTGTTGAAAAATCTGTCTTCTTTCTCCTAGTCAAAAATCATTTGGCCAGATATTTGAGGGTTTATTTCTGGGGTCTCTTCTAGTCCATTGATCTATATGTCTTTCTTTATGGGAATACCACACTGTTTTAATTTCTATAGCCTTGCAGTAAGTTTTGAAATTACGAACTGTGAGTCTTCCAACTTTCATCCTTTTCAAGATTGTTTTAGCTATTCTGTGTCTCTCGATATTTCAGATGAATTTTGGATAGATTTTTTTATTTCTGCAAAATAACGTCATTTGGATTTTGATAGGTATCGCACTTTCTATAGATTACTTTGGCTAGTATAGACATCTTAACAATATTGAGCCCTCTAGTCTATGAGCAGGCATGTGATCTATTTTCTTTTATTAATGTTTTATTTAATTCATTTTAGCAATATTTTGTAGTTTCTAGTGTACAAGGCTTTTACTTATTTAGTTAAGTTAATCTTTAATGTTTTATTCTTTTTGATATAAGTGGAATTGTTTACTTTTCAAATTGTTTACCATTAGTGTATAGAAACGTAACTGATTTTTGCGTGTTGTATTTATATTCTTTTATTTGCTGAATTTCCTTATTAGTTGTAACAGTTTTTCAGTGGAATCTTTATGGTATTCCATGTATATCATCTGTGAGCAGGGATAATTTTACTCCTCCTTTCCCATTTTGGTCCCTTTTCTTTCTTTTTCTTGCCTAATTGCTATGTTGAACAGAATTGCTAAAAGTAGGCATCCTTATCTTGTCCTTAATCTTAGAGGAAAATCTTTCAGTCTTTCATTGTTGAGTATAATTTTAGCTGTGGGTTTTTTTTTTTTTTCTTGCATATGGATTTTATTATGTTTAGGTAATTTCCCTGTATTCCTGGTTTCCTGAGTGTTTTCCCCACGAAAAAGTGTTGCATATTGTCTGATGCTTTCAGTGCATCAGCTGAGATGATCGTTTTAATTTTTTTAGAGATGAGGTCTTGCTATATTACACAGGCTGGTCTTAAGCTCCTGGCCTCAAGAATCCTCCTGCCTCCCAAGTAGCTGGGATTACAGGTGCAAGCCACCACTTTGATCAGTTTTTGTTTGTTGAACAAAACTTGCATTCCAGGAATAAATTCTATCTGGTCGTAGTGCATAATCCTTTTAATATGCTGTTGAATTCAGTTTGCTAATGTTTGGTTGATGGTTTTTGCATTAATAATCATCAAGGATATTGGTCTGTAGTTTTATTTTCTTAGACAATCTTTGTGTCATTTGGAATCAGGGTAATGCTGGCCATACAGAATGAGTTTAGATGTGTATATGCTACAGTTTTTTGAGAGAATTTGAAAAGGATAAGTATTAGTTCTTAGTTAAATGGTTGATAGAAATCATCTGTGAAGCCATCAAGTCAAGGGCTTTTCTTTAAGGTTTGTCTTTTTTTTTTTTTTTTGAGACAGAGTATTGCTCTGACACCCAGGCTAGAGTGCAGTGGTGTGATCTTGGCTCACTGCAACCTCCACTTCCTGGATTCAAGCAATTCTCTTGCCTTGGCCTTCCGAGTAGCTGGGGTTACAGGCACGTGTCACCACACCTGGCTAATTTTTGTATTTTTAATAGAGACAGGGTTTCACCATGTTGGCCAGGCTGGTCTTGAACTCCTGACCTCAGGTGATCCACCCGCCTCAGCTTCCCAAAGTGCTGGAATTACAGGCATGAGCCACTGCACCCGGCCAGGTTTGTCAATTTTGATAACCTTTTCAAAGAAACACCTTTTGGTTTTGTTGATTTTTTTTATATTGTTTTTCTCTTCTCTATTTTATTTATCTAGGCTTTAGTGTTTATTGTTTTTTTCCTGCCAGCTTTGGTTTTAGTTTGTTCCTCTTTTTATAATCCCTTAAGTTGTAAAAATAGATTGTTGAGTTGAGATCTTTCTTCTTTTTAATGTTTATAGCTATAAATTTCCCGTTTAGTACTGCTTTTACTGCATCTCCAATTTGTTTCCCTTCTGATTTCTTCATGGCCCCATTGGTTGTTCAATATTGTATTAATTTCTACAGATTTGTAAATTGTTTAGTTTCCTTCTATTAAGAGTTCCCAACCTCATCCCACTGTGGTTGGAGAAGATACTTTTGTATGACGTGTGTCTAAATCAAATGAGGCTTAATTTATGGTCTGTCCTGGAGAATGTTCTATGTGCACATGAGGGGAATGTATATTCTGTTGTTGTTGGGTAGAATGCTCTTTATATATTTGTTAGAGCTAGTTGGTTGTTTAGGTCCTCTGTTTTCTCACTTCTCTCTGATTGTTCTATCCACTGCTGAGAGTCAGATATTGATGTCTCTAACTGTTATTGTAGAACTATCCATTTCTCCCTTCAATTCTGTCCATTTTTGCCTCATGTGTTTTGATGGTCTATTATTAGGTGCATAAGTGTTTATAAATGTTATATCTTCTTGCTCTACTGAACCTTTTATCAGTATATAATATTCTTTTATATCTCTTGTTACCCTTTTTGATTTAAAATCTCTATTGTATGATATTAATGTAGCCATTCTTACTCTTTTTTGCCTGCTATTTGCATGGAATATCTTTTTGTAGGCTGTCACTTTCACCTCATTTATATCTTTGGATCTAAAGCGAATCTCTTGTAGACATCATAAAGTTGGATCATGGGTTGTTTTTATTTTAACCCATTCTGCCAATCTTTGTCTTTTGGCAGAGTTTAAGCTAAAAGTTGGAAGCGTTTAAGGCATTTACGTTTAAGGTAATCACTGATAAGGAAGGGCTGACTTCTATCATTTTGCTCTTTGTTTTCCCCGTGTCTTATAGCCTTATAGCTTTTTTGATCCTAATTTCCTGCATTACTGCTTCTTTTGTGTTTGGCTCACTTTTTTTTTTTTTTTTTTTTAGTGAAACTTCTTAATTCCTTGTCATTTCCTTTGTGTACTTTTTTTTTTTTTTTTTTTTTTAATGGAGTCTCGCTCTGTCGCCCAGGCTGGAGTGCAGTGGGGCAATCTCGGCTCACTGCGACCTCTGCCTCCCATATTCAAGCGATTCTCCTGCCTCAGCCTCCTGAGTAATCCCTCCTAGGATTACAAACGCACACCACCACACCCAGATAATTTTTGTATTTTTAGTAGAGACAGGGTTTCACCATGTTGGCCATGCTGGTCCCAAACTCCTGGCCTCAGTTGATCCACTCACCTCAGCCTCCCAAAGTGCTAAGATTACAGGTGTGAGCCACCACGCCCAGTTCTTCGTATACTTTATGTAGCTCTTTTTTTAAAATAGTTACCATGGGGATTACATTTAACATCCTAAAGTTACAACACTGTAACTTGAATTTATACAAACTTAACTTCTTTAACTTTCCTTGTTCTTTTTTGTGCCCTGTTGTTCTGGGCCAGTGTTAGTTGCTCACATGTCCTGTCTTTCCCTTAGGACTTACATCATCCTGGTCTCATGTAGTTGCTCAACTAGGGCTAGGGGAAGTGCCCTCTGTTCTTCACAGGATGTTCATGACTCCAGCCTCAGCAAGTTGGGATCAGAGAGGGCCTGGCCTACATGAATGGCACTTGGGAAAAGGCATGTCATCAGGTCTGTGTTTAAATTGCACCAGGAACCTGTCCTATTTGACTTGTCTTGATGCCATTGCCAGAGACACTTCACTTTGACCTTCCCCTCTTCATTCTTAACAGTTTACAAACTTGTTATTTCTACTACTTGTCATTTTTATTTTGACTTCTAGCTAACGCTAATCCTCACCTCTCTGGACTCCTTATCCTACCTGTTTTTTTCACTGTTCCCTCTGTAGCGTTCTTTAATATTATTTTGTCCTGAAGTGTGCATATCTCCCTTAATAGTCCCTGAACACCAGTTACTGTTCCAGTGAGATTTTCCTGGGCCTGGGCATACACTTCACAGCATCACTTGTCAGCAGCAGATATGATCCTGCTAAAAGCTATTATCAGAGGAATTAATTGTAGAACATGCCTCTTAGTCCTGGGCCATACCTTAGCCTTGTGGACTGTACCTGGGAGGGCCTACTCTATTCCGTAACCTTAGGGACCAGTAATGCACAACAGCTGCTTCCTCAACCTGACCCCCAACTCACTTTTCCTAAAAACAGGCTCATATACTGGTTCTTCGCTGTAACTGATGTGCATTTGCAATTGCATTGCCTCCTCCTAATAAAGGTAACAAGTACTTTACCATGACCTCTTTACTTTAGGTTGTTGGCGTGGAGTGGAACATGAGGAAACACCTTCTGAACAGAGAATTTCTGTAGAAAGAGTGCCACAGTTCAGGACTTCCAAAGAAGGTTCATCTTCCCAGAATGCTGACTCCTGTGAAATATGTGGCCTGGTCTTGAGAGATATTTTGCACTTGGCTGAACACCAAGGAACAAACTGTGGGCAGAAACTACACACATGTGGAAAACAATTCTACATCAGTGCAAATCTTCAACAGCACCAGAGGCAGCACATTAAAGAGGCACCTTTCAGAAGTTATGTGGACACAGCCTCATTTACACAGAGCTGCATAGTCCATGTGTCGGAGAAACCCTTTACCTGCAGGGAGATCAGGAAAGACTTCCTGGCCAACATGAGGTTTCTCCATCAAGAGGCCGCTCAAACAGGGGAGAAGCCAAATAACAGTAACAAGTGTGCGGTGGCCTTTGACAGTGGAAAAAGTCATCACAACTGGGGAAAATGCAGTAAAGCCTTTAGCCACACAGACACAATTGTTCAGGACCAGAGAATCCTCACTAGAGAAGGGCTCTTTGAGTGCAGTAAATGTGGGAAAGCATGTACGCGAAGATGTAACCTCATTCAGCACCAGAAAGTCCACAGTGAAGAAAGGCCTTATGAATGCAATGAATGTGGAAAATTCTTTACCTACTACTCCAGTTTCATTATACATCAGAGAGTTCATACTGGAGAAAGGCCTTATGAGTGCCCTGAATGTGGGAAATCCTTTAGTCAGATATACAGCCTCAATAGCCATAGGAAAGTTCACACTGGAGAAAGGCCTTATGAATGTGGGGAATGTGGGAAATCTTTTAGCCAAAGGTCCAACCTCATGCAGCATCGCAGAGTTCACACTGGAGAAAGGCCTTATGAATGCAGCGAATGTGGGAAATCTTTTAGCCAAAACTTCAGCCTGATTTACCACCAGAGAGTTCACACTGGAGAAAGACCTCATGAGTGCAATGAATGTGGAAAATCCTTTAGCCGAAGCTCCAGCCTCATTCACCACCGGAGACTTCACACTGGAGAAAGACCCTATGAGTGCAGTAAATGTGGGAAATCATTTAAGCAAAGCTCCAGCTTCAGTTCACATCGGAAAGTCCACACAGGGGAAAGGCCTTATGTGTGTGGGGAATGTGGGAAATCCTTTAGCCATAGCTCCAACCTTAAGAACCACCAGAGAGTTCACACTGGAGAAAGGCCTGTTGAGTGCAGTGAATGTAGCAAATCCTTTAGCTGTAAATCTAACCTCATTAAACACCTGAGAGTTCACACCGGAGAAAGGCCTTATGAGTGCAGTGAGTGTGGGAAATCCTTTAGCCAAAGTTCTAGCCTCATTCAACACTGGAGAGTTCACACTGGAAAAAGGCCTTATCAGTGCCATCAGTGTGGGAAATCCTTTGGCTGCAAATCTGTCCTCATTCAACACCAGAGAGTTCACATTGGAGAAAAGCCTTAGCTGTACTGAGAATATGCAATTTCCTTTTAGTGTAATTATACTGAAGGAGTACACCTGTGAGAGAGACAAGTACCTGATTTGGAAGCTCCAACATCTAAGGATATACAATGGGCGGATTCCCCTTAAGTTCCAGGTGTGTGTTACACTTTCTAATGTGCCATTTAGAAAGGGTTAGACTTTCTCACCTGCCATTTATGGCCCTTGCCATTTATGTCACTGACAGTTTCTGAGGCAGAAGCCATAGCATGTCTACCACCTGTGAGGTCCACACAGTGTGCATCATTTACCTCCTGAACCTGCTCAAGGAAGCAGACCTCTGTTTCTCCCCATTTGCTCGAAGAAATCATGAATAGTCTTGAGTCTTCCTCTCTGACAAATTAGGGCATGGACTTGACCCAGCTTTGTGCCAGAGAACCCAATATGAGTGTTGTTGGCAGCTTGCCAAGAAGGACTATCTTTTTCAAGACATGTTGGTTTCATGTGACACCTCCATGGATTTTTTCCAGCCTCTAAGTCACCAACTTGGGAACTGCTTGCCTCACATTGCTTTGTTTTTTACAATAATAAAGCCATTATTATTTAAGCTACCTTTATTTTGGCGTTTGATTCACTCTTTGAGGTGGTTCAAAAACAGAATTGGGCCCTGCCAGCTTTACAGAGTAAATACCTTTGGAGGGAGAGGGAGGTGTCATATTATTTGTATGCCTCAGAGACAACAGTATAATGGAAAAATACAACTGTCTTTCCAGTTTTGGCCTAATCCGAATTTGAATTATTGCCCAAGGCCTTCTAGGAATTACTGCAGGATTTTATGGTCTTAATTTGTGGACTGGATGCCAGGATTTTTTGTGGGCTCAAAGGACAACCCGAGGAAGTGGGAAATTGTGACAAACTCCGTTGCTTCTGGGAACAAGATGAATTTTGTTATCCTCGGGGGTTATTACATACCGCCCAGCACGGTTGAGGCAGTCTACCCCAGGTCCTGCCAAGGAACCAAGTGCCCCAATACAATTTAGTAGGCTACTGTCACTGTAAAATGATGGGGGAACCATAATTGGTGTGGAAACACTGGGTTACTAGGGAGTGAAGGAGACTGCAGCAAACTAGATGGAATGTGCTCCTTGTAATATGTTCTAGTAATTGTGCAGGATCAGTGTGTACAGACATTCTTAGAATTTCCAGGCATGTGTATTTTTTGTAGCTGAGGTGACTGTCAAAAAATAATAAAACAACCTAAAGATTTTGTGTATTCCAGTAGCCTTTCTGGGATGTGCACCTCAAGGACATTGCTGCATAGGCCAGGAAAACAAGCATAGAAAAAAGGGGCGGGGGATGTCCTTCCAGGTATGTGACTTTGTAACCTACCATCATCCTGTGTTTAAATGAATTCAAATCAGTTTCATTGATTACCAATATTTGCTGCCCACTGAGGCAAGGTGCCCCTCCAAGGTCATCAGGAAAGAGAGTTAATGTAGGGTTACCAAACCTAGTCAAAAACACATTATACCATCATTATAATTATTACAATGAACATATCCGTCACCTCTGATTTACCTCAGGCCTTTTTCTAAGCTCTCCCTCCCCTCTCTGGCCCTGAAGGCAACCATTGATTTATACCTTCATTTATAATAGGTTTGTTTGTATTTTCTATAATATTATATGATTTTATTAATAAAATCTTCTTTTTCCAGTTTCATTCATGATGCATAATTATTTTGAGATTCTTCAATGGAGCTTATATGTGTCGTTCATTCTTTTTATTGCTGAATGGTATATTTTTTATGGATATACTATTCTTTATCCATTTGTTTATGAGCATTTAGGTTATATCTAGTTTTGGCTATTGCAAATAAAGCTGCTACAAATGTACAATTCTTCATATGTGCATTTTTTTCACTTCTCTTGTGTATGCCTGAGACACAGGATAAGTGAATGTTTAACTTATTAAGAAATGGCCAAAAATGGGCTGGGTGTGGTGGCTCACGCCTGTACTCCCAGTACTTTGGGAGGCCGAGGCAGGCAGATCATGAGGTCAACAGATCTAAACCATCCTGGCCAGCATGGCGAAACCCCATCTGTATTAAAAATACAAAAATTACCTGGGTGTGGTGGCACATGCCTGTAGTCCCAGCTACTTAGGGGGCTGAGGCAGGGAGTCACTTGAACCCAGAAGGCAGAGGTTGCAGTGAGCTGAGATCGCGCCACCGCACTCCAGCCTGGCAACAAAGTGAGACTCTATCTCAAAAAAAAAAAAGAAATGGCCAAATTGATCTAAAATGGCTGTTTGCTCTTGCTTACCTACTGGGAATGTATGAGAATTCCAGGTTTTCCACATCCTTGCCAATACTTGGCATGGTCTTTTAGAATGTACCCTTTTAATAAGTGTGCAGTAGTTTTAATTGCATTTCCCTAAGGATTCATGATGTTGAACATTTTTTCATATGTTTATTTGCCAAATGTGTATCTTCTTTTTACATTTTTTTTTTTTGAGACAGAGTCTTGCTCTGTTGCCCAGGCTGGAGTGCAGTGGCATGATCTCAGCTCACTGCAAACTCTGCCTCCTGGGTTCACGCCATTCTCCTGCCTCAGCCTCCTGAGTAGCTGGGACTACAGGTGCCTGCCACCACGCCTGGCTAATTTTTTTTTTTTTTTTTTTTTTTTTTTTTAGTAGAGACGGGGCTTCACCGTGTTAGCCAGGATGGTCTCAATCTCCTGACCTTGTGATCCACCCACCTCGGCCTCCCAAAGTGCTGGGATTACAGGCGTGAGCCACTGCACCCGGCCTGCCAACTGTATATCTTCTTTGATAAAATGTCTGTTCATGTATTTTATCTGTTTGTTAGCAATTGTGTCTGTTTTGCTTTTCATTAACAAATAACTAGTTTTTGTTCCACAATTATTTTCATGCTATGCACAGTGTGATTACCACATACACCACACACTTTTAAATTTAATCTGTGTTATTCACATATTCTCTATCACATTCTTAATTCTAGACACTTAGTAATACAGTAAATCAAGCTATGGTTTATAGTGATGCCAGTGGTGTAAAACTTCCCATTGTGGCCAATTTCAAACTGTCATCATGTCACTGAATTTGGGGTTGGGAAGAGCCATCAGAAACATACCATTTCCACAATAGTGATCCATATTTAAATTTACTTCTAAGTAATTTTATTTGCAAGTTTACTACCTGCAAATAGCCTCTAGAATGTAGACAATAAAACATAGTAAAATGATTAGGAAGCGACAAATTTTGAATATTTGTTTTTTAAAAAATATAAAGCAGGTGTAATTGACAATGCAAACTGCACATATTTTTTAATGTACATTCTGATATTTTGATACATGCTTATACCCTTAAAATAAAAAATTTCATTGAAAACAAGTGAAAAGACAATCTGTAATACTGTTAACAGTTAACAGTTAAGTTATTCTGTTACATACAATTATCCAAAAAACAAAGCAGGCAACATATTTGAAATACAGGCAGTTCTTGCTGTATTCATCTTCATGAACTGAAGATGCCTTGACAAAATAGGAGAAAGAATGGAAGTTAACAATTGAGATGAAATTTGCCAACATTTATTTTGGAATCAAAGTCTATTTTCATTATGAATCCTTTGGGATTTTGTAAAATTTATAAAGTTTTCTAGTGCAAATACTTTGGGATTTATTAGGATTTACTGATAAAGAACTCTCAGTCACATTTTAGTTGTCCATGTTATATATTTGGTACATTCTGTAATAACGGAAAGTACAAATAGCACTAATGTTTTGGGGAAGAAAATAGCTACTTGTTGCCTCCTTCCCACAGAACCAGGGCTAGATAATGAGGAGCACATCTCACTAACTGATCACACAGCTGTCCGTAGACATTTGGCCAGGAAGAGCACGGTGGGAGGAATCAAACAACCAGGAGATCAGGTGGAGGAGAATCAGAAGAGATGCTACTGTTTGTTTTCAAGTAAATCAGGATGTCTCCAGAAGGATCCTCAATCATAGATAAGTGTTTACTTCTAGTGTTACACAGGTAGAGCAAAAAGTATGTTAAATTTATATGTATTTGTAGGAAAAATTTAAGCATGAAGTAAAAACTGAAGGAACATTCTAGAAAAGTTTTAGTACACAAAATAAGAGAATGTAATTAAATGGTATTTCACTGTAGATTACTGCTACTTTGGTCTCACCCATTAAATCCTCTGTACCTCACATAGTTGACATGAACAAAGCCATTCATTATTCCACTGGCAAATACTTTGCTGTTATATATGTTCCATTCATTACCTATTCCAACAGCCTCTCGTACACATTCACCTTCGAAGGTGATTTCAACAGTTCTCGGCCGGGCGCAGAGGCTCACACCTGTAATCCCAGCACTTTGGGAGGCCGAGGTGGGCGGATCACCTGAGGTGCACATCATCTGGTGTGCTTAGCATTACTCCATTTCTGATACTGTTAGAAGGCAACTTCTAACTTTGTCAGCTCCAATCAATCCCAAGCTGGCCAAGCATCTATTGGGTCTCTTTCTCTCCCGGAGGCAACATAGTCTCCATTTACAAATACCACTCAGGCCTATTTATGCACCCATCCACAAAACAGCCCACTTTTGGAGAACTTTACAACAGAAGGCCCTAGAGTCAGTTCAGATGACCATACAACAGATACTTCCTTTAGTGCCTCCTGGAGATTCCTTCATGGTAGAAGCTCTGGTGGACTACCCACTAGACTCTCTTCTCAGACTCTGGACCACACATCTGGCCATAAGCTGCCCATAGGCTTCTGGTGCAAAAAGCTGCCTGTTTTGTCCTCATGTAACATGCAATTAGAGCAACAACTGCCAGCTACATACTGGGACCTCTTAGAAACAGAAGCTCTCACGGGACCTGAACCATGACACACTGCACCCAGTTACACATTATTACCTGGGTCATGAAAGCAACACCTACGAGCTCAGCATGATCACCAAGGCCTTGATACAGGATGGAGCCAAACCTGGGCCCCCTGGTGTATCTCACTTGGAAAAAGAGGTGGCCGCCTCTGTCCTCAGTCTGTTGCCAGATGCCATGGTGAAGGAAGTCTCCTCTCTCCTGGGCCTTTGGCAGCCCTGGAATCAAGTAAGTAAACAACAAAGGGAGATCACATACTTTATTGACAGTAATGCCACCACTACATGAGCTGGAGTTCTCTGGAGGTCTGCTGCTTTTCTTCTAAACAAGACACCCTGCTGAAGGATGGGAACTGCAGGCAGTCGTTTTAGCGCTGGAGGATACCCTGGCCAACAAGTTACCCCAATTACACTTCTAGCCCTTTGGTGCAACCAATGGCAACAATTTCTCATTCAAGACCATATTCTTGCGGTAAACAACTTTAGGAATTTCTTGCCTTTCAGATTGATCAAAGATATAAATTAAGATCATGTATGTCTCTGTCCACACCAAGGCTCAGACTGCTGAAGCCTAACTTAATTCCCAAGCTGGTAGATTACAACAATTTTCAAAAACTAGGACCAAAACTTTATTGGATGACCTTCCAGGCCCATTCCTTTATTTTTGGCCCACTAGGCCCATGAAACAACAGTCATAGAGGAATCTCTACTCTTGAACATTGGGGCTGAACACAAAGTGTCTCCCCACCCCTCTACCATGGCCAACATGATGACAGGTCAGTGCACTCTGTGGGAATACCTGTCATTG
The DNA here is from genome assembly GCF_028885655.2 of Pongo abelii. Classification (NCBI taxonomy): domain Eukaryota; kingdom Metazoa; phylum Chordata; class Mammalia; order Primates; family Hominidae; genus Pongo; species Pongo abelii. Next base: position 64,414,858 of record NC_072005.2, read on the forward strand.
GCAAGACAACTGAGGTGTGCTATTCTGGATCCCACTTTTAGTCATGTGGCAGGTAGATTTTACCAGGCCACTGCCTCTGTCTACCAGTGCCACTTGTTATGCTTTGAGTGTGGTTCATGCCTACCGCTGACATCTTACTTGTCTACCCCACTAGACACAGCACTGCTGAAGCTACCATACAGTACCACAAAACGCTCCTGTTCCCTTTGGAGTTCCCAACAACAGCGGTGAACAAAGCTCTCATTTTAGACAAAGCATTCGAGAGAACTTTCAACTTTCCAATCAGTCCCAGGCTGCTGGTTTTATAGAATGCCACAATGTCTTACTTAAAACTTAATAGAAATTATGAAATAGCATATGGTCTTATAGATGGGTCTTTTTCCTGCCATTAGACCTTATTATACTAAATTCCCGGCTCTATTCCATACCAAAATGCACTGAAAACATCTCCATTAGATTTCATTGCCCTCTGCAGTGACACTTCACATAACAGAGCTTACAAAGATCAGATTGAACTAGGCATTCCTCCTGTTCTTCCTCTTTCTGCTATCACTTTTCAGTCCCCATCCTGACCGGAAAGAAAGACAGACTGAGGGTGGATTGTGAGTTATGATCCTCATGAATGAATGGCCGTTTGGCTTCCTGCCAGAGCCATCTGGCACCCTGCTAACGTTGAGTGGCCTAAGCCAGGAGTTTTGCCAAATATTCTTGGTTATAAAGGATACTTAATTACAAATGCCCATAATGATCTCACTCAGGAAACGGAAATCACGGCTCCAAGACCCACAACCACACCGTGTCAATAACAGGCCAGCAAAGACCAAAACTGAATTTGTCTAACAGCATCCTCCACTAAGGAATGCAGGCTCCCCCTCCCTCATTGGCAAAGTTTTATACACCTGTGTGTGTGTATGCCGTAGGCTCCCCCTCAACTGCCTCACCATGTCACAGCTTATTCAGCTGACTGTAAGCCTTACCATGGCACTCTCCACACACTATCAATCTATTTGGCTGGTCACACCTCAAACCTAAACTTGTTCTCCTGGACTTCTCTTAAAAATGCCAACTCCAGTTACTCCAGATGACCCACTATTATGTCTGACCAAAATGTTCACTGGCAATAATTCATACCAAATACTAAGTCCAAGACTTTAGCCCCTGAGAACTTATTGGTTTTATTTCCCAAAATACCCCTCACTTCTGAAGTTATTGAGTCCTTAATCTCAGACTTCTCTTAATTTGACTTGCACTATGTGCATTTTGGGGCCAAATATAACCTTTTTTTATCCTGCCAAAAAAAGTTCTGTATTTTGATTGTGATGGTGATTACATGTATCTCCACATGTGATAAAATTGCATAGAACTGGCCAGAAGTGGTGGCTCACGCCTGTAATCCCAGCACTTTGGGAGGCCAAGGCTGGCAGATCACGAAGTCAGGAGTTTGAGACCAGCCTGGTTAACACAGTGAAATCCCGTCTCTACTAAAAATACAAAAATTAGCCAGGCATGGCTGGGCGCAGTGGCTCACGCCTGTAATCCCAGTACTTTGGGAGGCTGAGGCGGGCGGATCACGAGGTCAGGAGATCGAGACCATCCTGGCTAACACGGTGAAACTCCGTCTCTACTAAAAATACAAAAAATTAGTCGGGCATGGTGGTGGGCGCCTGTAGTCCCAGCTACTCAGGAGGCTGAGGCAGGAGAATGGCGTGAACCTGGGAGGTGGAGCTTGCGGTAAGCCAAGATGATGCCACTGCACTCCAGCCTGGGTGACAGAGCGACACTCTGTCTCAAAAACAAACAAAGAAAATTAGCCAGGCATGATGGCACGCACTTGTAGTCCCAGCTACTCAGGAGGCTGAGGCAGGAGAATTGCTTGAACCCAGGATATGCAGGTTGCAGTGAGCCGAGATCGCCCCATGGCACTCCAGCCTGGGTGACAGAGCAAGACTGCGTCTCAAAAAAAAAAAAAAAAAAAAAAAGCATAGAACTACACACACACAACGAGTGTGTAAAATGGTGAGCTCTGAAAGAGGTCTGAGGATTGAACCAATGTCGCATTCCTGGTTTTGGTAATGTAGTAAGGTTATATAAGATGTTACTATTGGGAACAGTAGGTGAAAGGTACTCTGCACTATTGATATGGTTTGGATATCTGTCCTGCCCAAACCTCATGTTGAAATGTAATCTCCAGTGTTGGAGGTGGGGCCTGGCAGGAGGTGATTGGCTCATGAGGGTGGTTTCCCTTGAATGGTTTAGCACCACCCTTTTGGTGCTGTCCTCACGATAGTGAGTTCTCATGAGATCTGGTTGTTTGAAAGTGTGGAGCACCTCCAACTTCACTCTTGCTCCTGATCCCACAACTACATTTGCAACGTCCTGCATATCTGTATTTCAAAATAAATTCTTAAAAATTTTTAACTGTTCTGTATATTTCCACAGTGTGTATAGTTCATTGTTCTGTATATTTCCACATCAGAATGTGTAATTTTCGGCCGGGTGTGGTGGTTCACGCCTGTAATCCCAGCACTTTGGGAGGCTGAGGTGGGTGGATCACCTGAGGTCAGGAGTTCGAGACCAGCCTGACCAACATGGTGAAACCCCCTCTCTACTAAAAATACAAAAATTAGCTGGGTGTGGTGGCGGGCGCCTGTAATCCCAGCTACTCAGGAGGGTTAGTTTAGTCACTACTATACTAATGAGGATGAAGCCTCTTTTTTTTTTCTTTTTTCTGAGATGGAGTCTTGCTCTTGTTGCCCAGGCTGAATGCAATGGTGTGATCTTGACTCACTGCAACCTCTGCCTTCTGGGTTCAAGTGATTCTCCTGCCTCAGCCTTCTGAGTAACTGGGATTACAGGCACCTGCCACCACCCCTGGTTAATTTTTATACTTTTAGTAGAGACAAGGTTTTGCCATGTTGGCCAGACTGGTCTCGAACTCCTGGCCTCAGGTGATCTGCCCCCCTCGGTCTCCCAAAGTGCTGGGATTACAAGCATGAGCCACCATGCCCAGCCAAAGCCTCTTTTTTTATAAGGGCCTTAAACATACTCTTAAGGGAGGAGCTGTCATAACAACCTAATCACCTCCTAAAGGCCCCACCTCTTAATCTCATAATATCATTGCATTAGAAATTAAGTTTTAACATGAGTTTCCACCAGCCTCAGGGGCTCACACCTGTAATCCCACTACTTTGAGAGGCGGAGGCGAGTGGATCACTTAAGCCCAGCCTGGCCAACATGGTGAAACCCTGTCTCTACTAAAAATACAAAAATTAGCCAGGCATGGTGGCACCTGTAATTCCAGCTACCTGTGAGGCTGAGATGGGAGAATCACTTGAACCTGGGAGGTGGAGGTTGCAGTGAGCAGAGATCACACCACTGTACTCCAGCCTGGGGGACAGAGTGAGACTCCATCTCAATAAATAAATAAATAAATAAATAAATAAATAAATAAAGATAATGTTAGCCCAAACGGTGCCATTTTGTAAACCCCTCCCATTTCATAAACTCTGGACAGAGTGGAAAATTCCACTAGGTCTTTGGCTGTGAGAAACATCCTGCCAGACAAGTCCCAAGCCTAACCACCTGACTGCAGGAAATCCCTCCCTTATCAGCAGCTAACCACAATGCCCCACCCCAGTCTGCAACAAGCCCAGACCTCTCCCGCCTAGACCTATAATTACCCCAATCTGTAAGCAGGGGTGGGCTCCAGCGCTAGCTGATGTCCCCCTTTACAGGTCTTTGTTCAATAAATCTGTGTTGCCATAGAGCCATCTCCATTCTGTTCCTTCTCCCTTCCCTGCTCTCGGTTCTGAAACCTGGGACGAGGCTTGGGTTCACTTGGAGGAATCCATTCTTGCAACCTGGGAAGCAGTGAGCAGCGGCAGCTCATCCCAGGTGAATTCCCAGATCCTAATTAGATCCTTCACTCCCAGCCCCGTCTTCCTACCACTTTCCCTTTTCTCTCCTTCTTCCACTTGGAGGCTCCAGCAAGGATCACTCCAATTACTGGACATCGTATCCAACACCAGTCTCCGATTTCTGGGTTAGTTCCCCTTTCCCCCTCTGGATTCCTCTCATATTTCCAGAAAAGCCCACTGCCAGGTGAGAGAACTACCCAGTCACCACTGGGTAACCCTGACCTGCCTTCTCAGGGGATGTCCTCAGAATGCTCACTGCTCCAACTCCCAAGGGACTGTGAAAAGCTTCAGGGATGCCCAGCTCTTCTCCATCCCTCCTCATGATTGGAATCAGGAAACTCACCACCCCACACTCACCCTCCTGGCCACCAATATGGGGTAGGGCTCCTAAAAACCCCCTCAAGACACCCCTCTCAGATATCTCATCCAGAACCTCAAAACCCTGGGCTTGGTGGACTCCATTAAAACCAAATGCCTTATTTTCCTTTGTAATGTGGCTTGGCCCCAATATAAACTGGACGATGATAGTTGATGACCAGAAAACAGGACATTGAACTTCCAAATTCAACATAATCTAAAAAATTTTCTCCAATGCAATGGTAAATGGTCCAAGGTGCCCTACATTCAGGCCTTTGTTTATCTCTGTTTGTGGTCCTTTCTCTGTCAATCCTGTTCACCTTTTCAAATCCTCCTCTTCAACGAAAGACCCACGAAAACACCTCCTCTTTCGGACAAGCCTTCCTCCTCTGATTTTGACCCAGTGGATGAACCCCTGCCCTTGAACCCCTCCTCACCACCATTTGGCTCCATCTCCTTCTCCTTTGGCTCCATCTCCTCCTCTGGCTCCTCCATCCCCTTACCATCATCCTCCATCCCCTCTTCTTTCTCCACTGCATACACAGTCCTGTGCCTAACACCCTCCCACTGAAGGCCATGCCCACATCCAAAACCCTTCCAGAGCCCTTCCCTTGTGGGAGATGGCAGGGGCTGAAGGCATGGTCTGAATCCATGTTCCATTTTCCCTAGCTGACCTCTTCCAAATTGAAAAGAGACTCAGCTCTTTTTCCACAGACCCTGCCTCCTTCTGTAAGAAATTTTTGTACATCACTCAATCTTATGACCTAATCTGGCATGACCTTTATGTCATCCTCTCCTCCTCTCTTACCCCTGAGGACAGGGAACATGTCTGGACAGCTGCTCAGGCTCACACTGATGCTCTCCACCACCAAGATGCAGCTTATAACCCAGTTGGGGCCTTTGTTGTCCCCAGAACTGATCCCAGTGGGATTATCAGCCAACTTCCCCAGACAGGTAAAGGCAAGATCATAAGATAACATGCCTCCTGGCAGGCATGAATAAAGCCACCCTTAAGGTAGTCAACTATGAAAAGATAAAGAAAATTATTCAAGGCCTTGATGAAAATCCTGCTCTTAACCAGCCTGATCAACATGGTGAAACCCTGCCTCTACTAAAAAATTAGCCAGGCATGGTGGTGCGCCTCTGTAATCCCAGTCACTCAGGAGGCTGAGGCAGGAGAATCACTTGAACCCAGGAGGTGGAGGTTGCAGTGAGCTGAGATCACTCCACTGCAATCCAGCCTGGGTGACAGAGCGAGACTCCGTCTCAAAGAAAAAAAAAGAAAGAAAGAAAGAAAATCCTGCTCTTTTTCTCTCTTGCCTTTCAGAAGCCATGATTAAATACACCACCTTAAGCCCTGAGGCCAACAAGGGCAGAATCTATCTCCACTTACACTTCATTTCCCAGTCAACCCCTGATATTCAGAAAAAAACTCCAAAGACTGGAAGATGGCCCTCAAAATCTCCAGAGAGACTTAATCAAAGTGGCCTTCAAACTCTTTAACAATAGGGAGGAAGAACTGAAAACCCAAAAGTTCAAAAGGGACTAGGCTAAATACCAGATGCTGGCAGATGCCTTACAACAGGGTTCCCAATGCATACAAAAATCCTCAACCTCAGGACAGCCCTCAGCAGGAGCCTGTTTTAAGTGCAGCCAACAGGGTCATTGGGCAAAAGCCTGCCCTAATCCCAGGCTGCCCTCAAAACCCTGCCCCATCTGTGGTATCAAGGGACACTGGAAGTCAGACTGTGCTCAGCAAGATGCTTCATCCTGCTTGACCACCTCTAACTCAAACAGATCCCACATTCCAGATCCCAGTCTGGCAATCATTCTTGGCCTGGCCACTGAAGACTGACAGGACCCTCCACCACCATCACCACCTTAGAACCCAGGGTAACACTGTCAGTTCTGGTAAGCTCATGTCTTTCCTATTGGATACTGGGGCAACATACTCAGTTCTACCAGAATATTCTGGACCTCTCCTCAGTTCTTCCATCACTATTTTAGGAGTTGATGGAATACCCTTTAAACATAAACAGACTGGCCCCCTATTATGCAACCTAGTCAACACTAGTTAGGTCGACTAATTCTGCCTGTTAGGAGGTGGTATGGGATAGTCCCTTTGGGGCTACCCAAAGGGAAGGCTGATGTTATCTTGACAACAAACTCATCTTGCCCAAATCTCAAGAACTCTCTGTTCCCTCCCACATCCACAACCACTTCCATGCTGGTTATTACCACATACCCCAGTTTTTAAAAACTTACACACACTCCACCACCATGACAACCAACCTTGAATGTTTAACCAGTCTGCCCAGTTTGTGGTCAGACTTCCCCGAAGGGGCTCTTAAATTACCTCCTTTCTCCACTCATCAGGCATGAGGCCATTTGCCAAAACAGGACTGGCAAGTTGACTTCATCCATATACCCCCTGTAAAAAAAAGGAAAGGGCCAACTACAGCCTGGGAAAAATATTTGTGAAACCTCTATCTAATAAATGGTGAGTATTCAGAATGCGTAAAACATCCCTACAAATAGGATAAACAACACAATTTAAAAATAGGCAAAAGTACAAGACCAGCCTGGGCAACATGGCAAAACACTGTTTCTACAAAAATTAGCTAATAAGCTGGGCATGGTGGTGTGTGCCTGTGGCCCCAGCTACTTGGGAGGCTGAGATGGAAGGATCACTGATTCCAGGGAGAGCGAAGCTTCAGTGAGCTATGATCAAATCACTGCACTCCAGCCTGGGCAACAGGGTGAGATCCTGTCTCAGACAAAAAAAAAAAAAAGAAGGTGGGACATCATAGATGTAATTCCAACGCTTTGGGGGGCTGAGGCAGGCAGATCACTTGAGGCCAGGAGTTCAACATCAGCCTGGCCAACATGGTGAAACCTCGTCTCTAGTAAAAATACAAAAATTATCCGGGAGTGTCCAGGAGTGGTGGCGGGCACCTGTAATCCCAGCTACTCGGGAGGCTGAGGCAGGAGAATTGCTTGAACCCGGGAGGCAGAGGTTGCAGTGAGCCGAGATCGCACCACTGTACTCCAGCCTGGACAACAAGAGTGAAACTCCGTCTGCCCTCCGTCTGTCTGCAACAGAGCTAGACTCCATGTCAAAAAAAAAAGAAGGCAAAATATTTGAACACATTTTTCACTAAAGATGATATATTAATGGTATATAAATGCATGAAAATAAGTTCAGAATTATTACTATTTAAGGAACTACAAATGAAAGCCACAATGAGATACCACTACATACTCATTTTGATGAGTAACATTAACAGAATGATCATACCTAGCTGTTGAAGATATGAAATAAACTGGAGCTCTCATACATTTCTGGTGGAAATGCAAAATAGTAAAATAAATTTGGAAAACACTGTGGCCGATATTAAAGTTAGTTGTCCACTTATCATTTGATAAATTAATCTTATTCCTAAGTATAACCTCAAGAGATGGAAACGTGTCCATAGAAATACTTGTATAATCATTCCTCAGTATCCATGGGGGATTGATTCCAGGACCCCCAAGTATACCAAAATCTGAAGATGTTCTAGTCTCTTATATAATATGATGTGGTATTTGCATATAACCTGTGTATATCCTCCCACATAATTTAAATTATAATTTAAATTACTTATAATACCTAATACAATGCAAATGCTGTTTAAATAGTTGCTATACATTGTCACCTAATATAGTGTAAATGCTGTTTAAATAGCTGCTACACAATAGTTGTATTGCTTAGGGAGTAATGACCCAAAAAAGGTCTGTACATGTTCAGTACAGATGCAGTTTTTCTTCCAAATATTTAATTTGCAGTGGGTTGAACCTATAGATGCAGAACCCATGGATACAGAAAGCCAACTGATTTTGTGTGTTATCAACAATTTTCTTCAAAGCTAAAGACTGGAAAACAAAAACAAATGTCTATGCACATCTGAATGGGTAATTGTATTACATTTATAAATAGAATATTCCTCATCAATGTCAAGGAATGAACTACTGACATAAGGGAAAAAAACATTAATCTGAATCTCAAAAGCATAAGTGAAGGAACCAAACTCAGAAGTCTATATACAGTAAAATTTCTTTCAGATAAAAATCTAGAAATGGCAAAACTCAAGTGGCAAAATGCAAATGAATGATCCTCAGATCTGGGCCTGGGTGGAAGGGGCTGACTGCAAAGGGCAGAAGAGTATGTAGGGTGATGAGAACCTTCTCTATCATGATTGTGGTAGTGGTTACATGCTGTTTATATTTGTCAGCACTCGTCAAATTATACACTGGAAATTGGGGACCATCCTATTTGTATTATACTGCACTAAATTTGTTTAAGGAAAATAATAATACACACCAAAAATATTCACTGCTCAAGAAGTAATATACTTCTGGCCGGGTGCAGTGGTTCAGGCCTGTAATCCCAGCACTTTGGGAGGCCGAGGCAGGTAGATCACCTGAGATCAGGAGTTCAAGACTAGCTTGGCCAACATGGCAAAACCCCGTCCCTACTAAAAAGGCAAAAATTAGCTAGGCATGGTGGCACGTGCCTGTAATCCCAGCTTCTTGGGAGGTTGAGGCAGGAGAATCACTTGAACCCAGAAGACAGAGGTTGCAGTGTGTCAATATCATGCCATTGCACTCCAGCCTGAGCAACACAGTGAGACTGTGTCTCAAAAAAAAAAAAAAAAAAAAAGTAATATATTCCCAAATTGCTCTCAAAAATACTCTTCCTTAATCTTATAAAGAACATCTGCAAAATCCTAGAGTAAATACAATAACTCATGGTCCATTATTAAAATATTTTCCTGAGACCAGAAACCAAAGGAGGATGGTCACTGTCTGCACATATAGTCAATTATACTGCAAGTCCTATTTCACGCAATCAGGTGAGACAAGAAATATATAATCTGTAAAGAAGAAACAAAGCTAAGTTCCTCACCCCCTTAAAATATTTCTTAAATGTCATTTTCACTGTAAGTCCTACTATGAACACCTGATTTACTGTTTCACCCCATCTTACCAACTTTACTTCTCAGCTGTATCCTGCTCTTTTCCCTTTTCCATAGGACCCATCATACTCTAATACACTATTAGCCTAATAACATGGGTGCTTTGCTTACTGCTTACTGTATGTTTCTATCAACTAAGTCTAAGTTCCACGTAGGCAATTTTCTTTTTAATTTTGTGTGTTGCTATACCCCATATAATGAAAAAAGGACCTGACCCACAAAAAATATGCAATAATTTTTTTTGAGGGGCAGAGCCTTGCTATGTTGTCCAGGCTGGAGTTCAGTGGCATGATCACAGCTAACAGCAGCCTCGAACTCTCAAACTCTTGGGCTCAAAGGATCCTCCTGCTTCTGCCTCCCAAAGTGCTGGTATTGCAAGTGGGAGCCGCTGCACCTGGTCTCAATAAATAGTTTTTGAAACACTGAAGAAATATGACATACCAATTTCTTATTCATTTTTACCTCTCCAGAAATTCTGTCTAATTCATTCACTGTCTCTACCTTCAAGTTACCTTTGTTCTGAGATGATTAAAAAAACACACACACAGCTCTATATTCTGCTACCAAAACCTTCAAAGCGGCCAGGAATCCAGCAGAGCCATATTCTCACCTTCATTCTCTTTCTCCTTAGATCTTGCTGTCCTCTGCTTACCTATCCTACAGATCAATTTTATTTTTACTTTTTCATTTTTTCCTACATAGGGTGTTCCTCAGCTACTTCTGTCATTCCTATTAGATATCTTTATGATTCACCATTAATAGTTTCAGTAATATACACAATACTCAAATGTTCTTCGCAAATAACCTCCATTCTCCTTACAGATGGTCGCTGCAATTACAGGTGAAGTGATAACCACTTCCCAGCAAAAAGGTGAGATCAGGGAGTTCCAAATCTTTATCTCAGGTTCAGATGTTCTTTCCACATGTGTACGGATGCTGTCAATCCATCATTCTGACACCAGATGCCAAGTGAGTAATTCATGCTTTTCAAGTAAGTTTCAGGTCCTTAGATGGAAACTATCTCAGAAAATTCAGTATTAATTATTCTCTGTAAAACATTTCTGGGTTTGGAACACAAAAGAGTTTATATAGTAGAAAAGTCATTTGCTGAGAAAACTAGACACACATTGCATCCTGTCTATATGCCACAGATAAAGGCTTGATGCTACAGACATGTTAAGAACAGTTGGATGACAATGGTGAGCTCTTGGCACTGTGCAGATACCTGGTGTCTGTGAGACAGATGCTGATATGTGCATTTCTTCTGTGAAAGAGCAGGTTGTGCAAACTGGAATCTGTAATGTCTCCACATTCTGTCATCAGCAGAAGACTCTGAACATTTTTCTAACGTTTAAATGAGTCTCAATTATCCCATTTATAATAATGCAAATTTTACTTACAGATAAATATGGGGGAGTAGAGGAGGGTTGTGAGTTTCAGCCATGAAAAATTCATGGAGCTTAAAAATCCCTAAGTATGTCACCCTGCAAACAGATAATTATATTTCTAAAAGTGTCTTGACAGTCTCATTCTCATACACTCACAGTACTTTTCTCTATCCTCAAAGTTTCTGAATTGCTTCTCTGTTCCTGTCTCCTCTATTATTCTGCCTCCCTCCTCCCTTCCTTGCCTAGTTTAAGTGGATTTTTAGCAAACAAAAGTGTTGACCAGAGGCTGTGAGTGAAGGGCATTTTTACCTCCCCTGGCCCCCGGTGTAGATTCCTCTTCTGTCTCCACAGAATCCTTCAGATCAGGATAAAATTGAGCCTTCATTACTAGTTACTACGTTTTTGAAGAATTGGTGTGATTGATAACCACAGCAACAGTGTTTGGACTTTAGAGAAACTTTATTAATGCCCACACTATGTCTATTGACCTACATTTTGTTACTTAAATTCATTTTAAGATTTCTCTTCCAAAAGTTTTCCAGTTATTCTCCTTCTCTTTTGACTCATTGATCCCCTATATTTTTATTTTACCAGTAATTTCATAACTTTTCTTAATATTAAAATATTTTATTTTATTTTTATATTAAAATATTTTAATGAATATTTGGAATAAACGTATGATGTGTCTATGGTGAATACTCACTGGGACACACTATCCCCCTCCTTCTTCCACATCCTCAACCTAAGGAAGGAACACTGTCTACAAGTGGTGAGTATCCTTCCAGATAGATTTCCATTAATTTACATAAATTTTGCAAGATCTCCCTTAACTCACCTCTGCTTGACTTACTGCTGAGTAAATTCTTTCTCCATATTCCCTTCATGTAACATGCTAATCAGTGACCATAAATCATACATGATTGTTACTGGTAGAATCAATGCTTTCAACTCCAACATGTCTGTCTCCACAGGTTGATGTATATATTTATCAACAGGGAGTTTTCTCCTCCCAAAATTAATGCCATTTGCTCTATTTATTCAATGGCATAAGTGGTTTACTGTAATAAAAACTACTAAACTATAATCACAAAAAGGAAAACTTTTTATTTTTATAAAGCCTAAATAAAATGTGCCAGAAACAAAAATTAGAAATTCTTTAAAAATCCTATTGAGGTAAAAGTGAATGATAAAACTAGACCTGTATAAATACAAGTCTGTGAATATTCTGTACTCAGAATTTTGACATCTTTAAGTGTTTTAGCTTACTTTAAAGAACTACCATGCTGGGCGCGATGGCTCATGCCTGTAATCCCAGCACTTTGGGAGGCTGAGGTGGGCAGAAAATCTGAGGTCAGGAGTTCAAGACCAGCCTGGCCAACATGATAAAACCCGTCTCTACTAAAAATAAAAAAATTAGCTGGATGTGGTGGTGCACGCCTGTAGTCCCAGCTACTCAGGTGGCTGAGGCAGGAGAATCGCTTGAACCTGGAAGGCAGAGGCTGCAGTGAGCTGAGATTGCACCACTACACTCCAGCCTGGCCAACAGAGCAAGACTCTGTCTCAAAAAAAAAAAAAGGAAAAGAAAAAAAGAACTGCCAATTGTAAATTTGTAAATCATGTTTAATTATGGTTTATGATAGAAAATAAAAGAAACATAAAATTTCTTCCAGAAGAATTTAACCCATAACAAAATTTGAGCAAAGTAATATAAGCTACAATTAAAATAAGTCATCTCAATTTCATTTGAATGTGAGCCAAACATTTTATGTTTTTATTTTTTCCTCAGGATTATATCTTTTTATATGTTGCATTTTTTTCTTTATCTGGCTATTAACAATAGTAAAGTGATTGATAACTTTCTCTTTTACATTCTATGTATTTAAATATCTTATTTAGATTATTTTAATTTGCAATTATTTTTCATTAATATTTCATTTTATTAAAAATTGCCTTTTTTCAGTGTTTACATATTAATGGCTTACCTATCCAAGATTGTAAAAATATACAAATATTTTTACCACTGAGAGATTTGGTTTTTTGTTTGTCTGTTTTTGTTTTTTGAGAGGGAGTCTCACTCTATAGCCCAGACTGGATGCAGTGGCACAATCTCAGCTCTGCAGCCTCCTCCTCCTGGTTCAAGTGATTCTCCTGCCTCAGCCTCCCATGTAACTGGGACTACAGGCTTAAGCCACCACGCCCAGCTAATTTTTGTATTTTTAATAGAGATGGATTTCACCATGTTGGCCATGCTGGTCTTGAACTACTGACCTCAAGTGATCCACCTGCCTTGGCTTCCCAAAGTGTTGAGATTACAGGCGTGAGTCACTACACCCTGCCTAAGATTATTCTTTACTTTGGGTTTTTTGTTGTTGTTGTTGTTTAACAGGCTCTCATTTGTCACCCAGGCTGGAGTACAGTGGCACGATCTCAGCTCACTGCAGCCTCAACCTCCTGGGTTCAAGAGATCCTCCTGCCTCAGCCCCTTTTCTGCCCCCCACCCCCCAACCCCAATAGCTGGAACTACAGGCGTACCACCACTCCCAGCTAATTTTTGTACTTTTTGTAGAGACTGGATTTCATCATGTTTCCCAGGCTGTCTCCAACTCCTGAACTCAAGTGATCCGCCCGCCTCAGCCTCCCGAAGTGCTGGGATTATAGGCCCCTGAACTCAAGTGATCCGCCCGCCTCGGCCTTCCACAGCGCTGGGATTACAGGCCCCTGAACTCAAGTGATCTGCCTGCCTTGGCCTCCCACAGTGCTGGGATTACAGGCCCCTGAACTCAAGTGATTCACCCGCCTCGGCCTCCCACAGTGCTGGGATTACAGGCGTGAGCCACTGCACCCGGGATTGTTATTCTTCACTTTGAATCCCACATGTTTTTTAAAGCTAAGACCTGAGGCAAAAAAAAAAAAATCACTTCTATATTTCAACTAATACTATTTTATTACTAGGTAATAAGTCCCAATATTTATATTTATGTACATATACACACACATTTCCTTTCTATACCATTAAGATAATGGTAGGCCTTTATGTCAGGAAAATGCTATAGGCTGGGCGCGAGTGGCTCACGCCTGTAATCCCAGCATTTTGGGAGGCCAAGGCGGGAGGATCACTTGAGCCTAGGAGTTCGAGGCCAGCCTGGACAACGTGGTAAAACCATGTCTCTAAAAAAAAAAAAAAAATTAGCTGGGTGTGGTATCATGAGCCTGTAATCCCAGCTACTTTCAGCTACTCGGGAGGCTGAGGTAGGAGGATTTCTTGAGCCTGGGAGGCCAAGGTTGCAGTGAGCCCAGATCCCACTACTGTACTGCAGCCTGGGTGACAGTGACAACCTGACTCAAAAAAAAAAAAAAGCTATTGGTAATTGAATTTATTTTTATTGAACAAATCCTCTTCATTGCATGCTTTAAATTTTATAGATATGTTTAAATTTTATTGAATTTTAATAAAACGATTTTGAAATTACTAGAGAAGCCCAGGCGCTGTGGCTCACGCCTGTAATCCCACCACTGTGGGAGGCCGAGACGGGCGGATCACCTGACGTCAAGAGTTCGAAACCAGCCTGACCAACATGGTGAAACCCCGTCCCTACTAAAAATACCAAAAAACAATTAGCCGGGCGTGCTTAAGTCACCTGTAGTCCCAGCTACTCAGGAGGCTGAGGCAGGAGAATGGCTTGAACCCGGGAGGCGGAGGTTGCAGTGAGCCGAGATCGTGCCACTGCACTCCAGCCTGGGCGACAGAGAGAGTCTCCGTCAAAAAAGAAAACGAAGAGAAAAGAAAAAGAGGAAGGAAGGAAGGAAGGAAAGAAGGGAGGGAGGGAGGGAGGGAGGGAGGGAGGGAGGGAAGGAAAAGAAATTCCTGGGCAGATGAAAGTGAGGGGTCGGGGGTCGGGGTCGGGGGTCGGGGTCGGCGTTGGGGTCGGGGTCGGGCGCGGCGATGCCGCAGCTGCGGGGCTCAGTGGACTCGGCGGGCAAGAGCCCCAGGGCGCTGCCGGCGGCGGGCGAGGAGCTGGGGCGCGGGGGCGCGGCTCTAGGCCCTCTGGCCGCTCAGCTTCTGGGACCCAGAGCCGCACCGGTCAGGGAATCCTTGGTGTTCCCGCCCCGCAGCACCCGGGGCGGGGGAGGAGTCGGCGCGGTGGTGCGGCCGTGGAGGACAGCGAGACCCGGGGGCTGCGGCTGCCGGCCGTGGAGCCTCTGGGACAGTGAGAAGCAGCGGCGGGAGCTGGTCACGGGGCAGGGAGCGCTCAGCGGTAAAGACGGCTTCATCTGACTCCAGGGCTGGCAGGCGGCCCGGATGGCATGCCGTCTCCTGCGGAGAATTCCGATTTCCCCCTAAATCGCTCAACAAGCGAGAAGGTTTTGGGATTCGAATTCAGTGGGGCAAGCGAAGTCGCCTTTGCTTCTTAAACAGATGGAATCCCTGGTCCATAAACGTACCCTGTGCCAATTTCATACAACACGCTATGGCTGCTGCGGATGAGAACACAGCAACTCTGTGCCTGATGGAAAGTTTCAAGGCTCTGTGAATCCAAGGTCAAAAACACCAAAAAGGAAAGTCCTTTTCCAGGACAAGCGCACGCGTGCTGGTCGTGGAGCGCCCCCTCCTCATGGAGACCGGCCTGGGATTGATGCCCTTCATTAACAATGAGGCTAAACTGGGCTATTCCGTGACTGACCAGGGGCAAAATAGGCTTTTGGCCAGCGGCATTCTGGGAGCTCTCCCCACTAAGAAGGCCAAGGGATGTGGGGTCTGAGAGCCTGGCAGTCCTCATGCAAAGCCGCTGCTGGCTGGAAGCATATGGGTCTTTTACCTTTTGGGATCTCTGCACGATTAGAATAGTAAAGTGGATAGTAATTGGATATTGCACTCTGCTAATGCAAGCTACAGACAAAAGCAAAAAGAATCTAGCTGCCACTGTGCTGCTAGGATTCCATTTTTTGTAACTTCAGTTCTGATGTTTTTTTCCTGGAGTGTATCTACTTGGCTTCTAGCGGTTCTTCCCACCCCAGCCACTCCAGCATGCTAAATCCCGCAGCACACCCCTTACCATTTGTGTAGGCTGCTAAATACAGGGAGGCACCTGGTATCTCCAGTGTCTGCAGACACAAATATGTTTACACTTGGTGTCAAATTTTGCATTTTAAATTTTAATACTTTTTTTTTAAAGCTCATAAAAAAGCAGCCAGCAGACAAGGTTCACTGACATCAGTCAGCACTTGTCAGCTCCTGGGTGAATCATTGTTCTTTTGTAAATGTGTGTTTGACCTAAGTCACCCTTTTTCTAAAATTAATCCAAGGCCGGGCGCGGTGGCTCACGCCTGTAATCCCAACATTTTGGGAGGCTGAGGCGGGTGGATCACGAGATCAGGAGTTCGAGACCAGCCTGACCAAAATGGAGAAACCCCATCTCTACTAAAAATACAAAATAAGCTGGGCGGCCCACGCCAGTAATCCCAGCTACTCCGGAGGCTGAGGCAGGAGAATTGCTTGAACCCGGGAGGTGGAGGTTGTGGTAAGCCGAGATCGTGCCACTGCACTCCAGCCTGGGCAACAAGAGTGAAACTCCGTCTCAATAATAATACTGATACTTAAAGTATCTTTGCGAGGCCCAAGTAGGTTTACAGAAAATCATCTTAGGACAATTTTTTAATTTGAGAAAGTCACTTTGGCAGTTCTTTGCACACAATTTTGACAAGTGTATGTATTATAAGTTGTATCGTATTCATATTTAAAACGGAGTTGGGTAGTTTGCCTTCTGAAGAATGCACTTTTTAAACAGGAACCATGTCAGATCCTCATGAAGCAGCCGATGCCTGCCATGGTTCCTACATGTCCCGCACAGACTCGGGGCTTTGTCCAAGTCTCCACTAAACATGCTAAGCTTCGATGCGCCCTGGAGAATTTCCACGGGGTGATCCACGCACCTCCCTGAGATCCTGCAGCTTGCTTGTATGACTGGAAGCATTGGAAGCTTCGCGTGCTGGCTCCCCAGTTCTTTCCTTCTCTTTACGACTGTTGTAGCTTTAAGCTAATGGAGTGGTGCGGTCCAAGTGCGGCCACCTACGGGACGTGCAGGGCTGCCTCGGAAGCTGGCAGGGGACCCCAGTCTTTGCGTTCATAAAGACATTTAGAACCGGATGAATGTTGTTCCTTTTTTGAAGTTGTTATTAAAGTAGGTGCAACAACCAAAAATAAATAAATAATAAATAAATTGACTAAATATTTTTTCTCAAAAAAAAAAAAAAGAAAGAAAATAAAGTCGCCAGGTGTGGTGGCTTACGCCTGCAATCCCAGCACTTGGTGAGGCTGAAGTGGGCGGATCACCTGAGATCAGGAGTTTGAGACTATCGTGGCCAACATGGTGAAACCCCGTCTCTACTAAAATACAAAAGTTAGCCGGGCGTGGTGGCGCACGCCTTTAATTACAGCTACGCCGGGTGCGGAAGTTGCAGTGAGCCAAGATCGTGCCACTGCACTCCAGCCTGGGCGACAGAGCAAGACTTTGTCTCGAAAAAAAAGAAAGTAACAGTTTTGTTTATTTTCCTACCAGGTTTTTTTTTTTTTTTTTTTTTTGGTATTCTAATTGAAACCACTGTTTCTTACATACTGAGGCGGATTGGCTTTGTCTTCTTGGAAACAAGGGTTATTTTCCTCACTCACACTGGAGCGGGGATACTCACCAGACACAAGTTGAGATAATGCTGGATGTAAACGGGTCATCTATTTTTACCAAAGGCAGCACTACCTGCCTTCCCAATTGATCAGAAAAGCATTTGATACTTGTCTTTGTAATATCCTTATTTGATTAAATTACTATGTGGATTTCACATTTATTTTTATTGTTTTGTGCCTGTTTATTCTATGCCTAAGTTGGGGTATCACCAGGTCATTTCCTCCACCATCTGTGTTTCCCCAAGGATAAATCCTCCTGCTCATGCCCTTCACTCCTCCATTAGCCCATTCCCTAGAAAGCTGCTGGTTTTACACAGTGGCTGTGTGTCTTTGCCTCCTTAATGTAGCATTCAGAGTCCCACTCTGGAGCCAGGTATCAAATCCTAGCCCAGCCACTTACAGGCTATGTAGCACTGGCCAAGGTACTGAACTTCTCTGTGCCTCTGTTACTTTGATGTTAAAATGGAGTTATTTAGGATCTACTTTACAGGACTGTTGTGATGGAAATGGGTTAATGTACAGAAAGCACTGAGAACAGAGTCAAATATGCCCTGACTGCTTAAAGGTTAGTTATTATGATCTCTGATGCTATTACTACTCTTACTGATATCATTATGCCTCAGGTCTAACTGCTCCCAGAGTTACACACCAGCACGTCCAACAGCTGGCTGTATATCTGAACTCAAAAATCCAATAACCTCCTCCAAACAGAAATTGCCAGCTTTTCCCCAAACCTTTTCCTTACAGCTCCTTACAGAGCTCAAGGAACTCCTTGGGACTGCAGAAGCAGACAGGAAATGCTTTCATCCCACCACAAATTAACAACTGACCTCCAGTGGTACTCACATTGTCTGTTTTTCATTGTTTTTTTTTCTTTTTTTTTTTTGAGACGGAGTCTCACTCTGTCGCCCAGGCTGGAGAGCAGTGGTGCGATCTTGGCTCACTGAAACCTCTGCCTCCCAGGTTCAAGTGATTCTCCTGCCTCAGGCTCCCGAGTACTTGGGATTACAGGTGCCCGCCACCATGCTGGCTAATTTTTGTATTTTTTTAGTAGAGACGAGGTTTCACCATGTTGACCAGGCTGGTCTCGAACTCCTGACCTCAGGTGATCCACCCGCCTCGGCCTCCCAAAGTGCTGGGATTACAGGCATGAGCCACTGTGCCCAGCCCATTTTTCATTGTTGTAGCAGAGAAGTATCCCTGCTTCCATCAAGAGCTGATTTTCCTGTCACAGTTGGTTTAATGGCACAGTTGGTGACATTTTCCACCAGTGGAAAATTGGCTCTTGATGGGAGCAGGGATACTTCTCTGTATGGAGTATATGTGGATGAAACTCCTTGGAGAAATGGACTAGTACACAGTCCTATAATGTAAGGATTCAGAACATAATTCCTAATGCGGGGAAGTCAAGCAGACATTTCATCAGTGGAGTACCAGGAGATTCAAACTCTGCACCCAACAGTGATAGGGGGACAATCTAAGCCCCAAGAGGCTGCATGCCTGATGGAGCAGATGAAACACATGGCTGTAATTAGCTCCCACCCCTTCCATGTGTTCTCAACTCCACCAAAGCCTCAGCCTGTATGAGGGTGGAAAGTGGGGAGGGAGAGTGCAGGGAAGAAGGCACAGCTTCCACCACACTAGGTGACCAGGCGCTTCTCACCATTTTAACTCCTCCATCTCTCTCAAGCCTCACGTTAAGTCTATCAAACATCATATGCTTTCTCAATATAAAATAGGCACCAATTTCTCCCTTTCCACTGATATAATCCTAGTCTCAGCCCCTGTCATCTTTTTGATGGATTAGGAATGCCTTCTCTGGGGTCCCGGGCCCCCTCTGTTTCACCAGCCTGGAATTGGCACAGAAGGAGACACAGCATTAGCCTTGCCCTCTGCCAGCCTTGTAATTCATAAATCTCTGAAAACTTAAAAGTTTGAGCAAAAGTTTGTCATGTTTGTATGAGTAATTTATAATAAAACTTGATCAGAATTTGTGAGACTAACATTTGTCTTTATATTTTCTTTCTTTTTTTTTGAGACACAGTCTTGCTCTGTCATCCAGGCTGGAGTGCCGTGGCACAATCTCGGCTCACTGCAACCTCTGCCTCCTGGATTCAAACAATTCTTCTGCCTCAGCCTCCTGAGTAGCTGGGATTACAGGCACACGCCACCACGCCCGGCTAATTTTTGTATTTTTAGTAGAGACCGGGTTTCACCATGTTGGTCAGGCTGGTCTCAAACTCCTGACCTCATGATCCACCTGCCTTCGCCTCCCAAAGTGCTGGGATTACAGGCGGGAGCCACCACACCCGGCCTGTCTTTATATTTTCATTTAATGTGGACGTTATACATTTTACCGCAGATTTTGTGTGTTTTTTTGTTTTTGTTTGTTTGTTGGTTTTTGAGACAGTCTACCTCGGTCGCCTAGGCTGCAGTGCAGTGGCACAATCTCAGCTCACTGCAACCTGCGCTTCTGTGGTTCAAGCAATTCTTCTGCTCAGCCTCCTGAATAGCCGGGACTTACAGGCACATGCCACTACGCCTGGCTAATTTTTGTATTTTTAGTAGAGGTGGGATTTCACCATATTGGCCAGGCTGGTCTCGAACTCCTGACCTCGTGATCCGCCCACCTCAGCCTCCAAAAGTGCTGGGATTACAGGCGTGGTTTTTTTTTTGTTCGTTTTGTTTTGTTTTTTCAGAGACTGGGTCTCCTTCCATTTCCCAGGCCAGAGTTCAGTGGGGCGGTCATAATCCACTGTAGCCACAAACTCCCTGGCTCAAACAAGCTACAGGGACATGCCAACCATGCCTGGCTAACATTTTTAACATTATTTTTGGTAGAGACAGGGTCTTGCTTTGTTGCTCAGGCTAGAGCTTCACAGAGTCTTGCTCTGTCTCCCAGGCTGGAATGCAGTGGTGCAATCTTGGCTCACTGCAGCCTCTACCTCCCGGGTTCAAGTAATTCTCCTGCCTCAGCCTCCCAAGTAGCTGGAATTACAGGTGCCCACCACCATGCCTGGCTAATTTTTGTATTTTTAATAGAGAAAGGGTTTCACCATGTTGGCCAGGCTGGTCTTGAACTCCTGATCTCTGGTGATCTGCCTGCCTCGGCCTCCCAAAGTGCTGAGATTACAGGTGTGAGCCACTGCACCTAGCCTGCAGAAATATTAATGTGTTTGTTTATGACCTGTTGACCCAGGACCAGTGATGGTATATAACACTGTGTTAGAGACATGGAGCTGTGGCTGGATGAAGATTCCATCAGTAATTCAATCAACAGACAAGTGTTATCCAATCACGTCTTTAAATCAATCACTGATCCCAGCCCCTATAAAAGGGAGCAGCCTTAGGAGGCACATCAGATAAACCCAGTGTGGAAAGCTAGTCACACATCAGCTCAGTGTTCAGCCCGGGATTACCCAGTCAACCAAGAAGGAGGTAAGCTTCCATAATGGAAGGAAAATTTTGTGTCTTTGAGTGTGTATACATGTGTATGTAGGCATAGCTATTTCAGGAAAATTCCTAACTACAGAGATGTGGGGATCTCCCAGGTGTAGGGAATGGTCTTTTGTTACAACAGCTCTGACCCAAAAGGGCTTGATGTTGTGAACTCTGTATAAAGGCCTGGTGTGATTGAAGATTTTTCTTCGAAAAGTCTATTGTATGGCTTTATGTTCTAGTAATTTTTTTTTTTTTTTGAAACAAGATCTGTATCACCCAGGCTAAAGTTTAGTAGCCCCAATCACAGCTCACTGCAGCTTCAGCCTCCCCAGGCTCAAGTGATGCTTCCACCTTAGCTTCCTGAGCAGCTGGGACCACAGGCGCATGCCACCACACCAGGTTAATTTTTCTATTTTTTGTAGAGACAGGATTTTGCCATGTTGCCCAGTGTGGTCTCAAACCCCTGGCCTCCAGTGATTTGCCCACTTTCAGCCTCCAAAAGTGCTGGGATTACAGATGTTAGCCACTGTGCCCAGCTTAGTAATTCCTTTGTATTGCATTATATGAAATATGTAGCTGAGTGTCATTAGAGATCATAAAGCCCAGGACACAGACCCAGACCTCAGGGGTAGCATGCCTGCGTCACAGTTTATAAATGCCAGACTCCAGATGAGAACTCCGGTAGCCTTGTTTTGAATTCCCAGGTTCTGG